>NC_091282.1:724599102-724911602 GCF_032444005.1 Ranitomeya imitator | reverse complement strand
AAGGGTCATATTCGCCCGTCGTCGTCGCCATTGGGAGCAGGGTTCCTTTTTGTGGCCAAGAAGGATGGTTCGCTGAGACCTTGTATTGATTACCGCCTTCTAAATAAAATCACGGTCAAATTTCAGTACCCCTTGCCGCTGCTGTCTGATTTGTTTGCTCGGATTAAGGGGCTAGTTGGTTCACCAAGATAGATCTTCGTGGTGCGTATAATCTTGTGCGTGTTAAACAGGGCGATGAATGGAAAACAGCATTTAATACGCCCGAGGGCCATTTTGAGTACCTGGTTATGCCATTCGGGCTTTCTAATGCTCCATCAGTGTTTTAGTCCTTTATGCATGACATCTTCCGAGAGTACCTGGATAAATTCCTGATTGTATACTTGGATGATATTTTGGTCTTCTTGGGAGTCTCACGTGAAGCAGGTCAGAATGGTGTTCCAGGTCCTGCGTGCAAATTCTTTGTTTGTGAAGGGGTCAAAGTGTCTCTTTGGTGTTCAGAAGGTTTCATTTTTGGGTTTCATTTTTTCCCCTTCTACTATCGAGATGGACCCTGTTAAAGTTCAGGCCATTTATGATTGGACTCAGCCGACATCTCTGAAGAGTCTGCAAAAGTTCCTGGGCTTTGCTAATTTTTATCGTCGCTTCATCAATAATTTTTCTAGTATTGCTAAACCGTTGACTGATTTAACCAAGAAGGGTGCTGTCGTTTTTCTTCTGCCCCTGTGTTGTGCCAACCAGATGTTTCGCTCCCGTTCCAGGTCGAGGTTGATGCTTCTGAGATTGGAGCAGGGGCTGTTTTGTCGCAAAGAAGTTCTGATGGCTCGGTGATGAAACCATGCGCCTTCTTTTCCAGGAAGTTTTCGCCTGCTGAGCGTAATTATGATGTTGGCAATCGAGAGTTGCTGGCCATGAAGTGGGCATTCGAGGAGTGGCGTCATTGGCTTGAGGGAGCTAAGCATCGCGTGGTGGTCTTGACTGATCACAAGAACTTGACTTATCTCGAGTCTGCCAAACTGTTGAATCCTAGACAGGCTCGTTGGTCGCTGTTTTTCTCCCGTTTTGACTTTGTGGTTTCGTACCTTCCGGGCTCTAAAAATGTGAAGGCGGATGCCCTGTCTAGGAGTTTTGTGCTCGACTCTCCGGGTTTGTCTGAGCCGGCGGGTATTCTCAAAGAGGGGGTAATTTTGTCTGCCATCTCCCCTGATTTGCGGCCAGATGCTGCAAAAATTTCAGGCTAATAGACCTGACCGTTGCCCAGCGGAGAAACTGTTTGTCCCTGATAAATGGACGAGTAGAGTTATCTCTGAGGTTCATTGTTCGGTGTTGGCTGGTCATCCTGGAATCTTTGGTACCAGAGATTTGGTGGCTAGATCCTTTTGGTGGCCGTCTCTGTCACGGGATGTGCGTTCGTTTGTGCAGTCCTGTGGGATTTGTGCTCGGGCTAAGCCCTGCTGTTCTCGTGCCAGTGGGTTGCTTTTGCCCTTGCCAGTCCCGAAGAGGCAGTGGACACATATCTCTATGGATTTTATTTCGGATCTCCCCGTCTCTCAAAAAATGTCGGTCATTTGGGTTGTTTGTGATCGCTTCTCTAAGATGGTCCATTTGGTACCCTTGTCTAAATTGCCTTCCTCCTCTGATTTGGTGCCATTGTTCTTCCAGCATGTGGTTCGTTTACATGGCATTCCGGAGAACATCGTTTCTGACAGAGGTTCCCAGTTTGTTTCGAGGTTTTGGCGAGCCTTTTGTGCTAGGATGGGCATTGATTTGTCTTTTTCCTCGGCTTTCCATCCTCAGACAAATGGCCAGACTGAACGAACCAATCAGACCTTGGAAACATATCTGAGATGTTTTGTTTCTGCCGATCAGGATGATTGGGTGTCCTTTTTGCCTTTGGCTGAGTTCGCCCTTAATAATCAGGCCAGCTTGGCTACTTTGGTTTCGCCGTTTTTCTGCAATTCTGGTTTCCATCCTCGTTTCTCTTCAGGGCAGGTTGAGTCTTCTGACTGTCCTGGTGTGGATACTGTGGTGGATAGGTTGCAGCAGATTTGGACTCATGTGGTGGACAATTTGACATTGTCTCAGGAGAAGGCTCAACGTTTCGCTAACCGCAGGCGTTGTGTGGGTCCCCGACTTCATGTTGGAGATTTGGTTTGGTTGTCATCTCGTTATATTCCTATGAAAGTTTCCTCTCCTAAGTTTAAGCCTCGTTTCATTGGTCCATATAGGATTTCTGAGGTTCTTAATCCTGTTTCTTTTCGTTTGACCCTTCCAGCTTCTTTTTCGATCCATTACGTATTCCATAGGTCATTGTTGCGGAGATACGTGGCACCTGTGGTTCCATCCGTTGATCCTACTGCCCCGGCTTTGGTTGAGGGGGAGTTGGAGTATATAGTGGAGAAGATTTTGGATTCTCGTATTTCGAGACGGAAACTCCAGTACCTGGTTAAGTGGAAGGGTTATGGTCAGGAAGATAATTCCTGGGTCTTTGCCTCTGATGTTCATGCTGCCGATCTGGTTCGTGCCTTTCATTTGGCTCATCCTGGTCGGCCTGGGGGCTCTGGTGAGGGTTCGGTGACCCCTCCTCAAGGGGGGGGTACTGTTGTGAATTCTGTGGTCAAGCTCCCTCCTGTGGTCATGAGTGGTACTTCGGCTGGTTCTGTCTATGAGCTTCCTCTGGTGGATGTGAGTGGGGCTGCGGCTTCTGAGTTTCCTTCCTCAGGTGACGAGGTTAAGTCGTTAGGTGCTGCTCTATTTAACTCCACCTAGTTCTTTGTTCCTGGCCTCCAGTCTATGTTCCAGTATTGGTCTTGCTCTCTCCTGGATCGTTCTTGTGGCCTGTCTGCCCTGCATAAGCTAAGTTTTGCTTGTGTTACTTTTGTTTGCTATATTTTCTGTCCAGCTTGCTATATTGGTTTTTCTTGCTTGCTGGAAGCTCTGAGACGCAGAGGGAGCACCTCCGTACCGTTAGTCGGTGCGGAGGGTCTTTTTGCCCCCTCTGCGTGGTTGTTTGTAGGTTTTTGTGCTGACCGCAAAGCTATCTTTCCTATCCTCGGTCTATTCAGTAAGTCGGGCCTCACTTTGCTAAAATCTATTTCATCTCTGTGTTTGTATTTTCATCTTAACTCACAGTCATTATATGTGGGGGGCTGCCTTTTCCTTTGGGAAATTTCTCTGAGGCAAGGTAGGCTTATTTTTCTATCTTCAGGCAGTTTCTCAGGCTGTGCCGAGTTGCATAGGAGCGTTAGGCGCAATCCACGGCTACCTCTAGTGTGGTATGATAGGATTAGGGATTGCGGTCAGCAGAGTTCCCACGTCTCAGAGCTCGTCCTATGTTAGTAACTATCAGGTCACTTTGTGTGCTCTTAACCACTAGGTCCATTGTGGTTCTGAATCACCTGTTCATAACAGGCGGCTTCATAAGAAGATGGGAGGCGCCGGACCCGGAGCTGTGACACTCATCAGACCGGATCGCCCCCGGGTGAGTATAATAAAACTTTGCCTTTAGCGGGGCATTCCCGGGGGCAGACAAGTCGCAGCTGCATTGGGCCCAGAAGTGGAGTGCGGCCACTGACACCAGCGAATATTTCAGCTCGATCTGCATCCTTGGACGCACATTCAGCTGAAATATATTGCAGTACCGGTGATCCGCCAGTTCCGCTGCAGTAAACGCCGCTGACCAATTTGTATCCAGCATCTGACCTTGGTGTGTCCATGACTGGGCAGTGGCAGTGACGACAAGTCAGCTGGCGGCTCTTGCGCCGGTTGCAGAAGAGGACGCCGTGTGGCATGGGAGCGGAGAAAGGTGAGTAGAATCAAGTTTTTTTTCCATGTGTTGCAGAAGAACAAGACAAATTCAGAAAGGGGCATGTAGCGCTATGCCTGAAATGGTCTCCCCTCCTCCCTCTATGCAGGGACACCAGCTTACTCACCGGCCCATGGCACTGTCTCCAGCATGCTCCTACCTTCTACCTCCACTATGCATGCTGCACTGTGTCCCAATGGCGTGCCTAGATTGCATCTGTGCGCACTCCCCTGTTCTAAAAGGGGCAGCACGTACACATGGTAAATGCTCAGCTGGGAGGCATTTAGTTAAATGTGTGTTCACTTGCAACGTGTCTCCCAGCCAAAAGCGTGGAGACATCTTGTATAAAAAGCACCCTCCTCAATAGGGAGGTGCCTGAGCAATCCCAGTATATATTACAGTATGTTAGATAGTTGGTGTGTATGCAACTGTATGTTGCCAGGTCCCCCATCCCTAGTCTGATATAGTATCCCATATCCCATACCCTGTGTACTGTTATTAGTGCTCGCTTCCTGTGACTGCTTCGGCGGTGACCGTATCCTGAAATCGCATCTGCGGTATCGGTACCCTCCCGTCCCTTATTACGTAACATCCTCTCTATTTATGTATGGTGCCGTCCTTTATTATATAGCGTCTAGTGATGAGCGAATATACTCGTTTCTCGAGATTTCTCGAGCATGCTCGGGGGTCCTCCGAGTATTTTTTAGTGCTCGGAGATTTAGTTTTCTTTGCCACAGCTGAATGTTTTACATCTGTTAGCCAGCATAAGTACATGTGGGGGTTGCCTGGTTGCTAGGGAATCCCCACATGTACTTATGCTGGCTAACAGATGTAAATCATTCAGCTGCGGCAAGAAAAAGTAAATCTCCGAGCACTAAAAAATACTCGGAGGTCACCCGAGCGTGCTTGAGAAATCTCGAGTAACGAGTATATTCGCTCATCACTAATAGCGTCCTGTTATGTGGAGCGCCGTCCATTATTACCCAGTATCATCTCTTGTCATCTACAGCACCGTCCCTTACATTGAGTATTCTCATTATTTTTGTTATTCACAGCGTCGTCTCTTTATTGCATGGTGTCCTCTCCTGTAAAATGTAAAATCACTGCTGAGAGAGCAGCTTCTGACCAGAAGACCAGTCCATCAGCTGCATCCTTCACAAAATAAGCTTTCCCATGCTCCATCAGCCATCATTTCAGTTTATATCTAACAGGAGTGGATGATATGATATGTAATAAAGAACAGGGAGGTATAAATAACAAAAATAATGAGAATCTGATATGTAAGGGACGGTGCTGTACATAACAAGAGGGAACTATATGATACGGGACGGTGTTATACATAAAGAGAGAGCACTGTGTAATAAGGGCGGCAATATATATGAGAGGAGACTGTAAAAAAAAATGTATATCTGTACCTTGGTCGCGATGAAAGGAGGGGGGCCCAGATACACTTCTTGCACAAGGGCCCTAAGCTGTCTGTGTCCGCCCCTGAACAACGCGGTCATATTCTGAGATTCCACTATTCACAATTAGAGTGCGCAACCGTAGTTGTAATCATAATCAGGGTTAGCTGGTTAGGGGCCCACTCAGTTGTTTCGCCCCCCCTAAGTTGAAACCTTAGCTACGCCTCTGGCTGCTGGTGACTGTACCCACGTTGGAATAAGGACCCTCCAGTTAGGACCGCCCTGGACTGATAAGTTACAAGAACATTCGTTAACCGTTTTGATTCCGCTTAACTGTTTACTGTTTGCTTTATCTTTATTAACCCCCTGTTTACTCCCTGCGAGGAGAATCTTACTCCTGTTAATAAATTCCCCTCAACAGTTGGTCTGTCTGTTCCGTGGTGACATACTCAACCCTGCACTCTTATTACACTTGGCGTAGTCAGCAGGATGTCACATGGTAGTGCGGAAAGGGCAGACCAATCAGTTGGGGGGAGGCCCCAGGTCTAGCATCTCCCTGGGAGCCATGTTAGTTAACAGCGGTAGGTAAGTATTTAGTGTTTTTTTTTTTTTACTTTTACGCTGGTAACCAGGGTAAACATCGGGTTACTAAGCGCGGCCCTGCGCTTAGTAACCCGATGTTTACCCTGGTTACCCGGGGACTTCGTGTGACAGCTCTCCAGCGACCAAACAGCGACGCTGCAGCAATCCGGATCGTTGTTGGTATCGCTGCAGCGTCGCTTAATGTGAAGGGGCCTTTAAACCGCGATCTTGCTTCAGTTCAATTTGTTCCTCTTGCTCCTTTAAAGTCATGTCCTTTCCAGCAACGGATAATGAGCTGTATGGGTCCCTAACCCCGGAGGTGTATCTAGGTTTTCTGGCACCCGGGGCAAGAATTCAGTTTGGCGCCCCCCCCACCCCCCACGTGATTTGTACACTTAGTCACGCGCCAATGAGCTGCTCTCCCTAATTCTCTGAATGTTCAGTGAAAATCTGTGAGAAGCAGGAAGAACACCTCATTGTCACATGACAGCAAATATGAAAATCACATATGAGTGAAGTGGCCATGTGATGGTTGCTGGAACCTGAGAGCAGAGCTTAATCCTGACAGTTAGGATATTACACGTTGTTTGGACTGGCTACAGGGCTTCATTTTATAATTAAACTAGATGGCAGCCCGATTCTAAAGAATCGGGAGTCTAGAATCCATATATACTTTATTTATTCAAATGTAAGAATAATACAATTAATAAATAATAGTAAGAAAGAACAAAAATAATAGGCAGTATATGGAGAAAACACCAAACAAAAGTTCAAAATTGGTGTGAAAATGTCACTGATCCACTTCACAACTAAATATATATAGTTTTGGTAAATGGTATTATCATTTTTTTGACGAAATTCGGCAGGAGCTTGAAGAGCAACGTCACTGGGCCCGCCTCCACGCAGTAGAAACTTGCTGTGAGGTAAAAATTCAAAAATCACACCAAAATGGCGGGCGGAGTGTGTCACAGTACGGCACGTTTCTGATTGGTCGCTCGCAGCAGGCGGCAACCAATCAGACACTGGACACTGTTGACGTCACTTATCTCCGGACATTAGCTCCGGACATTAGCTCCGGACATTAGCTCCGGACATTATCTCCGCACATTAGCTCTGGACATTAGCTCCGGACAAAGCCACGGAAGTTGGCACAAATTGCAGGAAGTAGTATTCTAGGCAATTAATCTCCGGACATTAGCTCCGGACATTAGCTCCGGACATTAGCTCCGGACAAAGCCACGGAAGTTGGCACAAATTGCAGGAAGTAGTATTCTAGGCAATTATATATTAGATGGTGCGTCCAGGTTTGAGATGAAAGTCTGCAGTCATTCTATGTGACTGCAGGCTTCTGAATTCTCACAGCGCAAGCACTGCACACTTTTAGGATTCTCCCTTGCCGGTGGCCAGAGTGGACGGTCATGACAGCACAAGTATGTGATTTGGATACTTCTGGCCACATTCTAACTAGACGTGTCCGGCCTCAGTCAATTCATTTTCATTGAATGAGGCCACACATGTCTAGTCAGCACGTGACCGCATGTATGTAAATCACCAACATCAGAGAATGATGATAGCAGTGTGCACTGTGAGAATTCATAAGTCTGCAGTCACATAGTATGACTGCAGACTCATCACAACCTTGGACATCCCCTTTAATGTTCCTAACATAAATAAAAATATGAGAATTAGTATCACAAAAAAAACACATTTACATCCAGGTACCTGATAGATGACGTTGTTTGTGGAGTCACCTCTTTCTTTTCATCTTCACCTTGTCCAGATGCCATGATGACTCTTCTCATCCACCAGCAGAGCTCGTTTCTGCAGACTTCCATCTTCTCCTGTCTTCTGCAGCACATCCCGACACAACACCCTTAAAGATAGCAGTGTTATTATAATGCTCCGGAATAAAAATATCTGCTCTAGGCTGAGCCCCTGAGTAAATAATTGCCCCTCACTTTATTCCCAGCACATAATATGACCCTCACTATCCCTCTTATGGGACATGCCATCCACACTGCCCTCTCTCTTTTCTATACTTCACACTGCCTTCTCATACTGTGTTCCTCATAGAGAGCCCAGTCTCTCTACTGTGCCCCTTCATTACACTCCTGTTTGGCATACTGTCTCCTCCTGGCTGTTACCCTCACACTACTCAGTATCTATTCTGTATCCACTCACACTTTCATCCCCCCATACTGTCTGCACACATTTCTAATAGCCTCCTCATGTACATCCCCCCCTGCTAACATACCCCTTTGCTCTCTCCATATTTCCTCCTCACACATTCCCCCCTCACACATTCCCCCTCACACATTCCCCCGACTCCCCATACTGTCCTCACACATCCCATCACCGTTGCTCCCAATACTGTGTCAGCACACATTTTTCCCCTCGCTACTGTGTCCACCCCCATCTCCCCACTCACCCCCACAGAATAAATCCATCCCCTTCCACACAGAATAAATGCACCCTGCCCCACACATGCTAAATAAATTCCAGCCCCCCCACGTACACACTGAATAAATCCCACACACTGAATAAATCCCCCCCAAACACACTGAATAAATCTCCCCCACACACACTGAATAAATCCCCCCCACACACACTGAATAAATCCCCCACACACACACTGAATAAACCCCCCCCACACACACTGAATAAACCCCCCACACACACACTGAATAAACCCCCCACACACACACTGAATAAACCCCCACACACACACTGAATAAATCTCTCCCACACACACTGAATAAATCTCTCCCACACACACTGAATAAATCCCCCCCCACACACTGAATAAATCCCCCCCACACACACTGAATAAATCCCCCCCACACACACTGAATAAATCCCCCCCACACACACTGAATAAATCCCTCCACACACACTGAATAAATCCCCCCACATACTGAATAAATCCCCTCACACACACTGAATAAATCCCCACACACACTGAATAAATCCCCCCACACACTTAATAAATCCCCCCACACACTTAATAAATCCCCCCACACTCTGAATAAATCCCCCCCACACACTTAATAAATCCCCCCACACTCTGAATAAATCCCCCCACACACTTAATAAATCCCCCCCACACTCTGAATAAATCCCCCCACACTTAATAAATCCCCCCCACACTTAATAAATCCCCCCACACACACTGAATAAATCCCCCCACACACTTAATAAATCCCCCCACACACTTAATAAATCCCCCCACACACTTAATAAATCCCCCCCACACTCTGAATAAATCCCCCTACACACTTAATAAATTACCCCCACACTTAATAAATCCCCCCACACTCAGTGAATAAATCCCCACACACACACTGAATCTCCACAACACACTTAATAAATCCCCCCACACACACTGAATCTCCCCAACACACACTGAATAAATCCCACACACATTTAATAAATACCCCCACACACACTGAATAAATCCCCCCCACTGAATAAATCCCCCCCCAGCGGTCAGAGCCTCATTTGTACTCGCAGCTGGTAGATGTCTGTGAGCCGGTGCGCTGCAGCTTCTCTGTGCCGGCTGTCAGCTTGACAGTCGGCACAGAGAACAGCTGACTCCCAGTGCGGGGGCGGCAGAATGCAGCCGCCGGGGGAGACACTTTGGACTGCCACATTAGGCGGCCCAACTGCGCCCCCCTGCCGGCTGCGCCCGGGGCACATGCCCCGGCTGCCCCCCCCTAGATACGCCACGAACGTTCCCCGCGGCACACCAGACCATGTGTCGCGGCACACTAGTGTGCCGCGGAACACTGGTTGAAAATCACTGAGTTAACCTGCCAAAATTCTCGGGGAGCAGTGTCAAGTTGTGGAGTTGGACGGAGCACATCCGAGGGATGATGCAGATGCATCCTATGACGCCGGCTCTGCGGAAATAGCTGTGATGGCCCTAGAGTGGGATGCACGGGACTCTGTTATGCTCAGACTCCCCAGGCGAGAGATACCCTGGACAAAGTATTACGTATGCTTGAGGAGACGCATGGGGACCCCACTGATGTAGGGGAGCTGCGCATGCGACATGCGACTGTTTCGCCAGGTACAAAGAGGGGGAGACCGTGACGCAATATATAAATGCCCTGCAGGAGTTTCATACTGCCATCATACGGAAGGACAGCGTAGGTGTGGGGGCAATTGACGTTGTGCTGTGAGACCAACTGGTGACAGGCTTGCAAGATGTGGTGATGAAACAGGCCCTGGGAGAGTACATGCGCGTAAAGCCAGATATGACTTTCTCTGAGGTCGGGAGTGAGGCACACACGTGCGAGCAACAGCAAGGGGTGGTAGTGCCAGTGGGGAAGGTATGGAGCGGGGAGGTAACAGCCCCTCAATGGGTAGAAGACTTAAAGGAGGTTAAGCGGGTCCGTGAGGAAGTGGCTGAATTTAAGAAGACCCCTGTTGCGGAGTACAGTCCTCCGGTGCGAGAGAGACCGCCTCCCAAAGTGAGACTAGTGCCGCTCGGCGAAGAAGACTGCCGACATGCTACAATTGCGGAGCACCGAGTCAGAATGAAGAGGAGATGACATGGACCCGGGATTCCCGGTTGAAGATAAGAAGAATCTGGGGAAAGCCCTGACTGCCATTTTTGGGACCAGCAGCATATCCCGAGGTAATGTGCGGAAGCAGCCAGAAAGAGATAGCGGAGAGGTGCGTAGCATGAAGAAGGCTTCAGTGGTGGCCCCAGAGTGTAACTCCATATCCTGGGGTGAAGAGCATCTGCAGATGAGAGATGTCTCCCGCCGAGGTCGACGATCCAGACTAAAGCTCCCTCCAGACAGACGCAGACGTGAGTGCTGGTCGTGCAGAAGGGTGGGACACATGTCCAGAAATTGCCCTACCCGAGGAGAGCGGTGGCAGAGATCCGCTCACCCCTCTGTGGGTCCTGCTAACTGGAGGGAACGTCGCCCCTAGAGAGAGTGGTATGACAGGAAAAGAGCCCCACCTAGAGCAAGACAGTACCACAATGTTGGTTGCCCAGGAGAAGGGGAAAAAGTGCCAAGTGTTCCTGCGACGCTCGTTTTCAAGGTCCTAGTCAATGAGAAGGAGGAAACACTGATGTCGCCCCCTGAGGTAAAGAGTGTGCTGGCTGTCAGCTCACAAGATCCTGATCGGACAGAGGAAATGGAACTGCTGTGTGAGACAGGGCGTGTGGCTGAGAGGCCCTGGGAAGTGATGCCTGCAGAGCCTGATGCAGATGACGAAGAGTCCGGCCTGCATGGTCTTAATCCATCTGATTCTAGTTTAGACAAGAATGCTCCTGTCAAAGAGAGGGGGAGCTATGGAGAAGAATTACTTGTACTATGCCCCCAGACTGAGGAGCCTGGGCAAGAAGTCCCTAAAGTTTCCGATAACGACAAGGAAAAGGACGAATCGTCTATGCAAACATCTGCTAGCTGCAAAGCCAAAAAGAAGAAGAAAAAGAAGAAGAGGACAGTGGATGCCGTTGGAAAATTTAATGTGACAACACAAAATTTGTCTGAGGAATTTTCTTCTATGGCTGCCAACAAGGTAGAGGAAGAATATCTCAACCTGACTGATGAACAACTCCTAGACCATTTAGTTTGGCAGTATGTGAAATAAGAAAGGCAGAAGGAGATGCGAGAATTGCAGGTATCTGACTCCCCTCAAAAGAACAAAGAGAAGTACGAAGAGTCCTCGCCCGTGGAATGGTGAGCTTCAAGAGGGGGAATGTAAGGAGGTTGCTTTCCCTGCTCCTTACCTGGAACCACTTAGTCAGACAGCTGGATTGTAGGGGAGAAGACTTTCTGCCCTGGACAGAAGGGACCATGTGACTGCTGGGGGCAGAGAGGAAGAGAGAGGAGTGTGGTCAAAAAAGAGCGGGAGAGCAGAGCGCGCGAGACAGAGGGGACAGGGTGCCAGAGGGAGAGCAGGCTGCAGCACCGTGCTCCCTGAAAGAGAGTGCTCCCGTGAGGGCACTGAGGCTGAGATACCAACCTTAGTGAAGAGACTCCCAGCAGAGTGGCTGTGTTACATCCTGCTTCCAGCTTCACTGGGAGAAAAGACTTCAAAGACTTAACCCCGGAGTCTCCAGTTCCCAGGAGACAGAGGAGAGACTTCAGGATCTTCAAGTGCTGCTGGTGACTGTACCCGCGTTGGAATAAGGACCCTTCAGTCAGGACCGCCCTGGACTGATAAGTTACAAGAACCGTTTCGATTCCGCTTAACTGTTTACTGTTTGCTTTATCTCTATTACTCCCGTTTACTCCCTGCGAGGAGAATCTTATTCCTGTTAATAAATTCCCCTCAACAGTTGGACTGTCTGTTCCGTGGTGACATACTCAACCCTGCACTTTATTACACCACCATGAAACAATCAGTGTCTCCTCACAAATAATTGCACAGAGAGAATTTTAAATTGCTAAATTCTGCACACCTACTGCTGACTGATGAAATGACTGATGAAAACATTGAGACAGATTACTGGGGCATTATACAAACAGAGCTTCAGTCACTCCTCCAAAGAAGTATAAACCTGTTTTTTTTGCAAAAATTTGGTTGAAATTACATAAGACAGATTTATCAGTCATATCAAGTACTATATTATTATGTGAAATTGTTTTCACCGAACAACCCATTTATCACCTTTACATTGGATAGGCTATAACTCATTGATTGGTGGTGGTCTCACTATTGGGAACCGCATTTATTGAAAGAACATTGCACTTTTAACCCCGTTCGACCACTACCACTTCTCTATTCTTGGGCTGACAATTACTGTGCTCAACTTTTTCTGGCAATCTGCCATGCGCCTGGGTTTGAACCCTTGAACCTGTGCTTTGTTGTTGGCTTCTCTGTCCTCCGCAGATACACCTTTTCTCTGGGTGTTTAGTTTCTGTTATCCTTGCTTTAGTGTTTTTATGGTAAGGGGTGTTTTAATTTACTCATTTATCTGCCCTATCGCCTTTTGGGTGTGGCTTTATATTCTTTCCCCCTGCTGGTATTTCCTGCTGGTAAAAGTCTCATTTGGATGTCCAGCCATACTATAGTTTAAGTCAATCAGTGAAAGACCATCTAGGGTTTATCCCTCTGCTGTTTATGTACTTTATCCTGCACCTATCTTCTCTTTCTTTTTAGGAAGTAGGCGGCATATTCTAGAACATGCTTAATCCTTTATTCCATATTTCAAGGTTTGTTTTACACACTCTATGATCTTTTTCTATTTCAACACATTTTCCTTTCCGTAGGCGATTGCACTCTTCTTTGCCCTCTAGTTCTTTAGGAGGAACATGAATCTCTCGACGGCCTTTCAAGTAGCATAGGTCCATGTTGTCATAATCTAGTGTTTGTTTAGGGCAATTTCAGCTCACGCAGGAACCACTAGGAACTGTGGGGTCAGGATTTCTAGCTTGTACAGGCACCGGCAGGATCAGTTGCAGTTTTTAGTCTGTTACCTATTTTCCCGCATGAGTTGCTACACTATCATAATACAGTCCCATAGAGGATGAATAGCATGACAATCTGGTATCCTACCTGCCACTCCATTTTCTAACAAGGGTTAAAGTTCCCAGTCTGGGATGAAAATTCTCTTATCTGCCGTTTACCATGGGTCCCAATGGTTGGACACCCACTTATCCGTAAGTCCTGGAGGTAATTGATAACCTGTCTTGCTCAGTTAAAATAAGTTAAGTAATTCCTAAGCGGCTGCAAAGACGTTGCTTCAAGGGCTGGGGCAAGATCAGACAACATTGATCTAGTGCTATCAACCTTTGTATCACCACTGAGACCAGTGATTGCCTGCAGAGGTTACATGTTGCCTCTGCAGTAGCAGTGGTGAGGCTCCACTGGAGTAACAAAGGCTTCAACAGATAAGTAATGTTTTTTTATCTTACATTATCAACTACCTAAGCCCAAATCTTGTTTAATGTCAAACAACCCCGTTAGTAACACAAACCCTTATCCACAGGTAACCCACTGATAATCTGACCAATGGAGGTCCCACTTCTGGAATTCCCAGTTGTCATCACAAGAGGAAGCATGCCAGTATGCAAGGGCAGGACCTAGTCCCTAATGATTTCCCATTTTGGCTCATAGAGGGCCTGACATGGAGCTTCCCAATTTATCATGTCTACATGAAGTTTTTATGACACATCCCTTTCACTTTAAATCATATGTCCATATAGGATATATTATTGCCTCTGCTATTTATAGAGATTTTTTTTTCCATCTGACAACATGGCTGCCCACGCTCTGATTTATAAATGCACTTATGAATTGAGTGCATCTGTTTAACTGTCTATTTAGGGAAATAAGAGGATCCTTAAATTAGCTTTCATTCTTCAATGTGTGTTATTTTGATGAAATGGAACATTATTCTTCAAGGTATTGCTTACTGCTAATTATATACTGTATGACATTAGAGCAGAATAAAATGGTGTAAAATGCTAGAAATTCTGCTCATAGCTGATGTGATTGCTGTAAGAATTACACGATATCGTACCGTTTAGTGCGCCGCTCACATGGTTTTTAGTGATGTTATAGATAAGTGAAGGGGAAAGGTCAGCGTGCAAATAATGGATTCCCCTGCTATTGTCAGCCACTAGTGATGAGCGAGTATACTCCTTACTCAAGATTTCCCGATCACGCTCGGGTGGTCTCCAAGTATTTTGATGTGCTCGGAGATTTAGTTTGTCGACACACCTGCATGATTTGTGGCTGCTAGACAACTTGAATACATGTGTGGATTGCCTAACAAACTTCCCTAAGGTTTAGATTGTCATCCTTGTTATTTGATAAATGTATTACAATCTTAAACAAATACAGAATTTTCTAAATTATAGTGCGAGCTTTATTTTTTGAACTGGGTCCTCTCTTCAGGGTGTTCTTAAAGGGAATCTAGTTGCAGGTTTTTACCATGTAATCTGAAAGCAGCTTGATGTAGAGGCAGAGACACTGATTCCAGTGATGTATCACCTAGTAGGCTGTGTTTCTGTCATGCTGCTGCAATGCAGGTAGTTGCAGGTTACACTAGATGGAAGTAGAGTGGAAGCAGGACTGCACCTTTACAGAGCTGTCCTGCAGTGTAGCAGTGAGGCTACCACAGGTGGCAGCAGAATAGTCAAAACAAGCCAGGTCAAATCCTAGACTGTAGCGCAGTACCAAAGGAATAAGCAAACTCACGGTCAGAGACAAGCCAAGGAGTCAGTAATGGTCAGGAGCAGATAAGACAAAAGACAGAAGCAGGTCAGGATACAAGCCAAGTCAAAACCAGGGAGTCAGCACACTATCGGGAAACACGGAGTCAAGACAGGAATAGGGGAAAACAGAGACACGGGTTCAGACCGCAATGCAGCAGGACAAATCAGACCAATCAGAGTCAGCTACAGCAGTACTAGGCAAAAACTATAACTGTCATCGCCTGCAGGAAGCAGCAGAGATAAAAAGCCAACCTGAACCCAGACAGAGGCTGAGAAAGGTTAATTTAACTGTTGACATGACCAGACCGGGAAAAAAGGACTCAAAACCCGGTCTGTATCATGACAGTTTCTGTTTCAATCAATTCCAGTGTTTTGGTTTTTTTTACTAGGAGTATTACAGGACTAGATGTCTTGTGCCTCCTAGTCCAACCATGCACCCACCACTGATCAGCAGCTTTCTGTCAATGTACAGTGTACACAGAAAGCTGCCAACCAGTGGTGTGGGCGGGGTTATACAAGGATCAGCATTTAGAGCTCTACTAAATCTGCAGCAGAGAAAACAGGGATTTTATCAAAATGGAAGCCCCATCACTTATCCCAGCACTTTGTTGGTACGACAGCAGCATGAATGATATTCAAGTATGTGCAGGGAGGAAGATAACAAGTCATCCCACTTCCTCTCCTCCCTGGACAAGCTGGTTTATCAATCACACTGACACTGCTCCTGGATTAGACTGGGTACAGGAGAACCAAAATTAAATATCGGTTTTGCGGTAACTACATAAATAATAATAATGTAGGATAACAACATGACTACAAATGTTATTAGGAGGCTGATACAGCACTCCTGACAATATGGGGGTAATTTATGCTGTTAAGTTCCCTTTAAAGCCTTTAGTTTGAACAGTACAATCTACAGGAACTCTGAAGTGGTGACTTAAACCATTACAGTTTTCAGGCGGTTACACCCCTAATCACCAGAGTTATAGTTAGGATTCATGCAGACGTCTCTTTGAGCAGAGGCCGCAATGTAGTCTGTCCGTTGATCTCCCAACCTGAAGTCGGCAGCCTCCTAGGTATATGCAAGAACGGCCTGCGCATTGCCGTCCGTGCTTGGCCCAAGTTTCACGGACATCTGCATGAGCCCTTATGTGTATCTCTCTCAGATCTCACTCTGCACGAGGCAGGTAGACCCCGAACCCATCTCACCAGCCTCATGATCACTGTGTAAGGACACCTACTCTCCACCTACCCAGGTGTCCCAGTGCAGGGAGTCTCTGCCACCACTGTGGTCAGGCTGATCGTGTTCCAATGGAAGCTTTTGTGATGTCTCTGCCTCACCTCACCAAGAGGGCGTGACATTACAATGTACATGCTCACACCCAACTCCATAAACATGCCAAAATACTCCCCCTTTATATAGATACAAAAATCATCCCCTGTGTTCTAACCGTAAGCTTTTGTATCATGGTATCATTTCACTCCATGTGTCCTACCAAAAAGAGGACCCATGACATGATCACCCATGGAAGAGCACCCTTGACCTCCAACATTACTTCATTGAGGCACCATGTCAGATTTACACAAATATATACGTTATATTGCATTATATGGGTGAGCAAGCTCTCGAAAGTTCAAATCAAATTGAAAGTTAAAATCACTTTAAAAAAAAAAGTATTTTTCAACCCTTTATACACTGCTCAAAAAAATAAAGTGAAGACTTAAAGAACAGAATATAACTCCAAGTAAATCAAACTTCTGTGAAATCAAACTGTCCACGTGGCGCCCTAGGGTCCTGGTCGTCACAGTAAGCATTGCTTTCCTCACGGGGAGAGTGATGTTACACTTGAAGGCAAGAAGGGATAACTGTAACCAGGTACCACAAACATTCAACACATTCACACTCCAGGCCACCAGGGGGAGCTTTTGATCCTATTTACTAGGTGACTCCCCATATAGTAACATAGTAAGGCCGAAAAAAGACATTTGTCCATCCAGTTCAGCCTATATTCCGTCATAATAATAATCCCCAGATCTACGTCCTTCTACAGAACCTAATAATTGTATGATACAATAATAGTAACATATATATATATATATATAATTGGTAGTCTGTAGGGAGAGTTAGTCAGTTTTCCAGAGGGTTCCTGCCAGGAAGCAGACAGGAGCCATCTGAAGGAGGCGAAGGTTTTACGGAGCTGTGTAACCCCAGTGCAGCAGTTCCTGGAAAGAGACATTCAGAAAGCCGAATTGATTGCAGAGAGCGTGCAGGAGAGCAAAGCACAGGAGCCGATATCAGAGGGAGACCAGCCCCGAGCAGGCTGCCTCCTTCTGAGGCACAGGACCGGTAGCCGGAACACTGAGGATCGTAAGGCACTCTATGACTTACATCAGAGACCGGAGGACAGCTCCAAGTTACCTGTCCGACCTAACACCCAGGAGGCACAGTGGCACCCCTTAGAGGCCGGGGCATGCTAGAGTCCCTATAAACAGCCTCAAGCCACCAGTCATACGGGTTATGTCCTATCCTACCTGGGGGACAGAGAGACAACATCTGTGAGGACCTTATGTGAGCTTTTAGCAGTAAGGGACTATGACACTACAGCGCTAAAGGAAGGCTTTTGATTTCCACCTGGGTAAGGGGACTCCTAACTTGCCTTCAAGCCGGCCAGACCCTGCCTGCCCTGTGATCTGGTGCTCTGGACTGTGGATGCTGAAGTCTTCAGTAAACCAAGGTAAAGAGACTGCCACCCTGTGTCCTCATTCTTTACTGCACTCCTCACCATCTTCCATCTACACACCGGGAACCCTGGGGATACACTTCATCTGTGGGAAGTCATAATAATAATAATAATAATCTTTATTTTTATATAGCGCTAACATATTCCGCAGCGCTTTACAGTTTGCACACATTATCATCACTGTCCCCAATTGGGCTCACAATCTAGAATTCCTATCAGTATGTCTTTGGAATGTGGGAGGAAACCGGAGTGCCCGGAGGAAACCCACGCAAACACGGAGAGAACATACAAAACTCTTTGCAGATGTTGTCCTGGGTGGGATTAGAACCCAGGACCCCAGCGCTGCAAGGCTGTAGTGCTAACCACTGCGCCACCGTGCTGCCCATCTAGTCATACCATCTAGCTGCCATAACATCACCCCAGAGGACCCTTTAAAGCGGCGTCGGTCCCCAGTGACTGAATACCACAGGTGGCATCACGAACACAAACTTTATTCCCTTAAAAGACCTTTCCCCTTTTACATGGACGCTCCAGAGGCACAAACCGGGTCGCCGCCGTGACATCCCAGTGTGAACTCAGGACCCGGTACCGAGTACCCCGAAGCCCTTTAGGGGCAATCCATCCACTTAGGAAGCAACACTGTTTGACAATCAATTTCACATGCTGTTGTGCAAATGGAATAGACAACAGATGGAAATTATTGGCAATTTTCAAGACACAAAGGAGTGGTTCTACAGGTGGGGACCACACACCACATCTCAGGATCAATGCTTTATGGCTGATGTTTTGGTTACTTTTGAATGTTGGTTGTGCTTTCACACTCGTGGTAGCAGGAGACGGACTCTACAACCTACACAAGTGGCTCAGGTAGTGCAGCTCATCCAGGATGGCACATCAATGTGAGCTGTGGCAAGGTTTGCTGTGTCTGTCAGCGTAGTGTTCAGAGGCTGGATGCGCTACCAGGAGACAGGCCAGTACACCAGGAGACGTGGAGGGGGCCAAAGGAGGGCAACAACCCAGCAGCAGGACCACTACATCAGCCTTTGTGCAAGAAGGAACAGGAGGAGCACCCTGCAAAATGACCTCCAGCAGGCCATAAATGTGCATGTGTCTGCACAAACGGTTAGAAACTGACTCCATGAGGATGGTCTGAGTGCCCGACGTCAACAGATGGGGGTTGTGCTCACAGCCCAACACCATGCAGGACGCTTGGCATTTGCCATAGAACACCAGGATGGGCAAATTCGCCACTGGTGCCCTGTGCTCTTCACAGATGAAAGCAGGTTCACACTGAGCATATGTGACAGATGTGACAGAGTCAGGAGACACCGTGGAGAGCAATCTGCTGCTTGCGACATCCTTCAGCATGACTGGTTTGGCAGTGGGTCAGTAATGGTGTGGGGTGGCATTTCTTTGGAGGGCCGCACAGCCCTCCATGTGCTCGCCAGAGGTAGCCTGACTGCCATTAGGTACCGAGATGAGATCCTCAGACTCCTTGTGAGACCATATGCTGGTGCAGTTCGCCCTGGGTTCCTCCTAATGCAGGACAATGCCAGACCTCATGTGGCTGGAGTATGTCAGCAGTTCCAGCAAGATGAAGGCATTGAAGCTATGGACTGGCCCGCCCATTCCCCAGACCTGAATCCGATTTAACACATCCGGGACATCATGTCTTGCACCATCCACCAACGTCACGTTGCACCACAGACTGTCCAGGAGTTGGCGAATGCTTTAGTCCAGGTCTGGGAGGAGATCCCTCAGGAGACCATCCGCCGCCTCATCAGTAGCATGTCCAGGCGTTGTAGGGAGGTCATACAGGCACGTGGAGGCCACACACAGTGCTGAGCATTATTTCCTTGTCTTGAGACATTTCCACTGAAGTTGGATCAGCCTGTAACTTAATTTTCCACTTTGATTTTGAGCATCATTCCAACTCCAGACCTCCGTGGGATATTAGTTGTGATTTACGTTGATAATTTTTAGGTTTTATTGTTCTCAACATATTCCACTATGTAATGAATAAAGATTTACATCTGGAATATATCATTCAGTGATATCTAGGATGTGGTATTTTAGTGTTCTCTTTATTTTTTTGAGCAGTGTATATACCCCAAAATGGTGCAATTAAAATCACAACTTGTCAAGCAGAAAACAAGTCTTCATATACCAACATCAACAGAAAAATAGAACATGGTAATAAAAAAAGCAAAATAAATCTGTGTCATCAAGATCCAAAATAGCTCCAGACTAAAAGGGTGATTGTAAAAAAATAAATAAAAATACATACTATATATATATATAGTATGTATATATATATATATATATATATATATATATATATATATATATACTCTTTAAACCCAGATTTCTGCAGATGAACCCTGCGTTGGGTGGAGAGGACCTTTATGATACTGTCTCATCTACGTAACATAGCGTACATCGAGATGCCAGGTATTATGTAAGTGGTATAGTGAATTCCGGATTTTTCCCAAGGAGATTGATAAGTCAGCAATAGCCAGTGTGCCAGCTGCTCAACACCTGCAAGCACTGTCCGCTGTGCGTGTTCTGTCAGCAATAGCTGCAGCCCTGTCAGCATTAGCTATGCCACTGTGACAAAATTAATGCTGTCCGCTAGCTGTTAGGCGTACACAGTGTCACTTTAGTTTATGAACAGATCTCATAAAATCATATTGTGGTGTCCAATATTTTCACATATAAAGCTTCTAAAAGGAATATCAATTCTTCTGCAACTCATGCATTACAGATAAAGAAGAAGTCTGGTGAATGCTCACCTGTATGGCCATGATTCTGATATATCAGAATTAGGCTGCTTTCCCAAGATGAGTTTTTGGTGAGGTTTTTATGCTGCATAAAATTTTTAAAATGCATGAAACCTATTTTACTTAAAAGTTGCAGAAATGGTGCAACATCAAAAACTCACCAAAAGCTAATCTTGGGAATGTTAGCCTTAGGATTTGACGTTACTAATAGGCTGGTCTGCTCCGAAACCCATCTGAAAGAGGATGAACATGTGCATTTCTATGTAAAAGCAACTCACTGTTTATATGTTCAGGGATTTACCGTATTTTTTGGACTATAAGATGCACTCTTTTTCCCAAAATTTTGGAGGAAAATGGGGGGGGGGGGTGTTTTATAGTCAGAATGTAGCGGCGGGTGGGGCAGCAGCAGTGGAGCGGGGTCACAGGAGGCAGGAGCAGAGTTGCCGTTGCAGGATGCCGCGGCGGAGGAGTGGGGCTATGCTGCAAGCCTTGGGCTGGAAGGAAGGGGTGTCCCGGTAATGTGAGGCCGGAGTGGAGTCCCCACTGTGCACATTGACCTCACGGTGGGCTTCTGGGAAATGGCGCCAGTGTTCGCGCACGACCAGATTTAGTTTTCGGCTCAATGACAAGCTGAAATCTCAGGGACAGGGAAGGAGCCTCTGGTCCTGGGACACCCGACAACAGAGGCGTGACATCCGGGCTGTAAACATATATCATGAATAATCTTAATGACTCATTATGAGTTTCCAATGCGGCCATAAAAAAGTTGTCTGTCACTGATTTTTTTTTTTTTTCTAGTTGTCCAGGAAAAAAAAAAAACTGGAAAAAAAATGTGGAGTTTTGTTGTTACCATTGACACGAGTCATCAGCCTCCGCTGTGCTAATTTCTGACCCTTGTATCTGTGACTCTTCTGCATTGTTCTCACTGTTTGGAATTATCTATAACGTTATAATTGGGTATCCAGCACTGACAGATACAAACAATCCTTTCTTTATCCCACAACATTAGGGGAAATCATAGGAACGCCAGAAGGCACCATAAAAAGTTAAAAACTGTAATATCTAGATACCACACTATTTTAAAAATTATTCTATGTTTTGTGTAACCCAACAAAGAAATATTTAATTAAGTATTTAAAAGGGGTTGACCATTTTTTCTTGCTTTCCTCAAAAACTGACAAACACTGTCTATGATGGTGGAGGAGCAGGTGACCAGATCTGTCCATCAACATCCTCCAATAGAAAAGCAGTTTTACAATTGGAGGAGGCTGATGGACAGGTCCGGTCTTTTGCTCCTCCCGTGGTCGTATATCTGCCATGAGGCAGCAATCTGCACTCCTTGCTGCAATACACAGTGACCAACTGCTCCAAACACACTTCAGTAACAGACTGACTCCCCAAAGCCCATCTGCCATGAGGTCAGGTGGACTTTAAAATAATCTCCACCTCCTCACACGCCTACTCCTTAGTACAGTTTTCCTGGCATCTTTCTCAGTGAGCTGTCCAAGCACTGTTAAAACCTTTTGCCAGATTATTGATAGGACTGTGCAGCAATACCTAGCTCATGGGATTATGCCTTCCTGACATTGATCTGTCTGATCAGTACAGGGCAGGAGAGAATGCACATTATTCAGCTTCTTCCTTACAAAAGTTTCTGTTCTACACCTGCTGAGGACACAGGGCTTCCCCTGCTCCAGTTCTATGCTCCTAAATACATAGGGTCCGGTTCATCATTGCATTTGCACCTGCCTTTCATTGGGTTTTTGGTGTTTGGAGCCTTTTTTGTTTGACCCAAATTCATCTTTCCGTTTGTGCCTTTTTTGAAGCCTATTAAGAAAAAGTATTTGTTTTTTTAGTTTGCCAAAGCGAGCGAGGTTCAGGATTTCCAGAGATTTTCGCCTGATTCATCATTTGTAAAATTTGTTACAAATATTCCTCAGCTTATTATTTAATGAAGCTGCTAAAACAGAGCACTTTCTGGCTTAGAGAAAATTCTCCTCCGAGCCTGGTTAGCATTAGAAATAGCTCAAAATAACAACAGTTCTCTAAGGGATTTACCGTATGGACACCTCTTTGAAATCCACACTCATATCCCAGCCATCACACCCCATCTTCTCTGCACTGATTTCCACATGGAAAAAACTATCGAAACCATGTAGGGGCTATAATAGATCCCACTTGCTGGGTAATTTTTCTTTATCTTTAATAGCATCTTACTACAAGTTTGCCATTCCAGGGAAATGGACCCATTCAGGTATTAGGAAAATTAGAGACATATGTATTTAGAGAGCTCAAGAACAAATTCAATTTGCTTTCTTCAGATTTCATGTTCTTTCTAATTCTAAAGGATCACTCCCAAAAATTCATTATTAATAACACATTTAAATCAGAAATATCTTACTTCTTAACAATGTGGATCATAAGACTCTTTGGAGTACGAAATACATCGATAGTCACTTTAGTAAGGACAACAACTTAAGGACTTTTGGTTATATGCCTAGATGGGAGTCAGATTTAGATGTTTCAAAAGATATGGAACAATGGGAAAGGGCGACTAAAAATTCATATAACTCACATTTCCATGAGTCTTCATGAATCCTATTATAAAATACTTGTTAGGTGGTACTATACCCCTTCAAGACTCTCACACTTCAACCATGGACTCTCACCGTTATGTTGGAGGGATTGCTGACTACCTGGGAACTTGCTACACATCTTCTGGAGCTGCCCAAAGATCAAACCTCTCTGGAGAAGGGTCTCACAGATCTTAAGTAAGCTCCTCAATAAAAACTGTGTGCTTACTCCACAAATTACACTACTTTCCATCGGATTGGAGGATATAGACCCATCTATGAGACATGTTTTTATACACACCTTATAGGTAGTTAAAAACTCTATAGCTTCTTTCTGGAAGAAACCAAATACTCTGAAACTCTCTGATGTGATGGGAAAACTCTATTTACATAATTCCTTAGATCTTGGGTTTGATGGCTTGTGACTATCCATCATCCTCTTGATTACATTCCAGAGGTTTTCAATGGGGTTCAGGTCTGGAGATGGGGCTGCCAATGACAGGGTTTTGATGTGGTGGTCTTTTAATTTTTGCCAGAGCTGTATGTACTGTATCATGACACAGCTGTTGGGTGACCTGGGACCGAGGGCTCCTTCCCTGTCCCTAACACTAGGGGGAACCCTATCTTGCTCTACTCCCCGGGATACTTCAGTTGGCGAAGATGGCGGGGCCTCCGCCCTTGCTTTATCTCCTAAGTTAGACCTTCGTCTGTTCTCTTCCCCCACCCAGGGAAGAGGCGGTGCTACCTGTGCACCGTATTATAACAACCCAGCAAACAAGGTAGCACAGACAAGGGTTAACAAAAATCCAGGCATACAAAATATTCATTCACATGTAACAGAGGAATGAACCAGGGTGTGAAGGTAGGGGAATAAACTAAAACAGAGAAAGATAGGGAATTACCACACATACAAACCAAACAACAGTCACTAATAACTCCTTCAACTCTCCTCATTACAATTCCTTTCCCTCCGTTAGCAATAAAGCAGCAATAAAGCTAGCTCTGACAAGGATGAGCAACAGAGCCCAGATTATAAAGGGGATGGGAGTAGCTAACCGAGCAGAGCTGTTAACAATGGGATTCCTAATATGGTCGATTAACCCCTGTTCTGCCAGAAGAAATAAACCCATTTAAAATTAAGGTGTGCTTCTTCTCAGCGTCGGAGTAAGCGCAATCAGGCTCTGCAGTCTTCTGGCTCCACACTGTCGTGGTAAAACCGTGACAATATGTGGTCCAGTATAATCACTGCTGATATACATTTGTGTGTGTGGTATAGTCACTTATGGTATATATTTGTGTGTATGGTATAGTCACTGCTTGTATATATTTATGTGTGCAGTACAGTCATTGCTGGTTTACATTTATGTGTGTAGTATAGTCATTACTGGTATACATTTACTGTATGTGTGCGGTATAGTCACTGATTATATATATATTTCTGTGTATGGTTTAGTCACTGCTTGTATATGTTTATGTGTGCAGTATAGTCACTGCTTGAATATATTTAGGTGTGCAGCATAGTAATTACTGGTGTACATTTATGTGTGCGGTATAGTCACTGCTAGTATACATATATGTGTGTGGTATAGTCACTGATGGTATATATTTGTGTGTACGGTACAGTCACTGCTTGAATATATTTATGTGTGCAGTATATTCACTTCTGGTATACATTTATTTGTGCAATATATTCACTGCAGTGCTCCCTGGCTTGTCATTGAGGGGAGTCTATAGCGCGGACCTTGCAGCTGCTATGGAGCTCCTGAGTGGAGGAGAACCTGGCTCCACCATCTGGATTTCAACAGTATGTGAGCAATCATGTGACCACCAATCAAATCCTAACATTAAACATCCAAAAAGGCGAAAAAGAAGCAGTGTGGCCATAAAATAATCAAATTTTATTATAACACAAATAAATACAGAATATTAAAGTTCATAAAAGGTGGTGCAGAAAAAATATGCAAAAGAAATTATAGTCACCATTAAGGTAAATAATGCTGTAAATGCCAATAATATGGTACAGAAAAGAGTAGGTTGAATAAATCTATTCAAGTATAGTAGTTTATGCGCAGTATAAGGCAAAAAGTATATTAAATAGAATCACAATTAAACTACTAAAATAGAATAGTATTGGATATGAGTGTGGCGTATACTGTGCATAAAAAGAGATGGCAAACAGGCATGCTAAATAGTTCTACCAAACATTGCCCTCATAAAACATATAGAGCGTAATAGAAAAATATAGAGATCCTCCAAAGTAGACCATAATTGGATAAATAAAGTGCTGCAAATAGAACCCTATATACTAGGAATATAATCCTTAGCAACGTGAAACCAGTCTCATTATGGATAATAGTATTCCGATGGTTTATTCTGCAGCAGCAGCCATACTCGCAAGAAAGTGCATGCAGTGCCAGATCCGTATTTATAGAGAGACCAGATAACAAAAAGGTGTGCACAGCTAGACGGAAACAATGGGGATCAGATAAGAGACAAAAAATCTATCTCAATAAAACTCATATATGTTGACACATCTACCCCCGGACGAAGCTATACGCGAAACGCGCGTCGGGTTGCTGTCTCCACCATTAGGTAACTCACTTGGCTGCTATCTTCTTATTTGCGATACCCTGCACTTTCAACATATATGAGTTTTATTGAGATAGATTTTTTGTTTCTCGTTATTAAGTGACCGTGACATAAGCTGTCATAGATCCCTTCTCTGTGTGATTCTGTGTTGAGGGTTGGCATCACAAGTTCTGGCTGTGCTGGTGATCAGGACACGTAACAGTTACACAAATATATTCACAGGTTTCAGCCACAAAGGGGAGAGTTTATATCAGCAGGTCTTACAGAACAATAAAGTGATGTTTATTAAGAATTAACTCCCTGCTTTATACTCTTATCAGTAGTGATGAGCGAACGTGCCTCTGTAATCCCTGCATGTGTTGCAGATATCTAACAGCCACGAGACATGCAGCCACGGGGACCAAAAAAACACATTATTCGAGCACGCCAAAGTCACTCTGCTAGCACCTAAGCATGCTCAGATAACACCTTATCCCAGCCCGTTCTCTCATCAATAGTTATCAGCTACTTGCTTCTTGCGAATAATATTTAATATTATTCACACAAAATATTTAGAGATGTCTGATGAAGGCTCCCCCCTTCTACATGACCACATAGTCCTAGAATGAAATGTCATAACATTATAGGATGGGTACACCCCAAAGACCACTTGGGAGCAAGTTTGTATTTTTTTTCTGAACAGAGAGATCTGAAAAATAGCTGCACTTTCCATTTTATCAGATACTGGTCTGGAGCATAGTATTTATTTGCAGACCAATCATGTAAAACATTCATTTTCACAAAAGGATATTTTACAAATCTTAGGGAACCATCCATAAATGACTTTTTATTGAAAAAAAAGATATAACATTACAATAATGAATGTAATAACGAAATACCATAAGTTTTATGCAGAGGAAAATAAATTAGCAGAATTTAATAGGTTATTCACAAAAAACCCAAAAAGATATTCTCTGTCCATTGCATTGGATCTGAGATCTGGGCTCTGGTAGTCCGATAATGGGGCTCTGCAGTAGTCCCATACAAAATGAATGGAGCAGAGGATGAACATGTGAAACTACACTCAATATGAGACTGGACTGCAGAGCACTGCTCTCAGGATCAGTATGTTATCAGAGACCATGGATAGGGAATAACTTGATTTTTTCAAAAATAACCCTTTAACCCCTGGACCAAAGTTGAGCCCATCCCAGATGCCGGCTTTGTTACACAGCCATATTCTGCCTGTGAACACAGTAAATACAGAAGGGTCTTGCTTTGCAGAATTTAAGCTGCAGAACAATATTGTATCATACAATTATTAGGTTCTGTAGAAGGACGTAGATCTGGGGATTTATTATGATGGAATATAGGCTGAACTGGATGGACAAATGTCTTTTTTCGGCCTTACTAACTATGTTACTATGTTACTATGTTACTATGTATTCACACTTACATTTTGACATTAAGTTTGTCTGTTTTCCTGAAGTAATGTAAAAAAACAAATCCATTGCACAACAGATGCAAATGAAAGCAGGAAGACCCCACTGATTAGGGTCAGCCTGGGTTCCATTATGTGTCAGAATTGAGAATTTAATCAATTGGGAGCACACTGCTTCCATTGGTATAACCTATGCAATAAATCTGTTTTTTTTTTTACATTAAATTAATTTGTGCCTAAAAATGGAGCAAGCAGAATGACAAAATGTATGTGTGAGCGTAGCTTTAATTGCAATTACTTAAATGGAATCTGTCAATAGGATCGATCCTCCTAAGCAGTCTATATGAGCATGTAATAATACCCAAAAAGATAATGGACACCAGAGCTATAAAAAGTAACAATTTTATTAAGAGACAAGTTTCTAAAATATTACACAAAAATGTTAAAAAAGTACAAAAAATGATGCAATGGAAAAGAGAGGGGTAAACCTAGTACCACGCACGGGTATGGTTAAAAATAATGGAGCAAATCAAAAGTGCTGAGTAAGCAAATTGTACATATGCATAAGAAAATCAACTCCCAGGCATGATAAATCTAGCTACGGATATCAAACACCAGATAGAAACTCAAAAAATATATATGGTGTAAATAATAACAAATAAGTAACTATGCCGGGGGGAAGAAAAAGGACTCCAAGCTAAGTAATATAGCAAGCGCGCCCCCCGAAGAAGCCACATTGCGAAACGCGCGTCGGGGCCTCTTGTCCACGCACGGCAGCAGCGGCAGCAGGTTGGTACATGGTCATCTAGTATACCGGTTACTTATGTTACCTATATCCCCTCCAGCCATTTGGCAGGTATAGGGCTTGGCACTGCTTCTATTTACTTCTCTATCATAGGGGATTCATTCTGACTAATTCCTCAGTGTATCTCTGTACCACCTTGCTGTCTGCTATATTACTTAGCTTGGAGTCCTTTTTCTTCCCCCCGACATAGTTACTTATTTGTTATTATTTACACCATATATATTTTTTGAGTTTCTATCTGGTGTTTGATATCCGTAGCTAGATTTATCATGCCTGGGAGTTGATTTTCTTATGCATATGTACAATTTGCTTACTCAGCACTTTTGATTTGCTCCATTATTTTTAACCATACCCGTGCGTGGTACTAGGTTTACCCCTCTCTTTTCCATTGCATCATTTTTTGTACTTTTTTATGTAATATTTTAGAAACTTGTCTCTTAATAAAATTGTTACTTTTATAGCTCTGGTGTCCATTATCTTTTTGGGTATTATTATATGTAATATGGCGGAGCATATACGCTATTTGCTCTCTGTATAGGTTTACTATATGAGCATGTAGTTCATAGAAAGCTGAATAAAATGATACCTTGATATCCGTTATCTGATGTTTTATTCCAAAGAAATCAAAGTTTTTCTTATATGTTAATGAGCTGTCGAACTATGGGCTGGGCATAGATCTCCCTGAGAATCTGCCTCCAGAGCTTATTTAACATGAAAGGGGCATCACCAGTGTGAGACATGTAATGACTGACAGTCTGCTCTCTTGATTACATATCTCACACATAATCATTTGATAAATTCTCTAGAGGCAGATTCACAGGGAGATCCATGTTCTGCCCGTAGATCTTAACAGCTCATTTACATATTAAGAAAAACATAAATTTCACTGGAATAAAACATCGGATCGCAGATATCAAGGTATCATTTTATTCAACTTTCAACATGTCTATACAGACAGCTTAGAATGGTTGATCCCACCGACACATTCCCTTTTAATTTACGCGCATAATGCCCTTTCTGCTAGAATGGCCTATTGATAGATATCGGAAGTCAACAAATAGTAACAGGTGGTAAGGAAAAGGAGTTGCAGCACTTCCATGTCAAGTCATGATTATCAGCAGGACTGGCACCCACATACAATGTAAAATTATAATACCTATTTTAAGTAATGGATGGTAGGAACCATTTCTCTAAGAACGTTTAGACTGTTTACGCTAATATATATATTTTTGTACCTGTATACTATTGTATTTATACTTCAATGATCTATTCTCATTTGTCCCTCTCCTCTCTTTTTTTGTTTCTTTTTACCACTTACAGCAACGTCCTGAGAAGCAGTCATTGAGCGCCTCCATGTGTCGGGACTCCCACTGGAAATGTCTCCTTCTGTCCATCCTTATGCTTGT
This sequence comes from Ranitomeya imitator, assembly GCF_032444005.1. Lineage (NCBI taxonomy): Eukaryota > Metazoa > Chordata > Amphibia > Anura > Dendrobatidae > Ranitomeya > Ranitomeya imitator. The sequence goes on along the minus strand of NC_091282.1, from coordinate 724,882,316 downwards.
TTGCCTTTGTGCTGTCACCTGGTGCCAGGTCACAAGTGTTACTAAACTCAGTTTCGACAGCTCACTAAAGGGAAGGTCCATGATCTACCATGGTAGTCCTTGCTCAGATGGATATGTTTATATTCCCTTGGCCTTCCTAGCAATGCTCTATGTGGTCTACCTGGTGGAATGTTGGCACTGTCACGCCAGAAGTGAACTTCAACATAAAGCTGATGTTAGTAGTGTGCATGATCAGATACAGCGTATGCGCCAAGCCACACCATGCATCTGGTGGAAAGCCATTAGCTACCACTTTGTTAGACGCACTAGACAAGTCACACGCTACCGCCATGGTGATGCCTATACAACTACTCAGGTCTACCACGAGCGGGTTAACACTCATGTGGCCGAAGCAGAGTTTGAATACACACACTGTGGGATAAAAGACATTTCCAAAGAGTTGTTAGATCTGGATCGCCATCCAGCCACCAAATTAAAGTTCACCAAGTGCTTCAGCTTTGCCAACCTGGAGTCAGAAAACTCATATCTCACGCAACGTGCCAGGTTCTTCACCGAGATTGAAGGCCTAGATGACTATATGGAAGCAAGGGAAGGAATGCAATTAAAAAATGTGGATTTTAAAGAGTTGGTCATTGCCTACGTCAACCTAGAACAACTACCATGGTACATCTCGCACTATGCTTTCTGGGCAGCTGCCTTGCTCATGTTATCATGGCCATTAAGGGTTTTTATTGAATATAGGACTGCTCATGTTCATTATCACATTGAGAAACTCTTAGGGATGGAGTACACACCACAAGCCGTGCCAGAGGAGCCTATATACAGATTCAGAATGCCACGGGTCAGTACCCTGGACAGTACAGAACTGGAATGGCACATTTGCACCAACCGTCAACTGATTCCAAGCTACTCCGAGGCGGTGCTGATGGACCTCACAGATGCGTCACTATGCAATGGCTTCTCTGCTTGCGGTTACAGTGGTGTTTTGCGTGGGTGTGAAGACTGCAATAGGGCATCCAGCAGTTCATCAATCTTCTCTCGCCATGCTATGCACAGTTGCAGTGGAGGCCGATCTCACCTATCTCTCAGCACCAGCCGCTTCTCTCTGTGCCAGCTACATGGATCTCACAGGACAGGACTTTGGAGGAGCCGTAGCAGTAGTTTAGCAGAGCGTGTTTGTCAAGATGATCGTTGCTACTCTTATTCTAGCCAACTGGCAGTTAACGAAAATCCACCCACTTACCACGATGCCCGGTTTTTCCCTGTGCTCATTGTACATCGTCAGGAAGGATGTAGAACCAGAAACCTCTGTATACATCGCTCTTCTTGCATGGAAACCTCCTTGTGAAAGTATCTGCAAGGGTTTTAGAGTAGTCATACACATTAGGCTGTCAAACCTAATGATGTTCTCTAAATAAGGGTCCCCAACCTGTTGCTCGGGAGCCAATGTGGCTCACAGCTATCTGCCAGCTTGGTACATTAGCACCAGGTCTAGCAAATAGCTATAAAGACATGGTCTCCAGATGGTGACATTTCTGAGTGGTCCTGCATTGAAGAGAAAATCTGGATGCACATAGCCTATTACTCCCATGCCATGTATAACATTTTAAGGTGTAGAAAGGATAATGCCAGTTAGAGAGTTGTTCAAAGCTAGATGTGACGGTATTCTTGCATCAAGCACTCCCTCCGCACTGAGCAGGGCAAGGTGGGAACCCCTAGATATGAGAATACTGCCTGTAAGGGAGGAGAGCATATTGTCTCTGAGTGATTTCTACTGGTAATCTGTAATTGTCATTATACTAGTAATGGCGGGCACTCGGTAACACTACTGTGGGTGAGGGGGACAGGATGTCACTGCTTAGAGGGCTCTAGATGTGGCTTGCAACCATCTCTCAGAGCTGAATGTGGCACTTAATGTTAGAAAGGTTTGGGACCACTGCCGTAGATCATCAGACGATTGAGCATTTCATGTTTGTTCAGACTATACAGGGAAAAAATGGATTGGGCATGTTGAAATTTAACATGCCCTATCCTTTTTTATGCCTGCATGGACAAATAAAGCATTAAGGTGTATGGCGAGGTCTGAAAGAATAGCTTGATCAGCTGACAGGTACTGAATGTGTTTGTGCACTTTTAAGGGTGCCCTAGACATGAGATTGTTGCCTATTTAATGGGTATGGGTGGTGGGGGGGAAGGAGTCCTGACCATGATAGGAGGTGTCTGACATCTTGATCGCTTGTTCAGCCGAAAGCTACGGTCACACACAATAGATGGCTACTAGATGGCTGTCAGCCGAATGATCGTTTGGCGGACCGCCATCTCAGCTGACTCCCCCAAACACATAAACGCTCGTTCAGCCGAGTGCTCCTGTGTTTCCTATGAGAAACACGCCAAATTACATCGACTGGTGGCTTATCTCATGGAGAACAATGCAATCGACAGTCCGAAATCGGACATGTCTGATCGATATCTCTCCCAACCATCAGTCGGCCGGAATCCCCATCTCAAATACATATTAGTCCATCGGCTGAACCAGTCGATATTAGCCCGTCAGGCAAACATAAGTCTAAAGTGTTTAACCAACTTAAGTGTATAGTGAGCATACTTTTTTTTTATTTTGTTTCATTAAATTCATGTCTTTGGGACCAAAATTAATTTGGGTAATTAATATCTTCATAAATTTTGCACCATTTGGCTTTTATAGGTGCTTTGTTGTCCCGCATATTCAAGTTCATGTAGTCTGTGGCTGTAAATCACCTGGGAGGAGCTCATAAAAGACAGATAAGGATGTTAGAAACTCTCCCATTGAATCCTTAGAAGGATCTCCACTGATGGATACTCTATTAACCCATTCTGCAGCCAGCAATACAGTGCAATACTGAGGCTATACAAGGCAAACAATGCAAAAATTAGTTTTAGATCCCCAAAGGTAGACATTAGCTTATCTGTAGATCCTTTTAAAGGTTTCCAGACATATTAGGCTAATGTTGGTTGAACCCGTTGATATCAACAAGTTTGGCGGACAGTCTAATGTGTATGGTGGCACCGGATGACTGATGGTCAGGAGATATGTTGATCACACATGTCCAGTTTTGGACTGCCGATTACATTGTTCTCCATGAGATAACCCGCCAGCTGATGTGCCAATCAGTGTCTTATCTGCAGGAGTACCAGCCAAACAAGCGCTTCTGTGTACGGGACAGTCAGCTTAGATCATTCAGCCGAAACATCATTCAGCCAACAGCCAAACAGCCATCACCAGTGTATGGCCGGCTTTAATGTGGTTAGATCATTTGATAATCTCATGTCCGTAGTAGCAGGCACAACAGCAGATGGTATGAAAATAAGCCATGTCTGCCGGTCGTCTGCACGTAAATATCTCATGTTTCTGGCCAACTTTACTGGTTAAATTCCATAAATGGACCTTTAAATATATGGTGAAAATATGTTCACAATTATTTGTAGAATGTGCAACATTATACAAAAAGTACACGGAAAGCATTAAGTAAAGGAGGGCCTAAACTAAGAAGGATATACACTTCACCAAAATTCTTGAACATGGGCAGATGATTGTCTTGGATGATTGTCATTATATATCTTTAGGAAGAACATATTACATTGTATCACATTATTTTCATACTTTTTTAGCCTCTAAAATACACAAAATGCAATAATTATGAGTTGATGTTAGAGAATTAGCAAACCGCAAATATTACCAAGGAATTTCTGAGAGGAAGAGCAATCTGGGATATAGTTTCATAATGTGTTTTGAAAGTTCCGAGAGAATCCAGATAGAAGAGCACAAGATGTGGCTTGATAAACATTTTGGCTACTAATTTTACTGGAATAGATTATTCAAAATTACGTATTGTATAAAATTGGATTTCCAAAATTTATGGCACACAACAAGACCTAAATACCTGAGTAGATAAGGAAACTTGTGTCCTTACTTGTAAAAAAATGAAAGATTTCTGAAGGATGTGAAAAATACACAGAAGAGAAGTGAATGTTGACTACTTGATCATTGGCTACTAATAGCTATAAAGTTGCTTGCCTTACAAAGTTTCAGAAAAAAATATACTTTGTATACAGTATAGATTTGGCCAGCTTTTCCCAGCACCACTCTAGGTAATTGATGGATCGTTCCCTATATATACACATGTAAAAGACCTGTCAATCCTCTAGAGTGGGGAGAAGCCCTGAGCTAGTCTCTTCTCTCCCGATCATCTCTGTTTGAATCTTTAAACTCTGAAATTCCGAAACATTTGAGAGAAAAACATACCTGGTTGCAATTGTGCTATCAGGCTCTAGTTTATGCTGCCCTTGGTATCATGAAATTACTTATTAGGTTCCTTGTTAGATTTTAAAATAAATATTGCCTTCTGATTGTATATTTACAAATTGTTGTATATTTACATTTGTTCCAAAACCATTGGCTTCCATTATGTATAGGATGAGAAAATATAACTATACTACTCTATACATATTGGCCCCAATTTATCAAGATTGACGTTTTGCATGCCCATCTTGTGGAAAGATGTGGTAGCGCACGATGTGCCAAATTTTTCATGTTGAACTGGACACAGGATGTAATAGTGGCTGCAGAGCGGACTTACATTTTTTTTCCTTTTTTACTGTTGCTTTTCTGTTGAGTTAACTTTTTTTTTTTTAAGTTCAAGCAGTTGTTATCAGACTGTTTTCACTTTTGTTATGTACTTCTTCTCCCTGTATGATGCTGATCTATCATGAGCAGACAGTGAGATCCAATGGAAAGAACATGCCCCCACTATAGCTTAGGGCAAGTTTCTCAATGTGTGAGATTTAAGGATACAGCTGTGACCTTTTTCATTACTCATTGCGAGGAGGGGGGAGTGGAAGTGCAGGTGAGTTTAGTTGTGTCACATTACAAACCTGTCTATCAACTCTCTTCCTCTCATAGCACGGTTGTCTTTGCTGTTCTGCGCCTCCTTCCATACAGCCTGCCTGCCTTTTCTCTGTTGTGCTTAATTTGTAATCAGTAGTGAGATGAGGGTGGTTATGACATCTCACACAGGAGCAATCCATAATAGGCAGGCTTCTCCTGTAATGACAGATCTGATCTCACTGCAGACCGATTACAAGTTGTTTGAGTACAGCAGACATAAGTGTAATGACTTACATACTCAGTGATCATGAGAACTGATAGAAGGTTTTGTAAAGTGACACAACTAAAATCAGCTGTGCTTCATTCTCCCCCCCCCCCCCCTCACTGACTCATGCAGCATGTTAGACCAGGAAATCATGGCTGTATCCTTACAACTCACACACTGAGAAATCTGCCCTAAGTTATGGTGGGGAGGGGTGTCCTTCTTTCCTTTGCATATTGCTGCCTACTAATGATTGGTGAGCATCATACAGGGAGAAGCACACCTCCCAGAGTAAATTATCTGATAATACCCATTTGAACTTAAAAAAAAATAACTTATTACGTGGCAATTACTTTGATTGCTAATATCTTTGCAAAAGTGAGGCAGCATTAAAATATATTATTCTGCTGTGCAGACAACATTACATTGGGTTTGTAGTTCAAAATAAAAAAAATTGACGAACGGCCCTTTTTAAAAGGCATCAGACTACTTGAAGCATCTTTCAGCTGCTCTGTACCACAAGAAATGTACTTTAGTCACACTTTGGAGTATCAGACTTTACGTCACTGTTAGAAGAGAAATAGGGGGGCAATACAAGTGCAATGGGGGCCTTATCCAATGAATAATAGGGTATAAGAATTAAGGAAACTGCTCAATTTGTGAGGTTGTGCAACCCGCAACAAAGAATAAGGGTTTAAAGATCAATAATTCCAGCTGCTGCAACACAAACAGGTTGGAGGCTCCAATGTGGTTATCAAGTGGTAGGACGAAGATTGTGATCTGCGCTGCTGGTGCTGTAATTCCAGAAAGACTGTGGAGGATGGTCAGTCTGGTTTTTAATCTCAATGCGTTTCGAAGTTAGCAAGCTTCTTTCCCAGTAGAACCACAGTCACAGAGGAAGACGTTTGCTATCTTCGAAATGCATTGAGATTAAAAATCACACTGACCATCCTCTTCACCAGTGTTCCCCAAGTCCGGTCCTCAAGAGCCACCAACAGGTCATGTTTTCAGGATTTCCTTAGTATTGCACAGGTGATGGAATTATTGCCTGTGCAGGTGATGCAATCATCACCTGTGCAATACTAAGGAAATACTGAAAACATGACCTGTTGGTGGCTCTTGAGGACCGGACTTGGGGAACACTGATCTACACCGTCTTCTAGATTTTTATTGAAATTACAGCACCAGCAACACAGATCAACAGCTTCCTTCTACCACTTTTGTGATTTAAGTTATGATGAATTAGTTAGACTGCGCCCATCCCGGCTAAGCTCCCACATCCCCAAAAATTGGTGGAGCTGGTGAAGACTAACATAAAAATGCAAAATGTTGCATGTCTTCTCAACTACAAATGGTGCAAGAAAAATGTAACATTTCAAACAGTTTTACTCTAGAATTCTGGTGACCAGAGATTTTAGGAGGGCTAGAGATGAATCATCTTGAAAACAGATATAGCAAACGTACATACAAGACCTCTCACATAATGCGTCTTAAAAGAAATTGCCTCAATGCAAGTTGTTTCCGGATTTGGTCAAAGCTTTGTAGGGACAGTATCATGCCTCTGTTATATGAGTAATCACCAATGCATATGAATAGGTGCTAAGTTAAAATATTAATTAGTTTATGCAAATTTTATGTGAACTCCATTTCACAACTATAATCACCTCATTTTCATATATAATTTGCCATATAATGTAGAAAAGGTGATGGTGCATCTTACTGTTCATTACAGACCTCAGAATTTGAAGCCAATACTCAATAAGACTCAATAAGAGAAGCAAATATATCAAAATATATATTCAAATCTCTCGTACGTGGCAACTCTCTGCACTTTTGTAAGTGGTTTGGTTATATTCTAGTTCTGTGGATCTTTTTTGATTAGAGGACGGCTATGACTGTATTGTCAGCTTTGCCTGTTTTTATATAATATAGTAAAAGATATAATAAAATAAAAAGTTATGAAAACAGCCGAACAAACACAGTCATTGTCCACAGAAGCGTTTTTCCCAAAGTTGGGACCTGCACCTATGCTATTAATGTCCAAGTTGAAAATAACACTTCACTCAACAGTCTCTAGGGTGGATTTTTCCCACTGATTTAGGGTATGTGCACACGCTGCGGAAAACGCAGTTTCCCATAAGTTTACAGTTCAATGTAAACCTATGGGAAACAAAAAACGCTGTGAACATGCTGCGGAAAAAAACGAGCGGAAACACAGCGGTTTACATTCCGCAGCATGTCACTTCTTTTTGCGGATTCCGCAGCGGTTTTACTGCTGCTCCAATAGAAAACCACAGTTGTAAAACCGCAGTGAAAACCGCAGAAAAACCGCGGTAAATCCGCAGCGGTTTTGCATTGCGGATTTATCAAATCCGCTGTGGAAAAATCCACAGTGGACCAGAATACATGTGCACATAGCCTTATAGTCCAATGCTTTAGGTTAAGTTCCCAAATTCAGTTTGACTCTGCGTTTTTTTTTACTGCACAAAACGCAGCGTCATACAGTTCCAATAAAATGTGTGGGATTTCTAGAAATAAACTGATCTGCGATGCAAGTTTCAAATCTGCAACATGTCATCCGAGTGCTGTCCAATGTTTTCCAGGCACTCACTGACTTGCTTGGCTGATCTAAATATCAGATCAAACTCAGACATGCAGTGACTTCTTCTTTGGACAGTCTCTGAAGAAATCAGACATGTGCACGGCCTCATAGAATAACATTGGTCTGGGTGTAATCTGATGTTTTTTTGGATCAAACTTGGACCAAAAATACCCTTCCCATGGTAACCAGGGCCTAATATCCTGAGATTTAGCACAGTAGTCTCCTGGAGAACAGGTGTGTAGAGTCAAAGCCCATTTTGGGCTGAAAGAGATGTAGACTTTTACTTACACCCGTAAATGCTGTTGGCAGCTCCTCTAGGGAGGTATGTAGATTTACAGATTGCTTTACATGCCCAATTCAGTGACGAATTATTGTGAGAATCTGCTGAGATTTGTTTTTATACAATATATGGTATTCCGAGTACTCAATAAATGCAGATCGGTTCATTTTGACACAGAGAAGTATGAAGGGCTGCAAGGAAGTAATCTATAGTATGATGGCGAAGACTTGTATATAACGTACACTATAGCTATGCAGAGGACGGTCACGGCATGGACTCGTATGTCGGAAATATTTTGTCATCTGGTCCAGTGGTAGCTTCTTGTTACTGTATCCAGATAGATTGTGAACAATCAGACTTTATTTTTCTATAGCAATGTTAGAGTATATGGTGCTGTTGTTATATGTTAGAATATACTGATATATTGCTACTTCTGGCAAGATAATGCCACACAATTGCATGCTGTCGCCTATGGCTTTCTAAATGCTCTCGTACAATTTTTGAGATTTCCAAACATGTACATGGGGGCTTCAAAGAAAGAAAGAGAAATCTGCTGAATGCCATAATGAATGATGATCTTGAGTAATAGAAGCATGGAATAATACGCTCAGCTGCACGGTCAAGAAAAATGGACTATAGCTGTATCCATCAATAAGGAAAGTATGACGGGCAAACAGAACTGGGTTTACTTACTGGTCAACGCCTATCGGTAAATCTGGTCCTGTGTCTATTCCATGTGGAGTTAGCATGTCTGTGATTGTATGTTATGTTGTATATTACAGAATAGTTTCTTATGGCTTTGACTGTTGCAACATAAAGTACATTTTTTAATTATTTGTCTTGTGAGTTTTGTTTTTTTGTTTTTATTAAAAATCATGTATACAAAGGTTTCAATCCTTAAAGCAATATCATGGTGGTTCCACTCAGTAACATGAGCTGGATGGTAAGAAAAACAGACTTATAAGTGGGGAAAAGGAGAACCTATACAGTTCAAAATTCATACAACCCATAGGAAAGGCTAGTCAAAGGAATTGTCAACTTTTGGGGACGCTTTTTTTTTTAATTGAATGCATGTACAGTGGGGCAAAAAAGTATTTAGTCAGTCAGCAATAGTGCAAGTTCCACCACTTAAAAAGATGAGAGGCGTCTGTAATTTACATCATAGGTAAATCTCAACTATGGGAGACAAACTGAGAAAAAAAATCCAGAAAATCACATTGTCTGTTTTTTTTATCATTTTTTTTTGCATATTATGGTGGAAAATAAGTATTTGGTCAGAAACAAACAATCAAGATTTCTGGCTCTCACAGACCTGTAACTTCTTCTTTAAGAGTCTCCTCTTTCCTCCACTCATTACCTGTAGTAATGGCACCTGTTTAAACTTGTTATCAGTATAAATGGACACCTGTGCACACCCTCAAACAGTCTGACTCCAAACTCCACTATGGTGAAGACCAAAGAGCTGTCAAAGGACACCAGAAACAAAATTGTAGCCCTGCACCAGGCTGGGAAGACTGAATCTGCAATAGCCAACAAGCTTGGAGTGAAGAAATCAACAGTGGGAGCAATAATTAGAAAATGGAAGACATACAAGACCACTGATAATCTCCCTCGATCTGGGGCTCCACGCAAAATCCCACCCCGTGGGGTCAGAATGATCACAAGAACGGTGAGCAAAAATCCCAGAACCACGCGGGGGGACCTAGTGAATGAACTGCAGAGAGCTGGGACCAATGTAACAAGGCCTACCATAAGTAACACACTACGCCAACATGGACTCAGATCCTGCAGTGCCAGACGTGTCCCACTGCTTAAGCCAGTACATGTCCGGGCCCGTCTGAAGTTTGCTAGAGAGCATTTGGATGATCCAGAGGAGTTTTGGGAGAATGTCCTATGGTCTGATGAAACCAAACTGGAACTGTTTGGTAGAAACACAACTTGTCGTGTTTGGAGGAAAAAGAATACTGAGTTGCATCCATCAAACACCATACCTACTGTAAAGCATGGTGGTGGAAACATCATGCTTTTGGGCTGTTTCTCTGCAAAGGGGCCAGGACGACTGATCCGGGTACATGAAAGAATGATTGGGGCCATGTATCGTGAGATTTTGAGTGCAAACCTCCTTCCATCAGCAAGGGCATTGAAGATGAAACGTGGCTGGGTCTTTCAACATGATAAAGATCCAAAGCACACCGCCAGGGCAACGAAGGAGTGGCATTGTAAGAAGCATTTCAAGGTCCTGGAGTGGCCTAGCCAGTCTCCAGATCTCAACCCTATAGAAAACATTTGGAGGGAGTTGAAAGTCCGTGTTGCCAAGCGAAAAGCCAAAAACATCACTGCTCTAGAGGAGATCTGCATGGAGGAATGGGCCAACATACCAACAACAGTGTGTGGCAACCTTGTGAAGACTTACAGAAAACGTTTGACCTCTGTCATTGCCAACAAAGGATATATTACAAAGTATTGAGATGAAATTTTGTTTCTGACCAAATACTTATTTTCCACCATAATATGCAAATAAAATGTTAAAAAAACAGACAATGTGATTTTCTGGATTTTTTTTTCTCAGTTTGTCTCCCATAGTTGAGGTCTACCTATGATGTAAATTACAGACGCCTCTCATCTTTTTAAGTAGTGGAACTTGCACTATTGCTGACTGACTAAATACTTTTTTGCCCCACTGTATTTGAGCTAAAATATTTTTTGAAGTTGGGTTTCCTTAAATGGTTTATCCAAGACTATTTTTTTTACTATGGGCTTAAAAACTGCTAACACAGGCAATTAATTGTCTGTTCTACCAGACTCCGGAACAGAGTTGTCACCGACCGACCACTCCTGCTGGCAGTTCAACTGCTTCACATCAACAGAGCAGCTATTCTTTTTCTGCTCTGCTCTTTTGACGGTACGTGACTGGCAACATCATTCTGATTGGCAGCTGGCTCCCCACAGTGAGGTAACGGGGGACCAGCTGTCAATCAGAATGATGTCGACCATCACGATCTGTTAGAGCAGAGCGGAAGAAAAGCCGCTGCTCTGCCTAAGTGATGTCACCTAAAGCCGCAGGAGCGATGTGTGACTGACCTGTGCCAGCAGAGATCAGATTAGCAACTATCTGCCTGTTAGTTTGTATGACCCTATTAAAAAAAGATCCTGGCTAACCCCTTTAAAAATGATGCACAATTAGCCTCCTATAGCCCCTAAGTTGTACTGTCTGTTGCTGGCTACACAGGCCCGGATTTAGGGGTGGGCCCAAGGGGCCCGGGCCCTAGGGCACCCACCAAGGAGGGGCCTCCCACCAATATAGGGATAAATATCTCAAAACATGTAAAATACACGTCTCTTTGCTGTGAACTGTTTCTAATGATAAAGAACATTTAACAAAAGAGAAACTATTGTAAGTGTAGGGACCTGGCTATGGTCCTACATCTCAGTGGCTGGTGCACAGCGGCAGAGTCATGGCACCTGACCTGCGTCAGCATCCACTGACCTGGCTAGCCTAGCCAGACTTCCTTAGTACCCTCCCTGTACCTAATGCTTAGCTTATGGCATATGGCAGCCTTCTCTGATCCCAACAGAAGCTTCTAGGCGCTACCTATTCTAGGCGCTATATGATCACTCCCTCGGGTTAGATCAGATGAGATGTTCAGCTACCTTCGAGGAAGGAGACGGAGCCACGATGTCGGCGTGAGAAGAGGTTTCTCCACCGCGGAGCGCGGCAGGACTTCACTCTGGATCTTCAGTCACTGTGGATCCAGAGGTGAAGTGGGTCCGTCTTCACAGTGTCGCGGTGGGTGAGTATGATCTCTGTCTGTGTGTGTGTGTCTGTCTGTCTGTGTATCTTTCTTGCAGCTCCTGTCCTACACAGTACCTTACTGTATATACAAGTCCACACTATATCCTGCATTACGGTGTGTCGAGTATACTGTATGTATATAATGTGGACCTGTTTACAGTATAGTGCTGTGTATACACTTTGTACAGCCCCTCAGCCTCTATTCTATATACAGCCAGCACAGCAACAGCCTCCGATATATACAGCTCAGTAGCAGCCCCTCATATATACGGCCCAACAGAAACCTCTCATACATATACAGCCCAGCAGAAGCCTCTCATACATATTCAGCCCAGCAGAAGCCTCTGACATATAGAGCCCAGCAGCAATCTTTGATATAGACAGCCCAAATTTCTACAATATACATACATACATATGTACATATTTAAACCTTTAACGCCCTTTCAGGACTTCAAGAGTTGACAAGGTCAGATATACTGCGTGAATTGGACTTTAGTGACATCATTAGTGATTTTGCAGAACACAAATCAAGGAAAGTGCCCGGATTGTAAAAAATGAATGATTTTACTTAAATGACTCTGCATAAATGATTTTTGTAAATAAACTTGCGTTCGTTTCATTTTGTGTTTTTGCATTACATATTGCAGCACCTTGAAAAATGGGCCTCCCTCCAAAATGGGCCCCGGGCCACCCACTTCTTAAATCCGGCCCTGTGGCTACAGGATGAGTTAACAGCGAATCCATCAGCGAGGTCATTCTGACAGTGTTAAGGGACAGTTTTATGGAACCTTTTATCTGATTTATGACCATACACCACATCAAAGTTGTATGTGCAGGGAAAAAAAGGAGTCATTAAGGGTAAAACGCTACAACAATTTTTATGAAACCTAATGGCAACAATTATTTCTAACCACAAATACATGTATTAAAGCAAAGAGAAATGTCCCCCAAAGTTAAACAACCCTATTACAGCATGACCCTCATATAATGGGCCCAAAAGCAACTGCATGTGCCACATTTATTATACACCATTGGATTTCAGCTTGTAAAATGAGCTCCCTGCTATGAGCTGCCAGGAACATCAAAGGTAAAGTATGTTCACAGATACAAAACAATCTTCCCACACTATGATCTGATGGATGGAAAATACTTACCGTAACTATTTATTGGGGGGAAAGTGAGTATTGAAGTTGAGCCCCATATACAGTGGGGAAAAAAGTATTTAGTCAGCCACCAATTGTGCAAGTTCTCCCACATAAAAAGATGAGAGAGGCCTGTAATTGACATCATAGGTAGACCACATCTATGTGAGTCAAAACGAGAAAACAAATCCAGAAAATCACCTTGTCTGATTTTGCAAGATTTATTTTGCAAATTATGGTGGAAAATAAGTATTCGGTCACCTAAAAACATGCAAGACTTCTGGCTCTCACAGACCTGTAACTTCTTCTTTAAGAGGCTCATCTGTCCTCCATTCATTACCTGTAGTAATGGCACCTGTTTGAACCTGTTATCAGTATAAAAGATACCTGTCCACAAACTCAAACAGTCACACTCCAAACTCCACTATGGTAAAGATCAAAGAGCTGTCGAAGGACGCAAGAAACAAAATTGTAGCCCTGCACCAGGATGGGAAGACTGAATCTGCAATAGGCAAGCAGCTTGGTGTGATGAAATCAACTTTGGGAGCAAAAGTAAAAAAATGGAACACATACAAGACCACTGATAATCTCCCTCGATCTGGGGCTCCACGCAAGATCTCACCCCATGGGGACAAAATGATCACAAGAACAGTGAGCAAAAATCCCAGAATCACATGGGGGGACCTAGTGAATGATCTGCATAGAGCTGGGACCACCGTAACAAAGGCTACCATCAGTAACACACTACGCCGCCAGAGACTCAGATCCTGCAGTGCTAAACGTGTCCCCCTGCTTAAATCAGTACATGTCCGGGCCCATCGGAAGTTTGGTAGAGAGCATTTGCATTATCCAGAAGAGTATTGGGAGAATGTCATATGGTCTAATGAAACCAAAGTAGAACTGGTAGAAACAAAACTTGTCATGTTTGGAGGAGACAGAATGCTGAGTTGAATCCAAAGAATACCATACCTACTGTGAAGCATGGGGGTGGCAACATCATGCTTTGGGGCTGTTTTTCTGCAAAGGGACCAGGGCGACTGATCCGTGTACATGAAAGAATGAATGGGGTCATGTATCGAGAGATTTTGAGTGCAAACCTCCTTCCATCAGCAAGGGCATTGAAGATGAAACATGGATGGGTCTTTCAGCATGATAATGATCTAAAGCACGCCGTCAGGGCAACGAAGGAGTGGCTTCGTAAGAAGCATATGAAGGTCCTGGAGAGGCCTAGCAAGTCTCCAGATCTCAACCCCATAGAAAACCTTTGAAGGGAGTTGAAAGTCCGTGTTGCCCAGCAACAGGCCCAAAACATCACTGCTCTAGAGGAGATCTGCATGGAGGAATGGGTCAACATACCACAACAGTGTGTGGCAACCTTGTGAAGACTTACAGAAAACGTTTGACCTCTGTCATTGCCAACAAAGGATATATAGCAAAATATTGAGATGAACTTTTGTTAATGACCAAATGCTTATTTTCCACCATAATTTGCAAAATAAATATTACCAAATCAGACAAGGTGATTTTCTGGATTTGTTTTCTCATTTTGACTCTCATAGTTGTGGTCTACCTATCATGTCAATTACAGACCTCTCTCATCTTTTTAAGTGGGAGAACTTGCACAACTGGTGGCTGACTAAATACTTTTTTCCCCACAGTACCAACTGATAACAATTCATCAACATTTTCATCAATGTTCTTAATTTAAAAGCCCATGTGATACTAATTTCAATCAATTGACTTTCTTTCTTACTATCACACAGTCCTGGAAGTCGAAATCAAGGTATTGCTTCCATAGGCATATTCTTATTTTGCAGTTAGTGGGAACGCCAGTGTGTTCATTGCAGCGATTTGCTATACACCAAGTGGTCTTATTCTTTATGACTGCTTTCAAAATAAACAAATATATGTGAATTATTTTTAAGTAATATGTAAAAGTGTATATATACAATGCTTTGCAAAAGTATTCGGCTCCCTGGAACTTTTCAACTTTTTCCCACATATCATGCTTCAAACATAAAGATACCAAAATGTAAATTTTTGGTGAAGAATCAACAACAAGTGGAACACAGTTGTGAAGTTGAACGAAATTTATTGGTTATTTTAAATTTTTGTAGAAATTCAAAAACTGAAAAGTGGGGCGTGCAATATTATTCGGCCCCGTTAACTTAACACTTTATTGCGGCACCTTTTGTTGCGATTACAGCTGCAAGTCTCCTGAGGTATGCCTCTATCAGTTTTGTACATCGAGAGACTGAAATTCTTGCCCATTCTTCCTTGGCAAACAGCTCGAGCTCAGTGAGGTTTGATGGAGATCGTTTGTGAACAGCAGTTTTCAGCTCTTTCCACAGATTCTCGATTGGATTGAGGTCTAGACTTTGACTTGGCCATTCTAACACCTGGATACGTTTATTTGTGAACCATTCCATTGTAGACTTTGCTTTATGATTGGAATCATTGTCTTGTTGGAAGACAAATCTCCATCCCAGTCTCAGGTCTTTTGCAGACTCAAACAGGTTTTCTTCAAGAATGGTCCTGTATTTGGCTCCATCCATCTTTCCATCAATTTTAACCATCTTCCCTGTCCCTGCTGAAGAAAAGCAGGCCCAAACCATGATGCTGCCACCACCATGTTTGACAGTGGGGATGGTGTGTTCAGGGTGATGATCTGTGTTGCCTTAACACCAAACATGGTTTGGCATTGTTGCCAAAAAGTTCGATTCTGGTTTCATCTGACCAGAGCACCTTCTTCCACATGTTTGGTGTGTCTCCCAGGTGGCTTGTTGCAAACTTTAAATTACACTTTTTATGGATATCTTTGAGAAATGGCTTTCTTCTTGCCACTCTTCCATAAAGGCCAGATTTGTGCAGTGTACGACTGATTATTGTCCCATGGACAGACTATCCCACCTCAGCTGTAAATCTCTGCAGTTCATCCAGAGTGATCATGGGCCTCTTGGCTGCATCTCTGATCAGTCTTCTTGTCTGAGATGAAAGGTTAGAATGACGGCCGGTTCTTGTTAGATTTGCAGTGGTATGATACTCCTTCCATTTCAATATGATGGCTTGCACAGTGCTCCTTGGGATGTTTAAAGTTTTGGAAATCATTTTGTATCCAAATCCGGCATTAAACTTCTCCACAACAGTATCACGGACCTGCCTGTTGTGTTCCTTGGTCTTCATGATGCTCTCTGTGCTTCAAACAGAACCCTGAGACTATCATAGAGCAGGTGCATTTATACGGAGAATTGATTACACACAGGTGAATTATATTTATCATCATTAGGAATTTAGGACAACATTGGATCATTCAGAGATCCACAATGAACTTCTGGAGTGAGTTTGCTGCACTGAAAGTAAAGGGGCCGAATAATATTGCATGCCCCACTTTTCAGTTTTTGAATTTCCACAAAAATTTTAAATAACCAATACATTTCATTCAACTTCAGAATTGTGTTCCACTTGTTGTTGATACTTCACCAAAAATTAACATTTGGTATCTTTAAGTTTGAAGCATGATATGTGGGAAAAGGTTGAAAAGTTCCAGGGGGCCGAATACTTTCGCAAGGCACTGTATATACATATACACATACACTGGGTGAAATAAGTATTGAACACATCACCAGTTTCCTAAGTAAATTTATTACTAAAGGTGCTATTGACATGAAGTTCTCACCAGATGTATGGAACAACCCATCCAATCCACACAAGCAAAGAAATCAAGTCATAGATGTCTATAAATTAAATTACGTGTAATAATGAGAAATTACACAGGAAGAAAGTATTGAACATATGAAGAAAGAGGAGTGCAAAAAGACATGAAAAGTAATGACACCAGCTGAAATCTATCAGTAATTAGCAATCCTGGTACTTAGTGACAAATAACATCAGCTTTTTCCAATGATGGCCTATAAAGAGTTGTCTCATTACTAAGGGGACACACAAGAAACATCTCATGATGGATAAAGCCAGTGAGCTGTCTCAAGACCTTTGCAACTTTATTGTTACAAAACATTCTGATGGCATTGATTACAGAAGAATTTCTAAACTACTGAAGCTTATTGTGAGCACTGTTGGGGCCATAATCTTGAAGTGGAAAAAACATAATTTCACCATAAACTGGCCATAACCAGGTGCTCCCTGCAAGATTTCAGACAGAGGAGTGAAAAAGTTATCAGAAGAGTTGTCAAAGAGCCAAGGAGCACCTCTGGAGAATTACAGAAAGATCTGGAATCAGCAGGTACAAATGTTTCAGAGAAAACTGTAATTATGCACTCAACCTCCATGGCCTGTATGCACGTTCACCACGCAAGACTCCATTGCTGATCTCAATGATGAGCCGAGATCTAAATCTGTGCATGTGCTGCCTCCGGCCGGTGGCCGTTTTCATGAAGACCACCACCAGGAAATCAATGTACAGAGCAGGGACACTGACACTGCCTCAACGACGACGTTTTGTTGAAGTCCAGGGACCACCGCCCCACACTGCCAGGATGACCCTTCCTCATAACTCAGGACCCACAGCATTGCCCCAGTCCTGCCACCGCCGGCTTCCTCCAGCAATGAGCCTGCCTCCTGTGACCCCGCTCAACCACTGCTGCCTTCGCTGATTAGCTACATTCGGACAATACGAAGCACCCCCATTTTCTTCCCAAATTTTTGGGGAAAAGTGCGTCTTATAGTCCAAAAAATACGATATTTAGATAATTGGTGAGGTGTTCAATACTGATTTCACCAGCTGTATGTGTACACTCCTCAACATTGAAATGGCTACACAAAGAAGGAAAAGTCATGTTGGAAATCACAGGATGGATATACTTGTTACTGATCTGCAAACAATGAAAAATGGAAAAAATTTCCAAACATCTTGATGAGCACCACTTTCAGAAATTCCAGCACTTATAGCCTGGGCTGCTATCACTGAGGTTATTAACCCCTTTCTGACATCTAACGTAATATTCCGTCCATGTGCCCTGGGCCTACTTGACATGGGTCAGATTATTACGTCATCGCGATCGCCTGCTCACACGGGTGGTGCATGAGCGATCACTGCCGGGTGTCAGCTGATTCTGACAGCTGGCACTCGGCACTAAGTGCCAGAAGTGGTAACACACCGCTCCCGCCACTTTAATCCCCTGAATGCTGTGATCGAACACGATCGCAGCATTGCGGGAGCCGGCAGAGGGCTGACAGCCCCTCTGCCTTTGGATCGGAGACCCCGTTGCGTGACGCGGGGTCCCGATCACTGCCATGGTGACCCGATATTGTCATGACAACATCCAGGTCACCAGAGCTAAGGAAAGTTGCTTGATCACGTGCAGTGCATGATGAACAAGTTTGTCAGTGCAGAGCTGACAGTTTGTACAGCATGGAGATGCTACAGCATCCCCATACTATACACCATGTTCCAAATTATTATGCAAATTATATTTTCCTCAGATTTTCCTAAATGGTCGGTGCAAATGACAGTCAGTCTAATAAAAGTCATCACCCGTTAGAGTATACATCGAATTTTATTGAAGAAACCTCCCAATGATAACAGTATAATCTCCAAAATGAATAAAAACTCAAAATGCACTGTTCCAAATAGGCACAGTAGAATTTCTGAGCATTTGATATGTTTTAAAGAACTGAAAATGCTCATTTGTGGAATTTGCAGCATTAGGAGATCACATTCACTGAACAAAAAAGCTATTTAGCTCCAAAACCTCCTAACAGGCCAAGTTACATGTTAACATAGGACCCCTTCTTTGATATCACCTTCACAATTCTTGCATCCATTGAAATTGTGAGTTTTTGGAGAGTTTCTGCTTGTATTTCTTTGCATGAAGTCAGAATAGCCTCCCAGAGCCGCTGTTTTGATGTGAACTGCCTCCCACCCTCATAGATCTTTTGATGATACTCCAAAGCAGGGCCGGACTGGGACTAAAATTCAGCCCTGGCATTTGAAGTTACACAGGCCCACTTGTCACATGGTGACTGTATAATATTTTTGTACACTTGTAGGGTACAAGAAGTGAGGGGAGTGTAACACGACTATATAACATACTAGATGGTGGCCCGATTCTAACGCATTGGGTATTGTAGAATATGCATGTCCACGTAATATATTGCCCAGCGACGTAGTATATTGCCCAGTCACGTAGTATATTGCCCAGTCACGTAGTATATTGCCCAGCGACGAAGTATATTGCCCAGCGATGTAGTATATTGCCCAGTCACGTAGTATATTGCCCAGCAACGTAGTATATTGGCCAGTCACGTAGTATATTGCCCAGTCACGTAGTATATTGCCCAGCGACGTAGTATATTGCCCAGCGATGTAGTATATTGCCCAGTCACGTAGTATATTGCCCAGCCACGTAGTATATTGGCCAGTTACGTAGTATATTGGCCAGTCACGTAGTATATTGCCCAGCGACGTAGTATATTGCCCAGCGATGTAGTATATTGCCCAGTCACGTAGTATATTGCCCAGCCACGTAGTATATTGGCCAGTCACGTAGTATATTGCCCAGCCACGTAGTATATTGCCCAGCCACGTAGTATATTGCCCAGCCACGTAGTATATTGCCCAGTCACGTAATATATTGCCCAGCCACGTAGTGTATTGCCCAGCAACGTAGTGTATTGCCCAGTCACGTAGTATATTGGCCAGCCACGTAGTATATTGCCCAGCCACGTAGTATATTGCCCAGTCACGTAGTATATTGCCTAGCCACGTAGTATATTGCCCAGCCACGTAGTATATTGCCCAGTCACGTAGTATATTGCCCAGCCACGTAGTATATTGCCCAGTCACGTAGTATATTGCCCAGCCACGTAGTATATTGCCCAGCCACGTAGTATATTGCCCAGCCACATAGTATATTACCCAGTCACGTAGTATATTGCACAGCCCACGTAGTATATTGCCCAGCGACGTAGTATATTGCCCAGTCACGTAGTATGTTGCACAGCCCACGTAGTATATTGCCCAGCGACGTAGTATATTGCCCAGGCACGTAGTATATTGCCCAGCCACGTAGTATATTGCCCAGCCACGTAGTATACTGCCCAGCCACGTAGTATATTGCCCAGTCACGTAGTATATTGCCCAGCCACGTAGTATATTGCCCAGTCACGTAGTATATTGCACAGCGATGGAGTATATTGCACAGCGACGGAGTATATTGTCCAGCCACATAGTATATTGCCCAGGCACGTAGTATATTGCCCAGCCACATAGTATATTGCACAGCGACGGAGTATACAGCACAGAGCCACATAGTATAGAGACTTAAAAAAAAATAAACATATACTCACCTTCCGAAGGCCAGTTGAAGTCCTGCTATACTCACCATCTGCCGCCTTTCCTGCTCCTCAGGACGCTCCCGGGATCGCTCCATTGAAAGCGTCAGCTTCCAGTCCCAGGTGTTATGACCTGGTGGTTAAGAGGCCACACTGATATGACCTGGTGGCTAAAACGCAACCTGGAGCGAGCTCTGAGAAGGTGGTATCTCTACTGACCGCAGTCCCTAATCCTAACAACAACACTAGAAATAGCCGTGGGATGTTCCTGACTCTCCCTGGACACCTCTTCACAGCCTAAGAAATAACTACCCCTAAAGAAGGAAATAGAAAGCTATCTTGCCTCAGAGAAATCCCCCAAAAGGAAAGATAGCCCCCCACAAATATTGACTGTGAATGGAGAGGGAAATTACGTACTCAGAAATGAAATCAGAATTCAGCAAAGGAGGCCAATACTAAACTAGATAGACAGAGAGAAAAGGATACTGTGCGGTCAGTATAAAAAACTACAAAATCCACGCAGAGTTTACAAAAATGAACTCCACACCGACTCACGGTGTGAAGGGGCAAATCTGCTTTCCCAGAGCTTCCAGCTAGCCTGAATAAGACATAGGGACAAGCTGGACAAAAAGAGACATATTTGCAAAGCAATAGAGTCCAAATAAATGGACAAACAAAAACTAGCAAAAACTTATCTTTTGCAGACAAGGACTGGCCATATGAAAATTCCAAGGAGAGAACCAAATCCAACCAAGAACATTGACAGCAGGCAAGGACTAAAGCCCAGAGCAGGTTTAAATAACAAACCCAGGCAAGGCGATTAGTGAAGGCAGCTGCTACAGCTACCTAAAGGAGCAGCAGTACCACTCGAAACCACCAGAGGGAGCCCAAGGGCAGAACTCACAAAAATACCATTAGCAACCACAGGAGGGAGTTCCAGAACGGAATTCACAACACCCAGGGCTGGTATGAGCAGTGCCTGTGATGACGTCACGGTCACATGACCGCAGCGGTAACGGAGTGCGTTACACCACGGTCCGTTACCGCTGCCATTAACCCTGTGTGAGCGGTGAGTGGAGGGGATTACGGAGCGGGTGCCAGGCAGTGACTGCAAGGGAGTAGGGGAGGGACTAATCGGACTGTGCCCGTCACTGATTGGTCGCGGCAGCCATGACAGGCAGCTGCCGAGACCAATCAGCGAATGAATAACCGTGACAGAAGGACAGACAGACAAACGGAAGTGACCCTTAGACAATTATATAGTAGATAATTACAGCTGTATCCAGCATTACAGCTCAGTCCTATTTATTGCTTTTAGTTGCAGTACCAAGAAAAGCTGCTACTTTACCTACATAGCAGGATCTCGTAGATAATGAAGGGATTGAGATGACCAAAGGCTATGGAACCTCATTCTGATGCTCCATAAACGTTGCCTACAGCCACTTTTGGTTCTGCTGCGCAGCACGAGACCCGGTGACTCTGAAAAGCGGTGACATCAGTAATGTCACCACTCTTCAGATATTCCGGGCCATGCGCTGAGCTCGGCGACTGTGAAGAGCGGTATTGTTACTACCGTCACCGCTCTTCAGAGTCGCTGGGTCTTGCCAGGTCTGGGCTAGTAGTGGGGGTGTCTGATAGAGACCTCTCCATTACTTACACCAGGGATTGATGGCAGCTGACATTATGCAGCTGACATCAACCCTAAAAATCATTACAAATACCAGAATTAAATGCTTTGGTGGCTGGGAAAAGCAGTAGAGTTAGCGCTATTCCCAGGCGGCGGGTGCTAACTACAACTGTCATCATCCTTGCCTGGTCTCCCTGTGAAGCATTTCTGCTATATTTACATGCGCTGATCTCAGGCCGCTAAACGAGTGTGATCGACAATACTGAAGTCGTTCGCTTGTTTCCCGGCCTCTTTACACCAACTAAGAATGAAGGGAACAGAACAATCACAATTGGATCAATCTGTCCCCATATAGTATCATGTTATCAGCAGAACATCTACAGTTTACACAGGCGATGTGCTGCTGAGAACAAGGATTTCTGTTCCCACATAAACAATCCAATCACTCGATGAATAGGCAGCATTTTGCTTGTTTAATATAATACACCCCATAGTCCTCCATATATTATAATGTGCCCCTCTGTCCTCCATATAGTTATAATACACTCCTCAGTCCTCCATATAGCATAATACATTCCCCATAGTCCTCCATATAGTATAATACTCTTCTCATAGTCCTCCATATATTAAAATACACTCCTCAGTCCTCTATATAGTATAATACACTCCTCAGTCCTCCATATAGTATAATACACTCCTCAGTCCTCCAAATAGTATAATAGATTCCTCATAGTGCTCCATGTAGTATAATGCATCGCCGTTGTCATCCATGTAGTACAATTCACTTCCCATAGTATAATGCACCCCATAGTTCTTCATATAGTATAATGTATTCCACATAGTCCTCAATACAGTATAATGCAGCCCACATATAGTATAATGATGCCACCCCAGAGTATAATGCAGCCACCCCACAGAATATATTGTAGCCCCCTGAGTATAATGTAACCCCCCAGAGAATATATTGCAGCACCCTCATATAGTATAATGCAGCCCCTGCATATATAATATATGGTAGCCCCCTCATAGAGCATAATGCAGCCCCCCATAAAATATAATGTAGCCCCTCCATAGAATGTAATACAGCCCCCATAGAATGTAATACAGCCCACATCCCCATAGAATATAATACAGCCCCCACAAAATATAATGTAGCCCCCATAGAATGTTATACAGCCCCCATAGAATGTAATACAGCCCTCCCCCATAGAGTGTAATGCAGCCAGCCCCCATAGAACGTAATACAGCCAGCCCCATAGAATGTAATCTAGCACATCCCCCACAGAATGTAATGCAGCACAGCCCCCATAGAATGTAATGCAGCACAGCCCCCATAGAATGTAATGCAGCCAGCCCCCATAGAATAGAATGTAATATATCCCCCCATAGAATGTAATGCAGCTCCCCAATAGCCCCACAATCCAGTTATCACTCATTGATATATTAAAAACAAAACAAAACACTCTCCTCACCTCTCCTCATGCCCGCACTGCTCCCGGCTCCGGTCTCAGCACCTGCAGTCTGCCCGGCCACACAGCAGGTGCGCGATGATATGACATCATCGTGCACCTGGATTGTCAGTGCGAGGCAGAGCGGGGAAAGATGGGAGAGGGAGCGACAGCAGACGCTCTCTCCTCCATCATTGCATTCAACTGTACCAGCGTCATAGACGCCGGTATAGTTGAATGCGGCGGCGCTGGCGGGGGGGAGAGTCAGGGGCAGGGGAGGAGTCGGCACTGGCGAGCGGCCCACGATGGCAAGTCCGGCCCTGCTCCAAAGGTTCTCTATAGGGTTGAAGTCAGGGGAAGATGGTGGCCACACCATGAGTTTATCTCCTTTTATGCCCATAGCAGCCAATGACACAGAGGTATTCTTTGCAGCATGAGATGGGGCATTGTCAGCATGAAGATGATTTTGCTCCTGAAGGCACGTTTCTGCTTTTTATACCATGGAAGAAAGTTGTCAGTCAGAAATTCTACATATATACTTTGCAGAGGTCATTTTCGCACCTTCAGGACCCTTAAAGGGCCCTACCAGCTGTTTCCCTATGATTATTATTATTATTATTTATTTATATAGCACCATTGATTCCATGGTGCTGTACATGAGAAGGGGTTACATACAAGTTACAAACATCACATACAGTAAACAAACTAACAATGACGGACTGATACAGAGGGGCGAGGACCCTGCCCTTGCGGGCTTACATTCTACAGGATTATGGGGAAGGAGACAGTAGGTTGAGGGTTGCAGGAGCTCCGGTGTTGGTGAGGCGGTAGCTCCGGTGTTGGTGAGGCCCAAAACATAACTCCTCCACCTCCTTGCTGACGTCGCAGCCTTGTTGTCTAATGTTTTCATCCCTTGACCAAGGCATTGCACTATTTGATGCTTTTAAGCAGCAGAGAGATCCTTTTTCTTTCCCATGTTACTTGAAAATGGTGGCCTGCCTAATAATGTGGAACATCTTTTTTAAGTAGTTTTCCTTTAATTAGAATCACCTGGAAAACAAATTATCACATGTGTTTAAGATTGGTTTCATTGTTCCATTGAGCCCGGAGACACAATACCATCCATGAGTTTATTTGAAAAACAAAACAATTAAATATATAATAATGATAAAAAGATATTGCATCTATAAATAAATATTTGTATGAAAAAAAATTAAAACATTAAAAATCCACATATTTGGTATCACTGCATCAATGACGACCCGACCTATAAAACTGCCCCACTAGTTAACCCCTTCAGTTAACACCATAAAAAATAAATAATAACAAGACAAAAACAATGCTTTATCATCATACCGCTGGCCAAAAAGTGGAATAAAACTTGATAAAAAAAGAGGAATATAAATAAACATGGTACCGCTGAAAACGTCATCTTGTCCCACAACAATCAAGCCACCATACAGCTCCATCAGCAGAAAAATAAAAAAGTTATAGCTCTCAGAATAAAGTGATGAAAAAATAATTACTTTTTCTGTTAAATAGTTTTTATTGTGTAAAGGCACCAAAACATAAAAAAATGAAGTACTGCTATATTCGTACTGTCCCGAAGAATAAAACTGCCTTATCAATTTTACCACACACGGAACAGCATAACCTTCCCCCCCACCCCCAAAAAAAAAAAATCATGAATTGCTGGTTTTTGTTCATTCTGCCTCCCAAAAATCATAATAGAAAGCGATAAAAAAATGTCATGTGCCGAATATTGCACCAATAATAACTTCAACTCATAGATTCCCTATAATGGGGCAGATGTAGGCACTGTGGATGCCATCTGACCTGGGATCCGGTGGTGTCCATCTTTTTAGGATTGTATAAAAGTGCCGTCGGCCACAGTTTTGTGCACTTCTGAAAAGAAGGACACCGCTGAACAGAGGCCAGACGGAGTCCCTAGTAACTCTGCTGCCTCATTATAGTGAATGGATCCCTCGGGATCTGTCAGGTCTCTTGCACCATCTTTAAACCTCTCCTAAACACCTGCACCCCCACATACAATGATGTCACGTTTTGTAAGGGATTAAAAATTATGCATCTATAAGGAACAGGTGAGTTCTGCTATTCTTTTTATTCTTGATTGCCATATGAACTGTTTCTAAGCATGGGCACCACTCTGAAGAGATCATTCAAGGAGTTACAAGAAAGGTGTTTTTCAAGTAGACACAATATTGCTTATTGCTACAATTGGTGCCTAAAAACTCTTTCCATATTGAGTATTTATACAAAGGTCAGCATTCAGACAACTGGTAGATCTGCAGCAGAGAAAACAGAGATCTTATCAAAAGCCCAGTAAGTGACACATCACTGGCATCAGGGTCTCTGCCCCTGCATCATGCTGCTCTCAGATGGGGGAGCAAAAACCTGGTGACAGATTCCCTTTGAACAAAATTATCACCTTATTTTACGTAGTGCTTCTTACGGCCGTTATTGGTTTGTGGAAACTTGCACCAAGCGACCACATGAAACAGAAGTATTTGCTTTTTTTTTGGCAATGCCACCGCCTTTATATCACAGAACTGCTGACCTGCAGTGCACTGCCACCTGCTGGAAGCAAGACAAACTACCAGAGGTGTCATGGGCAGAAAACGTGGAGTTTGTTTCTGTGGAAATTAAAAAGTTCATACACATGTGTGTGACAGTTGGCACTAAGAAAAATTAATGACATTTTATTGCTTTCATAGGCTGACACAGCAGAAGCCCCTATGTCAATTTTAATAATAAGGCAAATAACGCAGCTTCCCAGATGGATTGTGAATACAGCTATCAAATGCTAATAATGCAGAGAGCAGAACTCATCCTCAGATGCCATCCACCTTGGCACAGTCACCTAGATTACTCAATGGCAGCCATTCAGTGCCGTGTACAGTAATATCACACTGACAGGTTAGAATAGAAAAGATAAAATAAATGTCTACACTCAGTATAGGTAGATATACTGTATATATGTACGTATATATATATATATATATATATATATATATATAGTGAGTCAGTGAGACATATCTACTATATAATTGTCTAAGGGTCACTTCCGTCTTTTTTTCTTTCTGTCACGGATATTCATTGGTCGCGGCATCTGTCTGTCAAGGAAATCCAAGTCGCTGATTGGTCGCGGCAAAACAGCCACGACCAATCAGCGACCGACACAGTCCAGAAGAAAATAGCCGCTCCTTACTCCCCGCAGTCACTGCCCAGCGCCCGCATACTCCCCTCCCGGTCACCGCTAACACAGGGTTAATGCCGGCGGTAACGGACCGCGTTATGCCGCGGGTAACGCACTCCGTTACCACCGCTATTAACCCTGTGTGTCCCCAACTTTTTACTATTGATGCTGCCTATGCGGCATCAATAGTAAAAAATGTAATGTTAAAAATAATTAAAAAAAACAAACCTGCTATACTCACCCTCCGTTGTCTGCAGAGCCGTCCGCCATCTTCCTTTCCCGGCGATGCATTGCGAAATTACCCAGAAGACTTAGCGGCCTCGTGAGACCGCTAAATCTGGGTAATTTCGCAATGCATCCTGGGAACGGAAGATGGCGGCAGCCGCGCGCTACAAGTGGCCCTCGGATCCGAAGGTTAGTATGTTTATTTTTTATTTTTTAACCTGTGACATATGTGGCTAGGCAATATACTACGTGGCTCTGTGCTGTATACTACGTCGCTGTGCAATATATTACATGGCTGGGCAATATACTACGTCACTGGGCAATATACTACGTAGCTGGGCAATATACTACGTGACTGGGCAATATACTACGTCACTGGGCAATATACTACGTCGCTGGGCAATATACTATGTGGCTGGGCAATATACTACGTGGCTCTGTGCTGTATACTACGTCGCTGTGCAATATACTACGTAGCTGGGCAATATATTACATGGCTGGGCAATATACTACGTCACTGGGCAATATACTACGTAGCTGGGCAATATACTACGTGACTGGGCAATATACTACGTCACTGGGCAATATACTACGTAGCTGGGCAATATACTATGTGGCTGGGCAATATACTACGTGGCTCTGTGCTGTATACTACGTCGCTGTGCAATATACTACGTAGCTGGGCAATATACTACGTGACTGGGCAATATACTACGTCACTGGGCAATATACTACGTGGCTCTGTGCTGTATACTATGTCGCTGTGCAATATACTATGTAGCTGGGCAATATACTACGTGGCTGGGCAATATACTACGTCACTGGGCAATATACTACGTCACTGGGCAATATACTACATGGCTGGGCAATATACTACATCTCTGGGCAATATACTATGTGGTTGGGCAATATACTACGTGACTGGGCAATATGCTACGTGACTCTGTGCTGTATACTACGTCACTGGGCAATATACTACGTGACTGGGCAATATACTACGTCACTGGGCAATATACTACGTAGCTGGGCAATATACTACATGGCTGGGCAATATACTACATCACTGGGCAATATACTATGTGGCTGGGCAATATACTACGTGACTGGGCAATATACTACGTGGCTGGGCAATATGCTATGTGGCTCTGTGCTGTATACTACGTCACTGGGTAATATACTACGTGACGGGGCAATATACTACGTGGCTGGGCAATATACTATGTGGCTGTGCAATATACTACGTCACTGGGCAATATACTACGTGGCTGGGCAATATACTACATCACTGGGCAATATACTATGTGGCTGGACAATATACTACGTGGCTCTGTGCTGTATACTACGTCGCTGTGCAATATACTACGTCACTGGGCAATATACTACGTGGCTGGGCAATATATTACGTCACTGGACAATGTACTACGTGGCTGGGCAATATACTACGTAGCTGGGCAATATACTACGTGGCTCTGTGCTGTATACTATGTCGCTGTGCAATATACTACGTCACTGGACAATATACTATGTCACTGGGCAATATACTACGTGGCTGGGCAATATACTACGTGGACATGCATATTCTAGAATACCCGATGCGTTAGAATAGGGCCACCATCTAGTATATATATATTTATATTTAATACAGCGCTAGAAGGCAGAAAAGCCGGTAATTTAATTGCCGGCTTTTGCTATCTCCTTATCAAGCCTGACAGGACATGAGACGTGGTTTACATACAGTAAACCATTTCATATCCCTTCTTTTTTTTTACATATTCCTCATTACTACTGTAAGAAGTGTCTGTGTGTAAGTGTCTGTGTGTGGGCTCTAGGTATTAAAATAAAGGGTTAATTCAAGGAAAAAATTGGCGTGGGCTCCCGCTCAATTTTCTCTGCCAGAGTAGTAAAGCCAGTGACTGAGGGCAGATATCAATAGCCTAGAGAGAGACCATGGTTATAGGACCCCCCCACCCCCCGGCTAAAAACATCTGCCCCCAGCCACCCAAGAAAAGGCACATCTGTACGATGCGCCTATTCTGGCACTTGGCCACTCTCTTCCCACTCCCCTGTAGTGGTGGGATGTGGGGTAATAAAGGGTTAATGTCACCTTGCCATTGTAAGGTGACATTAACCCTGGTTAATAATGGAGAGGTGTCAATAAGACACCTATCCATTATTAGTCCTATGTTCATAAAGGGTTAATAATACACACACACACATTAGGTAAAATGTATTTTAATGAAATAAAGACACAGGGTGTTGTAATAGTTTATTATACGCTCAATCCAAATGATGACCCTTGTCACCTGAAAAAAAGTTAAAATAAAAAGAAACAATATCCCATACCTTTCCGATGCTCAGTCATGTCCGACGATGTAAATCCATCTGAAGGGGTTAAATAATTTTACAGCCAGAAGCTCTGCTAATGCAGCCGCCCCTGGCTGTAAAAACTGGGGAATGAATGGACTGCAGGGGAACGTAGCATCGTAGACTTGCGGTGCTGCGCCCCCTGCTGGCATAACCTCTTATGAACTGTAGCGTGAGAAAATATTCAGAAAAATTCCCACGCTCGAGTTCATATGAGGTTATGCCGGCAGGGGCGCAGCACCGCAAGTCTAGGTAGCTACGTTCCCCTGCAGTCCATTCATTCCCCAGTTTTTACAGGCTTGTAAAATTATTTAACCCCATCAGATGGATTTACATCGTGGTACTTGACTGTAACGCCAGAAAGGTATGGTATATTGTTGTTTTTTATTTTAACTTTGTTTCAGGTGACAAGGGTCTTGAATTGGATTGAGCGTATAATAAACTATTTGGCGATGTGCACACGTTGCAGATTAGGTTTAGGAATTTCTGGTGTGGATTCTACCTCTCCTTTAAATCAATTGCGGATCTGCAGCATTTCTGCACTGCAAAAAACGCTGCGGATCCGCAGAGAATCCACAACGTGTGCACATACCCTTTCAACACCATGTGTATTTATTTCATTAAAATACTTTTTTCCTAATGTGTGTGTTTCTTTTAACCCTTTATTAGTAGTGGATTAATAATGGATAGGTATCTTATTGACGCCTCTCCATTATTAACCTGGCTTAATGTCACCTTACAATAGCAAGGTGACATTAACCCTTTATTACCGCATATCCCACTGCTACACGGGTGTGGGAAGAGCGTGGCCCAGTGCCAGAATAGGCGCATCTTCCAGATGTGCCTTTTCTGGGGTGGCTGGGGCAGATGTTTTTAGCCAGGGGGGGCCAATAACCATGGACCCTCTCTAGGCTATTAATATCTGCCCTCAGTCACTGGCTTTCCCACTCTGGCGGAGAAAATTGCACGGGAGCCCACGCCAATTTTTTCCATGATTTAACCCTTTATTTTAACAGCTAGAGCCCCCAAATTTTACACACAGACACTTGTTACATTAGTAGTGAGGAATATGTAAAAAAATAAGGGATATGAAATGGTTTACTGTATGTAATCCATGTCTCGTATCCTGTCGGGTTTGATAAGGAGATAGCAAAAGCCGGCAATTGAATTACCGTCTTTTCTGCTATCTATCTCTGTATTAAATAAATAAATATATATATATGTATATATATATATATATATATATATATATATGTGTGTGTGTGTGTGTGTGTGTGTGTGTGTGTGTGTGTGTGTGTGTGTGTGTGTGTGTGTGTGTGTGTGTGTCTTACTGACATATATATATATAAATATATATGTGTGCTTTGAAGAATATTTCATTGTAAAACAATGTGTAAATGTCAGAGAATTGCTGTATGTAAAAGCTCATGTTAAAATCACATTGCACACGGATTGCATACGGATGTAATACGGATGTCATACGGATGGTGCGATAAAAAAAAATTGCATGACACTCGCATGATTTACCTCCGTTTCTTCGGTCTGTAAATCGGACTGTTTTTTTTCTCTCAAGTGGAAATGAGCCTTAGGATAGGTCATCAATGTCTGATTGGTTGGGGTCCGACACCCGGCTTCCCTGATGGTCAGCGGTCGTTGTGTGCAGCAAATACTTGCGGAGTTGGCCGTCTTCTGATAATGGCCACTGCAGGGTACTTGTTAGCCGGAGTATTACCACAGCAGCGCGTGTTACTTCATATAAGCAGCAGAATCCAACGTAAGGCAAACTGTGTTTAATATATGCAGCTTGAACTGGAACAAAATAAGAAAGCTTTGACAGTAACTACCGATATAATCTAGTCCATGTAACACATGTCTCTCTGTGAAGGAAACAGCAGCAGAATGATGCAATCAGT
Organism: Ranitomeya imitator; assembly: GCF_032444005.1. Classification (NCBI taxonomy): domain Eukaryota; kingdom Metazoa; phylum Chordata; class Amphibia; order Anura; family Dendrobatidae; genus Ranitomeya; species Ranitomeya imitator. Next base: position 724,851,289 of record NC_091282.1, on the reverse strand, counting down.
GAGAGTCCTCTGACCTTTTTGTACAAACTTTAACAATCACAGCATAGCTGACAAATGAACACTCATAGACATTCAATGCAGACTACAACAGGAATGGAGTTGTTGCATTTAAACTTATTCCAACACCCCCACTCAACAACTGCTTATCCTGTTAGTCCCATTGCAGTTCTGAATTCTTCAAACTTGGCTCTTGACAATGGCTTTGTCAAAACATCTGCTAACATCTTGTCAGATTCACAGTAAACAAACTTTAGAACTTCACGCTCTACTAAGTCACGCAAGTGATGATGTTTAACATCAATGTGCTTTGTTCTTGCACTTATCCTTTCACTGCTGGCGAGCTTGATACATCCTTGGTTGTCCTCATAGATAACAGTTGGTTCAGCTAGTGGTTTGCCGAATTCTTCCAAAAGTTGCTTCAACCAAATTAACTCTTGACTTGCATGAGCAGCTGATGTATATTCTGCTTCTGTAGAAGACAATGCAACTGACACTTGTTTTCTACTGGACCATGAGATTGAAGTGTGTCCTAACTTGAACAAGTAACCACTTGTTGATCTTCGATCACTTGAGTCTCCAGCCCAATCTGCATCTACATATCCTCTGAGAATTAGATCTCCTGATGCAGAAATCTTTAGACTTAACTCTTGGGTTGCCTTAAGATACTGAAGAAGTCTCTTAATTGCATTCCAATCTCTTTGGCGTGGCTTGCTTACACGTCGGCAGAGAATTCCCACTGTGGCTGAGATATCTGGACGGGTTGTGGTTGCTATGTATAGAAGTGCCCCCACTGCTTGTCTGTAACTGTCATTTGTGGGTAGCAGATCTTCTTCTCCTTCCAATTTTAGGTAAGATGGATCCATTGGAGTTGATATGCCTTTGGCTTCTGACATTCCAAACTGGTTTAGAACTGTGGAGATTTTAGAATTTTGATTAAGAAGAAAACTTCCATCTTCCTCTCTCTGGATTTGGATTCCCAAATAGTATGTCACATCTCCAAGGTCCTTGGTCTCGAAATGCTTGTTCAGAATTTGACCTAGTTTTGAAATTTCTCTCTCTTCTTGATGCGCTATTATTACATCATCCACATATAGAATAACATACATCCAATCTTGTGATACACCTTTTGTATACAAACATGGATCCGCTTGAGACCTTTTAAATCCTTCGTCGATTAACACTTTGTTCATCTTAGTGTTCCATGCTCTTGCTGATTGCTTAAGGCCGTAGAGAGATTTTTGCATTCTGCAAACAAGGTTCTCTTTACCCCTTTTAACATAGCCTTCTGGTTGAGTCATGTACAGCTCTTCTTCAATGTCTCCATGTAGAAAGGCTGTTTTGATGTCAAAATGTCTTACTTTCATCTGCTGAACAGCAGCTATGGATAATAAAGTTCTGAATGTAGTTTGCTTGGCAACTGGAGCAAAAGTAGCATCATAATCTTCACCATATTTTTGTGAATATCCTTTTGCGACCAATCTTGCTTTAAAACGGTGAACATTACCTTCGGAGTCATATTTGTTCTTAAAGACCCACTTACATCCAATTGCTTTCTTGCCTTGAGGTAGCTCTGTGAGCTCCCATGTTTTGAGCTTATGAAGGGATTCCATTTCTTCATCAGCAGCTTTTATCCATTTTTGCTTCTTATGAATAGGCAGTTTTTGCATTTCCTGCCATGACTGTGGCTCTTCTTCTGGAATTGATCTGACCATATAAGAAAGGCGTTTAGCTGGAATTCCTTTATTTGATCTTTCTGATCTTCTGATCTCCTGAGGTTGGCTTGGTTCTTCTGTTTCTTTTTCAGTACTTTCAGAGCATATCCAGACTTCAGTATTTTCTTTGAGATTCTCTTCAATGTCTGGAATCACTGACTGAAATTCTTGTTCCTTAGGTTGAATTATTTGCGTAACCTCATGAAATTTGAGCGATACTGAGTTTTCATCAATCACTACATCTCTGCTGATTGTTACTGTGTTGGTCTGTGGGTGCAGGATTCTGTATCCTTTCTGAGTTTCACTGTACCCCACAAGAACTCCTTCCTTTGCATGAGATTCCCACTTAGAACGTTTTTCTTTGGGAACATGCACAAAAGTTTTGCTTCCGAATATCCTGAGATGCTTCAGGTTGGGCTTCTCACAGTTCCATAGCTCATATGGAGTTTTACTTGTAGCTTTACTTGGCAGTCGATTTTGAAGATAGGTAGCAGTCATGATGGCTTCTCCCCAATATGTTGTAGGTAGGTTTCCATCAAATAGCATACTTCTTCCACTTTCACAAAGAGTTCGGTTCTTTCTCTCTGCTGTGCCATTCTGCTCTGGGTTGTATGGAACGGTTGTCTGGAACACGATTCCATTCTTTTTCAGGATGGTTTGCACTTTACCACTTGTATATTCAGTTCCATTATCTGCTCGCAGTACCTTTGGTATTCTTCCAAATTTGTTAAGAACTGCAGCAAGATATTCTTCAAGTTTCTGTGGAACTTCATCTTTACTTTGAAGTAGGTAAGTAACAGTATATCTGGAATAATCATCAATGAATGTGAGAAAATATCTCTTCTTGCTGGGAGTAAGAACACTCATTGGACCACACACATCTGTATGTATCAAATCCAGTATCTGTGCAGATTTAGTAGTGCTTACTTTAGGAAACGATTTTCTGGACATTTTCCCTTTTAGGCAACTTGTGCACTTCATTGTTTGATTACACTGGTTGATTGCAATACCATTTGCAAGTTGAGCTAGTTTCTTTACTGCTTCTGGATCTCTGTGGCCTAGGCGTCTGTGCCACACATGAATACAGTCCTTATGAAAATCTTGTCTAGCACTGTAAACAGTTTCATTGCATTTCAGCTGATAAAGTTCATCTTTAATTTTTCCTTCGGCAAGGGTATGACCCTTCTTTGAAATGATGCATCTGTCATCCTTAAATGTAACTATATTTCCCTGTTGTGCAAGCTTCTTTACAGATAAAAGGTTACTTTCAAGTTTGGGAACATACAGCACGTCTTTAACTGGGATTTTTCTGACTTGTGCTGAGGATTGAACTTGACAATGGAGATAACCATCTCCTATTCCTTCTGATGTCATATAGTGACCATTAGCTAAAATTACCTTTTCAGACTTGCTTTCATCTAGATTAATGAAGAAATCTTTATCACGTGTCATGTGAGCAGTCGCTCCAGAGTCAATACACCAAACATGGTTTGCATATGGGCTTGTGCTGACCCCAAATGCAGTCGCAATACATGCATCTTCCTTCTTTACAGCTGTTTTAACCTTTTGATGACTGTCCTGCTTTTTAAACTGATTCATTCTTGCTTTCCACACTCTGCAGTCTGCTTTAAGGTGACCAGGCTTTTTACAGACAAAACATTCACGAGTTTCCTTTAAATGACTCTGAGCTTTAGAAAAGTACTGTGTCTTTAATGCTGCTTCTGCTTTGCATATATTATTGCTAATAGTCTCTGACTTTCTCTTGTATTCATCTGCAAGTTTCCCTTTCACATATTCTAGTGTGAGTTCATCATCTGGTCTGGCATCTAATGCAGTCACAAGCGTGTCATAACTTTCTGGAAGACCACTTAATAGTAATGCAGCAACATGAAAATCTTTAATTTCTTCACCAATACCCCTTAGGCGCTCCACAATCTCTAGGGTGTTTCTGATATAGTCCTGCATATGCTGGCCATCACTTAATTTAGACTGATACAGCTTTCTCATAAGATATAGCTTATTGCTGAGATTTGACCTTTCATGCACTTTCTGTAATTCTTCCCACATTTTCTTTGCAGTATCACATTTGCATACATGTACAATCTGGTTATCATCTATGCTGAGGGAAATAGTGCTTTGTGCTTTCTGATCAGTCTCTAGCCAATCACCCGGTACTGGGTCAGGCACAGGCTGTTCAATACATTTCCATGTACCCTCTCTTATAAGTAACATCTTTACCTTGAATTTCCAGGAGCTGTAATTGTGATTTGTGAGACTTGGCACTGTGTACTTCACTGCATTCCTTTCTGTAGACATTCTTGTCTCTTGTACCTTTTTTTTTTTTTTGTTTGTTACTGGCCCTTTAAGCTGCGCTGTCCGGTGCTCTGTACACTGCGGTACCTTTGCGTTCCGGTGTCCTTGTATTCCGGGGGTTCCTCTGTGCTGTCTGCGCTTGGCTCGCTGCTTATTCCGGTGACTGGGCTTTTTACCATTTACTTTCCGGTGGCTGGGCCCATAACCTGTTAGCCGGAGTATTACCACAGCAGCGCGTGTTACTTCATATAAGCAGCAGAATCCAACGTAAGGCAAACTGTGTTTAATATATGCAGCTTGAACTGGAACAAAATAAGAAAGCTTTGACAGTAACTACCGATATAATCTAGTCCATGTAACACATGTCTCTCTGTGAAGGAAACAGCAGCAGAATGATGCAATCAGTGAGAGTCCTCTGACCTTTTTGTACAAACTTTAACAATCACAGCATAGCTGACAAATGAACACTCATAGACATTCAATGCAGACTACAACAGGAATGGAGTTGTTGCATTTAAACTTATTCCAACAGTACTGCACATCTGCCCCCTATTGATTTGAATAGGAGGCGGATGTGTAGTACCAAGCCACGACCACAATAAGGGTATGTGCAAGGATATGTGCACATGTTTCAAATTTTGCTGCGGATCTGCAGCAGTTTTCCATGAGTTTACAGTACCATGTAAACCTATGGAAAACAAAATCCGCAGTGCACATGGAAAAGTAGCATTGTTTATTCCGCAGCATGTCAATTCTTTGTGCGGATTCCTCAGCGGTTTACACCTGCTCCATAATAGGAATCCGTAGGTGTAAAACCGCAGGTGGAATCCGCACGAAAGCCAAAGGAAATCCGCAGTGTGGTTTACCTGACGATTTACCAAAATCAGTCCGGAAAAAAACACAGAGTAATCTGCAGCGTGTGCACATACCCTAAGTAGACGGGGCAACTCTGCTAGTAAGTACTTCTGTCTGGCGGCTGCCGCTGCCAACACTAACAACAGCTGATCGCCAGGGGTTGAGCCCCGTCGACCAGGAGTTATTGACCTATTCTAAGGCTAGGTCATTAATGCTAAAGTAGTGGACAACCCCTTTAAGGGTATAGTGTTTTATGTGAATTTTGGAGCAGATTCTGGTGTAAAATCCACATATAAACACTTGGAAGACACTGTAAACAATCTTGCTATGTAGGAAAACACACCTATAATGTACATGAAAAAAACATGCAACTTGTCAATTTTTCTGCTTTACAAATTGCCCCAGATTTGACCATGAAGGCCATGTTCACACAAAGAGTAAGGCTGCATGTTCATGATCAGGGTGGCCGGCGGTATCGTCGGAGCGGCTTTGCCGCTCTGTGGTAAGCCCCGCCCCCTTCTGGGACGCGATGATGCCGGATGTGTTCACAGCACACATCCGGCATCATCGCACCCATCGCATAGGGCCCTGTGCTATATCTTGTGGCGACGCAGCGTCGCCGCAAGATATACGGACATGCTGCGATCTGAAAAGACGCGCAGCATGTCCGGAGTCGCAGGGCCGCCGCGTGCGTGTTACCACGCATAGTGGAGACGGGATTTCATTAAATCCCCTCCACGATGCTGTAACATCTGGACGCTGCGTGTCTGACGCTGCGGCTCTATGCAGCGTCAGACACGCAGCGTTTCCTGCACGTGGAAACATACCCTAAATTCTGCCTTTTCTGCTGCTTTTATCTGAATATTTTCTGCAGGTGTCCATTAAAAATAATATTAATTGGATCTGATTATTGCTTTTTTTCCCCTTTATTCGGTCCAAATTTGAAGCAACATTTTTTAATAATTTTTTAGTACATAAAAGTTTGATTCCACACTTAAAAATACAACTGCATTTATTACATGCGTTTTTTCAGGCTTCTCATAGAAGTGTATAATGAGAAAATGCATGAAAAACGCACAGTTCATCAGCGTCTTTAAACACACAGGGGGCAAGAGTTTTCATGAAATCACATTTACTTCATGCGGACAGAAAATCGCAGCAGATTTTCTGCACACAAAAAAAAATGCAGCGGAAAAAATGCAATATTTACAGTATGTGGAAACATAGCCTAAGGGCATGTTCACACTGAGGTTGTTTGACACTTTTTTGCAACAATTTTTCCATTTTTTTTAGAAGCGTGCCTATAGTCCACAAGCTGCATTTCATCCCATGCTTTTTTACATGAGTAGAAAAGAGAAAATCAATATGTCAATTCTTTGATGTGTTTTCAGGGCACAAATTACAGCAAAAATAGCAATTTTTATCATTTTTATCACAGTTTTAAAAAAAAAATTTTTCTGGAAACACGACAAAAAACAAACCCCTTGGCTACATACTTTATTATAATTAAGAATGTAACAAAAAAAAACTGCATGAAAACAATGTGGAAAAATAAAACGTCTGTTCTTAAAGTATGTGCACATCACATCTGTTTCAGGGAGTTCCGCTCTATAACCTGCCTGAAAAAGGGCACTAGTTTTTAGTGGCACAGTGAGGTAAGGTGAAATATCAGTGCATGATACGGGAAGATGAGAATTGGGAGACAAAAAAACTGTTTATTGGATCCTGTTCTAGTAGTAGGAGGATGTGATGCCTTTTTTTTCCGACCATGATAGTGTACTATTTCTGTGTGCCTGCAAGAAGAGAAGATAATTGCTTTACTTCCATTACCTTCTGTAACTCATGGTACAATAATTGTTTCCAGTTCTTCCCTTTGACATCGATCCCTTCCTGGATCCTTGTATTTATACTTCATGTAACTGAATGTAGGGATTTATATCAACTCCATCTCTCTCTACAGCCGCTGCCCTTTTGCTGATAGTCGATGCGTTTGTACAAAGTATCACCCAACACTCACATAATGTTGCAGATTCAGTTAAAATATGTACAACAAAATACAGAAAATGTTTAAAGATAACCTGTAACGATGTACATGCATCCTATCCAAGGGCAGAAGGAGGTGACTGATAAATGAGAGCTGGAATCCAAATTATTCAACCACCATTGTAAACTATGTTTCTTAGCAAAATTTACAAACTTTCTTCTGTTTGCAATAAACCAATAAAAAAAGAACAAATTAGATAGCTCAACACAAAATGACACCTTTAATAACTTTTGCAGTCTCCAAATTATTCTGTACCCTGAATAGAATGTAATCAGGGCACACATTTGCAAGTCAGGTCTCAAAAATCAAGAACTTCATTAGTTTTGTCAGGTGGGCTAGAGAAGACACAAATCAAATACCTGGACTTGGTAGGGTTTTGTTGACTGTGGCATTTGACTGCATGTCAGAAATATGAATGAAGTCCCCCACCTTACACATTTAGTTTATGGAACATCAAAGCCATCGCATGTCCTTAATGTTTGATTAATCATGGCATCCTAGTTATCTAATCTTAGTTTTTGTCCATATAACACTGTAATGTGTTGATTTTGTTTTGTTTTTTTTAACAACATACTCTGTTTCCTTTTAGCTTCCTTGCCACTGGCCTATCATATGCGGCACTGCATTTAGAGTTTTTACTGGGCAAATCAACAATTTCTGGAATTATGCGGGATACATGCACGGAAATCTGTAGACGACTCCATCAAGAGGTGATGCCTGAGCCCAAAATGGCAGACTGGTTACGTATTGCACAAGGATTTCAGGACACCTGCCAGTTTCCGCACTGTATTGGGGCTCTGGACGGAAAGCACATCCGTGTGCGTAAGCCGCCGAGATCAGTGACCCAATTCTATAATTATAAACAGTTTTTCTCTGTAGTGCTGTTGGCCCTAGTTGACCGCAACTACAGGTTTATAATTGTAGATATTGGGGCCTATGGTAGAACTGGAGACTCTAGAGTCTTCAGTTCTTCCATTATGGGTCGGCGGCTGCGCAACAATGATTTGGATCTCCCACCCCCAAGTCACATACCAGGGGCTAATTTGGATGCGGTGCCTTACATGATGGTAGCAGATGAGGCGTTTCAATTATCAAGGAACGTCATGAGGCCCTATCCACGGAGAGGCCTGGACTACCGAATATTTAATTTGCGTCTTTCCCGTGCCTGCCGTCTGGTAGAGTGTTCATTCGGCATTCTCACTGCAAAATGGCGGGTACTTCAGTCCGCAATTCAACTAAGTGAAGGCAATGCCAATGGCGTCATCAAAGCATGTGTTGTTCTTCACAACTTTAAAAGATATCGTGATTGCCCATCATCTGCTGTTGATGAAGTTGATTATGCAAATACTGTCTTGTCAACTACACGTGTTCTTCCTTCACGTCGTCAGCCCTCAGGCCTAAAAGTTTGTGATGTGTTAACAAATTATTTTGTGTCACCAGACAAGACAATGCTGTTTTGCTTTAATCTTTTGTTATATTGTAACTTAATAAATAGCATAATGTTCCTGTTTGAATTGTGTAGTATGTTTGTCCTTAAAAAATACTTATTTGGTTAAGTTGTCACATCATGTATGTAGTCAGAACAATACATAACACTCATATTTGTTAAACCATTTTTACTGCTCAAAGCATATATCTAGTAGCCAAAAACATATTCACATCATATGTAATTGTAGGCATAATAACCTGAGCAAACAAGAAAGCATAACATGCCAAGGGCGCAAATAACTTAACACATAAAACAGCATAAATGACAGGCCAAAAACTGGTTTGGAGAAATTACAGGTTCTGGTAGGTTGGGGGTGGTGATGGTGATGGCGGGTGTCCAGCATGTGCGGAACTTGGCCTAGCTGGATGACCAACCAGACTGTCAACCTGTGGTATGCCAGATATATATGGAGGGTGTTGTTGCAAGGATCTATCCTGTGTCTGAGGTAAAACTTGATATTGAGGGTAGAAGTGCATCAAGTCCTGTGTACTGGATTGTCCCATTTGGTCATACCCCCCAATATGGCCATGTCGAGCAGACACATGTTGGGACCAGCCTCCAAACGTGTGCCTGTTCAAGTGGTCAGATTGGGCAGTTGCTGATAATCATAAAGTGGCCTAAGTTGTGGTTGTTGGTTGCTTTGGCCAGGCTGTTGTTGTGGAGCTATATGTGGCGGGGGTGGTGCTGCGTTTGTGTCTGTTCCGGTGGAAGGTCTTGCACCGCGAGAAGGTTTGTAGATGACATTTGCCACTGTTCGAGGTAGTTAAACACATGAGTCGGGTAGTTTGGGGGTGTTGCCGCATCTATAACAATTTGGATACAACCTCTGGTCCGCAACCTGAGCGAGCGCGGAATCGGACGTAAATAGCGGGCAAGACTGCGGAAGTACGCTTCCTCCCCATCGTCATGGGCAGCCCTGGCCAAATAGTTCAACACCCCTGTATCCACTTGCCTCCTGGTGGCAGTGGTAGAAGCCACCCTTCTGCGCCGACCACGGTTTGGTCTTGTATTAGGCTGTGGTGATGTATCCAGAGCCAAGGTTGGACTGCTGCTCTGGGCTCCTTCCTCCACCTCTGGATTGGCCTCCTGTGTGGCAGAAGACGCTGCTGCTGGTGGTGGTGGTGGTTAGTTACTGCTTGTTGGTTGGCCAGATGGTCCAGCCATTTCGGCACCTTCACCAACAGGGTCAATCACCAACTCAGATAAGTAAATAAGGCAGCACACTGCAGCGCTAGAACATACAAACTTGAAATACGAAATTTGAACTGCATTACTGCACTAGAAATATGAAAAATGAGAGCGTTTAGCGCATAAAAATGGCCAATTTTATGTGTACCTGGTAGCCCCTTTACGGCATCTCTCTTATACCAGGTCCTACGCTTGCCTTACATCGCTGAGAATAAACGTCTCCATCTGAATGGGTATATTTGAAACCTCTTCCTAGACTAGAATTCTCTCTCTCTGTGGAGGGGTATTGGACCTGCTGTAATTAAAACACCTGTAGGCTAGAAGGCGGAGTGCACGATCAAAAGGCTAGAGAATACATTTCAAAAACCTGTCCTGCACATCCAAACAGACTCAGTGTGAACAGGTGCTGAACCTAGAGTCGCCAACTCGTATATAGTTAAGTAAATAAGGCAGCACACTGCAGCGCTAGAACATACAAACTTGAAATACGAAATTTGAACTGCATTACTGCACTAGAAATATGAAAAATGAGAGCGTTTAGCGCATAAAAATGGCCAATTTTATGTGTACCTGGTAGCCCCTTTACGGCATCTCTCTTATACCAGGTCCTACGCTTGCCTTACCTCGCTGAGAATAAACGTCTCCATCTGAATGGGTATATGTGAGACCTCTTCCTAGACTAGAATTCTCTCTATCTGTGGAGGGGTATTGGACCTGCTGTAATTAAAACACCTGTAGGCTAGAAGGCGGAGTGCACGATCAGAAGGCTAGAGAATACATTTCAAAAACCTGACCTGCACATCCAAACAGACTCAGTGTGAACAGGTGCTGAACCTAGAGTCGCCAACTCGTATATAGTTAAGTAAATAAGGCAGCACACTGCAGCGCTAGAACATACAAACTTGAAATACGAAATTTGAACTGCATTACTGCACTAGAAATATGAAAAATGAGAGCGTTTAGCGCATAAAAATGGCCAATTTTATGTGTACCTGGTAGCCCCTTTACGGCATCTCTCTTATACCAGGTCCTACGCTTGCCTTACCTCGCTGAGAATAAACGTCTCCATCTGAATGGGTATATGTGAAACCTCTTCCTAGACTAGAATTCTCTCTCTCTGTGGAGGGGTATTGGACCTGCTGTAATTAAAACAATTAAATCTTGCACCGCCAGAAGGTTTGTAGATGACATTTGCCACTGTTCGAGGTAGTTAAACACATGAGTCGGGTTGTTTGGGGGTGTTGCCGCATCTATAACAATTTGGATACAACCTCTGGTCCGCAGCCTGAGCGAGCGCGGAATCGGACGTAAATAGCAGGCAAGACTGCGGAAGTACGCTTCCTCCCCATCGTCATGGGCAGCCCTGGCCAAATAGTTCAACACCCCTGTATCCACTTGCCTCCTGGTGGCAGTGGTAGAAGCCACCCTTCTGCGCCGACCACGGTTTGGTCTTGTATTAGGCTATGGTGATGTATCCAGAGCCAAGGTTGGACTGCTGCTCTGGGCTCCTTCCTCCACCTCTGGATTGGCCTCCTGTGTGGCAGAAGACGCTGCTGCTGGTGGTGGTGGTGGTTGGTTACTGCTTGTTGGTTGGCCAGATGGTCCAGCCATTTCGGCACCTTCACCAACGGGGTCAATCACCAACTCAGAGTCAGATGCAGTCTCCCTTTCTGTCAGATTTGACTCTGTTCTGGATTTCAAAAAAGAGTTTAAAAAAAAAAATTAAAAACATATTCACGTTATAAGATGTGTTAAAAATTTTGTGACATGTATGCACTTACGGTCTGAGCTCCATCACCGGTGCAAGAAAATTAAGCCGATTAAAATATATATATTTTCTTTTTTTGGGTGCTGCATCACCACTCCGCCCAGAAAGTTGACGTTCACGCCAGTATTGGTCCTGGCAACTCCGTATGGTATCTGTACAGCAAGATTTTCTCGCTGGCTTGCAAAATGGACATAGAATGGATCTATGGGCTGAAATACATACAGTACAGACCAAAAGTTTGGACACACCTCATTTAAAGATTTTTCTGTATTTTCATGACTATGAAAATTGTAAATTCACACTGAAGGCATCAAAACTATGAATTAACACGTGGAATTATATACTTAACAAAAAAGTGTGAGGCAACTGAAAATATGTCTTCTATTCTAGGTTCTTCAAAGTAGCCACCTTTTGCTTTGATGACTGCTTTGCACACTCTTGGCATTCTCTTGATGAGCTTCAAGAGGTAGTCACTAGGGTTGAGCGACTTTTACTTTTTTAGGGTCGAGTCGGGTTTCGCAAAACTCGACTATCTCAAAAGTCGAGTCGAGTGAAATCGGCCGATTATGGCGAGAAGTCGGGGATCGACCGAAACACGAAACCCAGTGCAAAGTCAATGGGAAATCAACCTCTTCCTCTTCCTCTCTCTCTCTCTCTCTCCCCTCCGTCCCTGAACAGAAAATCTGGTGTTACACATTGCAAATTGCTACAGTGCACAAGCGAGAAGATGGCGATAGGCGTCCACGCCCCTAAGACCTATGTCATCACTCTGCCCACGCTCCTTCATTGGCTGAAAAAATGGCACCAAACGCGTCATACGAAACGCGACTTTGGCGCGAAGATCGCCGACCGCATGGCCGATCCCACACTAGGATCAGGTCGGGTTTCATGAAACCCAACTTTGCCAAAAGTCGGCGACTTTTGAATTTGTCCGATCCGTTTTGCTCAAGCTAATAGTAGTCACCAGAAATGGTTTTCACTTCACAGGTGTGCCCTGTCAGGTTTAATAAGTGGGATTTCTTGCCTTATAAATGGGGTTGGGACCATCAGTTGTGTTGTGCAGAAGTTTGGTGGATACACAGCTGATAGTCCTACTGAATAGACTGTTAGAATTTGTATTATGGCATGAAAAAAGCAGCTAAGTAAAGAAAAAAGAATGGCCATCATTACTTTAAGAAATGAAGGTCAGTCAGTCTGAAAATTGGTTAAACTTTGAAAGTGTCCTCAAGTGCAGTTGCAAAAACCATCAAGCACTACAAAGAAACTGGCTCACATGAGGACCGCCCCAGGAAAGGAAGACCAAGAGTCACCCCTGCTTCTGAGGATAAGTTTATCCGAGTCACCAGCCTCAGAAATTGCAGGTTAACAGCAGCTCAGATTAGAGACCAGGTCAATGCCACACAGAGTTCTAGCAGCAGACACATCTCTACAACTGTTAAACTATGTGCACACGTAGAATGGTCCTCTGCGGATTTTTCCGCAGCGGATTTGATAAATCCGCAGGGCAAAAACACTGCGTTTTTCCTGCGGATTTATAGCGGATTTACTGCGGTTTTTGTGCGGATTCCACTGCGGTTTTACACCTGCAGTTTTCTATTCTGGAGCAGGTGTAAAACCGCTGCGGATTCTGCACAAAGAATTGACATGCTGCAGAATGTAAACCACTGCGTTTCCGCGCGTTTTTTTCCGCAGCATGGGCACAGCGTTTTCGGTTACCCATAGATTTACATTGTACTGTAAACTCATGGGAAACTGCTGCAGACCCACAGCTGCAGATTCGCTGCGGATCCGCAGCAAAATCCGCATCGTGGGCACATAGCCTTAAGAGGAGACTTTGTGCAGCAGGCCTTCATGATAAAATAGTTGCTAGGAAACCACTGCTAAGGACAGGCAACAAGCAGAAGAGACTTGTTTGGGCTAAAGAACACAAGGAATGGATATTAGACCAGCAGAAATCTGTGCTTTTTTCTGATGAGTCCAAATTTGAGATCTTTGGTTCCAACCACCGTGTCTTTGTGCGACGCAGAAAAAGGGAATGGATGGACTCTACATGCCTGGTTCCCACCATGAAGCATGGAAGAGGAGATCTGATGGTGTGGGGGTGCTTTGCTGGTGACACTGTTGGGGATTTATTCAAAATTGAAGGCATACTGAACCAGCATGGCTACCACAACATCTTGCAGCGGCATGCTATTCCATCCAGTTTGCGTATAGTTGGACCATCATTTATTTTTCAACAGGACAATGACCCCAAACACACCTCCAGGCTGTGTAAGGGCTATTTGACCAAGCAGGAGAGTGATGGGGTGCTAAGCCAGATGACCTGGCCTCCACAGTCACCAGACCTGAACCCAATATAGATGGTTTGGGTTGAGCTGGAACGCAGAGTGAAGGCAAAAGGGCCAACAAGTGCTAAGCATCTCTGGGAACTCCTTCAAGATTGTTGGAAGACCATTTCCGGTGACTACCTCTTGAAGCTCATCAAGAGAATGCCAAGAGTGTGCAAAGCACTCATCAAAGCAAAAGGTGGCTACTTTGAAGAACCTAGAATATAAGACATATTTTCAGTTGCTTCACACTTTTTGTTAAGTATATAATTCCACGGGCCTGACACTGGAAAAGGGGTTTTATAAAAAAAGAGGGAAAATCGAAATGTTCAATAAAATGTGGTCTCCGTGGATTGCTATGGGATAGGGGTATTATAGAGGGAGAGTTAATTAAGGTTACTAATTAATGGTAATGTTAAATGTGGCTTATATTATTGGCCGAGGGATTAGATAGTATATTGGTCTAATGATGGAAGTGCTAAGCAAGGTGAGCTGCTTTGTTGGGTGGAGTTGGGGGGTGGTGGGATTGAAGGGGAATGTTTGAAGGGGGGTAAAAAGCTTTGTATTGAAAATGAGAATGTAACATGTCATTTATCTTGTTATTCTTAATAAAAATTTATTTGAATCAAAAAAAGTATATAATTCCACATGTGTTAATTCATAGTTGTGATGCCTTCAGTGTGAATTTACAATTTCATAGTCCTGAAAATACAGAAAAATCTTTAAATCAGAAGGTGTGTCCAGACTTTTACAGTCTATATATATATATATATACACATACATGTTAGGAGTCGAGTCTCCACCGCTGCACAGTGGGAATCTCGAACCATGTCTGCTGCGGTCTCCCATACTGCATCGGCCGCAGTGGAGCTTGCTCAGCAGAGACGTCGGTCCCAGCGTCTCACTGAATCTGATACTGTGCAAAGGGTTACTGCTGCCTCTCCAGGCTCTACTATTGTACCCTGCACTGGTCTGCGGCGAGCAGGCTTTTCTGGGACTAAGCCCTGCTTTGCACACACTGAGCATGCCCAGGGTAAGATCTCTCAGTGGAGATCAAGGGTCACATGCTCAGGTACTGCAGCAACTTCCATTGGTCTTCCAGGAAGGTCCTGTACCTAATCAAGTTCTGTGGCAGCCTTCCATTGGTCCTTTTTGGAAGGTCCTGTAGGTGCTACAGCTATAAAAGGTTCTCATGACCGCATGGCCATGCGCTAGTATCAAATATGTATGAGCTCAGCGCCAGTGTGGTCAGGGACCCTGCTGAAATAAGCTCCTAGAATGCTGGCACCTCCGGCGAGGAGTTTTGTGTATGCAGTCAGGGACCTGGCTGAAATAAGCCATTAGAATTCCAGCTCCACCGGAGAGGAGCTGCGTGTTGGTTGGACTGCATGACCACTGTCAGCTCTACACAGTAGCTGTGTCCCCTGTGAGCTAAACAGGGCACAGCGTTCTCTGTGAAGTTAAAGAGTTCGTTTGTACTAATTTGCTTCGCCGCCTTGCTTAGCAGCAGGTTCTTTCCTGCACGGTGGATCCCGTGTTGCGAACACACCTATCTCAGCTAATAAATATATTCGGTGCGTTCCGCCAACCCTAACAATATATATATATATATGTGTATATATATATATGTATATATATATATATATATATATATACACATATATATATATATATATATATATATATATGTCAGTGATACACATATATCTATATATATTTATATTTAATACAGAGCTAGATAGCAGAAAAGCCGGAAATTCAATTGCCGGCTTTTGCTATCTCCTTATCAAACCCGACAGGATATGAGACATGGCTTACATACAGTAAACCATTTTATATCCCTTATATTTCTACATATTCCTCACTAATAATGTTAGAAGTGTCTGTGTGTAAAATTTGGAAGCTCAAGGTGTTAAAATAAAGGGTTAAATCACGGAAAAAACTGGCGTGGCCTCCCTCTCAATTTTCTCCGCCAGAGTGGGAAAGTCAGTGTTTATTTATTTCATTAAAATACTTTATTCATAACGTGTGTGTTTATTTAACCCTTTATTACTATTGGATTAATAATGGATAGGTGTCTTATTGACATCTCTCCATTATTAACCATGCTTAATGTCACCTTACAATAGCAAGGTGACATTAATCCCTTATTACCCCATATCCCACCACTACAGGGGAGTGGGAAGAGAGAGGCTAAGTGCCAGAATAGGTGCATCTTACAGATGTGCCTTTTAGGGCTTGTTTCCACTTGCGAGAAACACATCCGTGTCTCGCATGTGAAAACCAAGCTGTGGCGCAGGCACTCCAGAGCGGAGCGTGCGGCCGCATAGCAACACATGGAGCCGCACGCTCCACTCCCAAGTGCCGGCGCCAAAGCTTGGTTTTCACATGCGAGACACGGACGTGTTTCTCGCAAATGGAAAGGAGCCCTTATGGGGTGGCTGGGGGCAGATGTTTTTACCCGGGGGGGCCCAATAACCATGGTCCCTCTGTAGGCTATTAATATCTGCCCTCAGTCACTGGCTTTCCCACTCTGGTGGAGAAAGTTGCATGGGAACCCTATATGTGTGTGTCAATAACATCTATATACCTATTCTATGTGTAGACATTTATTTTAGCTATTCTATTCTAACCTGTCAGTGTGATTTTACTGTACACCGCACTGAATTACCGGCTTTTCTATGAAACACCGGTGCGTATTTCTTGCAAATCACATGCATGGTCCGTGTGTAATCCGTATTTTTCTCGCTCCCATAGCCTTTCATTGGCGTATTTCTGGAGGAGTACACTGACAATCGCAGCATGCTGCGATTTTCTCAGCCCGTAAAATATGGCCGAGAAATATACGGCTGATGGCAGTTGCCCCATAGAGAAACATTGGTCCGTGTGCAATGCGTTGTTTTTGCGCCTCTCCCTCGTCCGTATTCCTCTCTAGTGTGACGCCAGCCTAACTCTGGACTCCATCTGACCTCAGTTCAGTGTTCTCCTTCTTTTCAGAGGTGCACAAAACTCATTATAGGGAGTCTTCCACTGGAGGTTCTGTCTGAATCACGTATTTTAGAAATTTACACGGAAACCCTGGTGTAAACGCTCAGCGTAGAGTGCAGGATATATGTGAGCTGAGCTTTACTGCGATCTTTGATAGGCGGAATGAATACATTTACAGCAGGTAAAGAATTTGTTTTATTTATTTTTTATGCTGTTCCTCGTGTGGTATAAGTGGTTAGATGACGTTATTCTTCAACTAAAGATTTATAGTTTTTTTTGTTTGTCTGCTGTCACACACTGAGGGTATGTGCACACGTTCAGGATTTTTTGTGTTTTTTCAAGTTTTTTCGCTATAAAAACACGATAAAACACATTAAAAAACGCATACATATGCATCCTATCATTTAAAATACATTCTGCAATTTTTGTGCACATGATGCGCTTTTTTCCGCGTAAAAAATGCATCGCAGTAAAAAAAAAAAAAGCAGCATGTTCATTAATTTTGCGGACTTTTCGCGTTTTTCTTGCTATTTAATGCATTGGGAAAAACGCAAAAAAACACACGCAAAAAAGCTTAAAAAAACACATAAAAACGCGAAAAAAAACGCATGCGGATTTCTGGCAGAAACGTCTGGTTTTTGTCAGGAAATTTCTGAAAGAAATCCTGAACGTGTGCACATTGCCTAAAAGACGCTTTTTATTGCCAAAACAAGTCTTTCACATCTCCATATTTTGAGAACTATAATTCTTCCATATTTCTGCCAATAGAGTCATGCGATAACTTGTTTTTTTTTTGTGGGATGAATTGACGTTTTTATCGGTACCATTTTCAGGCACATGACAATGTTTGCTCACTTTCTATTTCGATTTTTGGGAGGCAGAATGAACAAAAACCAGCAATTTAGAACATTTTTTGGGAGGGTTATGCCATTCCGCGTGTGGTCAAATTGATAATGCAGCTTTATCAGAGGGCACAGAAGACTCCCTTCTAAATACTTCTAACGATATCGATTGCAGCATTTAGGGAGTTAAAGTGCTGAGTGGTGTGGGCATTGCTCCTAGCACTGAATTCCGGTTGTCAGCTGTCAGAATCAGCTGACACCATGCGGCGATCGGGAAAGCTCAGCCCTGTGTGCACAAAATCACCTGGACGTATCCATATGTCCAAGGTCAGTAAGCACCTACTGACCTGGACGTAAAGGGGTTAATGTCTGCTGAACCCACCAATGTCTACGGGTTTGGCCAACGGTCTAATGTGTATGGGGTTGCCAGCCAACTGATGGGAGAAATGTCGATTTTGGACTGCCAATAGCATTGCGCTCCTTTCTAATAAAGAACACAGAAGCGCTCAGCTATGTGAGCACTCCTGTGTATGGGAGAGTCAGCTGAGATGGCTGTTAGCCGCACAATCAGTCAAAGCAACTTTTGGCCGACAGCCATCTAAGTTGTATGGCCAGACTAAGGTTGCTTTCACACTGCATTTTGGCACCAAACAGCTGTTTCTTTTTTAATCCTTACTCTAATGCAATCTATAATATTGATGAAGGGCAGATGAGAGCAAAATGTTTTATATTTACTTTGGATTGCCTTCACACAAAAATATAAATTGCATAATTTGCTTGAGTGCTAATTTTTTGCATTGCATATTATGGAACAGAATCCTACTTGGTCACCTAATTAGAAGATATCAGGAGTTACGTGTTTGTTATTTTTGAAGCTTGCACAGTAATACGCATACTAAACACTGAAAGTATCCATGCCCAAACACCAAGATCTACGAATCCACTGACCCAAAAACCAAAAGAGAAGGTGGCTTCAATATACGTAATACCATATAAATAATTCACAGAATTTCTGGATTCTGTTCTGTGGAGAAATATGAAAAAAATATATATTTCAGATCTATAGATCAGAGGTATGTCTGGAGAAGGAAGAATGAAGCATACACTGAAAAGAAAACCCTGCTTATGGTGTAGTGTGACAGTGGCTCAGTGATGCCTGCAATCAAGTAAGGTACAAAAACCCACAGAGAGGTCAAAAATACTCTGTTGTAAAAAAAGTCACAGTAAATAAAGTGCTAGTCAAAAAATTAAAAAAATACAGGGTATTTAGTTAATACGTTTTTTTGCAAAAAAATGTATGTTAAGCTGCTCCACCAATCGCCAAGGTATACCCATAATAGAGCAGTCCTATCTAATGTATATAATCCCTATCTGATGTATTTAAAAACCCTGATCATCTGTATAGTACCTGTATAAGCAGGGTTCAGAGAGAAAAAATATACATGTGGACATGCAGGATGGAACAGCTACAATGCAAAAAAACGTATTAACTAAATACCCTGTATTTTTTTCATTTTTTGACTAGCACTTGCTTATTTACTGTGACTTTTTTACAACAGAGTATTTTTGACCTCTCTGTGCGTTTTTGTGTGTTCAAGTTCTTTGGTGGTGTGAACAGGTTTCTACAGACTTGTTCACTATGCAAGTAGCCCATGTGTTTTTGGTTCTATAATTGTTCTCTTGTTTCTACAAGACTGGGGAGTCCACCACTCCTCTGTGGGTCATTTGCATTGTAGCTGTTCCATCCTGCATGTCCACATGTATATTTTTTCTCTCTGAACCCTGCTTATACAGGTACTATACAGATGATCAGGTTTTTAAATACATAAGATAGGGATTATATACATTAGAGAGGACTGCTCTATTATGGGTATACCTTGGCGATTGGTGGAGCGGCTTAACATACATTTTTTTGCAAAAAAAACGTATTAACTAAATACCCTGTATTTTTTTCATTTTTTTACTATCACTTGCTTATTTACTGTGACTTTTTTTTACAACAGAGTATTTTTGACCTCTCTGTGCGTTTTTGTGGCTTCAAGTTCTTTGGTGGTGTGAACAGGTTTCTACAGACTTGTTCACTATGCAAGTAGCCCATGTGTTTTTGGTTCTAATCAAGCAAGGTAGTGGCTTGTTGATGCCTAAAGAGAAGCATGGTGGTGGCTTGGTGATGCCTACAGTGAAGCATGGTGGTGGCTTGTTGATGCCCACAGAGAAGCATTGTGGCTGCTTGGTGATGCCTAGAGGGAAGGATGGCGGGATCTTGGTAATGTCTACAGTCAAGTATAGTGGTGGCTTGGTGATACATACAATTAAGCATGGTGACAGCTCGTTGATGCCTGCAGAGAAGCATGGTGGTGGCTTGGTGCTGCCTACAGAGAAGCATGGCGGGGACTCGATGCCTACAGAGAAACATGGCGATGCTTAGAGTGAAGCATGGTAGTGGCTCAATTATGCTTACAACGAAGCATGGTGGTGGCTCAGTGATGTCTATAGTGAAGCATGGCAAGGGCTTAGTGATGCCTGCCATGAAGAATGGCGGTGGTTCAGTGATGCTTGTCTGCCGTGTTGACATCTCTTAGACAGCATTGCAGCCAATCACTGATCTCTGGTTATATATTGAGATACCCAACTCCCTAGAGAGTGAAATTCCATTAATCTGCCATCCAGTGTTCAAAATAATCTTATAACATGGCATTTTCCACTGAAAAAAACATGCAGATCAGAAAATACCTGGTTAATATTTGCTCTCTTTGTTTTCCTAGAGCTCAAACCCCAGATGTAAGTTGTGAAGACTTCTTATTGATTTTCCAGTGCTAGTAATATACACGGAGTATTTCTTTATTATATGTGATTACTTTGAATGAAATGAGACTGGTCTTCTGGGAGATTGGATCACTGAGACATCTGTGTGTGTAATCACTTAGCAAACCATAACAGCATTGCCTTAAGTGATGGAGTAACGAGGAATTTCTCTGGGATTGAACAGGCGACTTCAGCTGACCACAAAAAAACATTTCAGGACTATTAGTGAGACCTCTAAAATTGATGCAAAGCAGTTGGTTGCTTTTCCTTTGCATCGGTTTACATAAAGCACCTCTTTTGTGCCGGAGAACTTACCCACATATACATTTAGGGTATGTGCACACGATGCGGATTTTGCTGCAGATCCGCAGCAGTTTCCCATGAATTTACAGTACAATGTAAACCTATGGGAAACAAAAAACGTTGTGCCGGAAACGAAGCATTTTATTTTCCGCAGCATGTCAATTCTTTTTGCAAAATCCGCAGCGTTTTTACATCTGCTCCAATAGAAAACTACAGATGTAAATCCGCAGCGGAATCCGCAATAGAAAATGCGATAAATCCGCAGTAAAAACCGCAGCGGATTTTCAATGCGGATTTATCAAATCCTTTGCGGCAAAATCTGCAGTGGACCATTCTACGTGTGCACATACATTTATGTGCTGCAAACTACACATTTACAGATCATGCAGCAGACTCTGGGCCGAGGGGAAGTAATTTATCACAAGAGAAATTTTTTAAGTCACTTTTTGTTGTGGCTGTGTTGTCATTTGCGCCAAGTTTTTTATCCTAGTGATGTGCAATGTTTGTTAAATTTGGCACATATCCAGATGTAAGACTTCTTTCCAGAACTGATTTTCCTGTCCGACTGGAGTTATTTTGTGACTTTTTTAAATACCATATATACTTGAGTACAAGCGGACCCAAGTATAAGCTGAGGCATGTACTTTTTCCACGGAAAACTGGGTAAGCTTATTCACTCGAGTATAAGCCGGGTATGTATTGTCTCCTCATCCCTGTCCTGCTATGTGTGGCTCCCCCTATCCTGCTATGCGTGGCTCCCCTTTTCCTGTCCTGGTATGTTGGTATGTGGCTCCCCCATCCTGTCCTGGTATGTGGCTCCCCCATCCTGTCCTGGTATCTGGCTCCCCTTGTCCTGGTATGTGGCTCCCCCATCCTGTCCTGGTATGTGGCTCCCCCATCCTGTCCTGGTATGTGGCTGCCCCATCCTGTCCTGGTTTGTGGCTCCCCCGTCCTGTCCTTGTATGTGGCTCCCCCATCCTGTCCTGGTATGTGGCTCCCCGTCTTGTCCTGGTATGTGGCTTCCCCTGTTCTGGTATGTGGCTCCCCCTGTCCTGGTATGTGGCTGCCCCGTCCTGTCCTGGTATGTGTCTCCCCCATTCTGTCCTGGTATGTGGCTCCCCCGTCCTGTCCTGGTATTTGGGCTTCTCCGTCCTATCCTGGTATGTGGCTTCCCCTGTCCTTTCCTAGTATGTGGCTCCCCCATCCTGTCCTGGTATGTGGCTCCCCCTGTCCTGGTATGTGGCTCCCCCATCCTGTCCTAGTATGTGGCTCCCCCATCCTGTCCTGGAATGTGGCTCCCCCATCCTGTCATAGTATGTGGCTCCCCATCCTGTCCTGGTATGTGGCTCCCCCTGTCCAGTCCTGGTATGTGGCTCGTCCTGTCCTGGTATGTGGCTCACCCTGTCCTGGTATGTGGCTCCCCCATCCTATCCTGGTATGTGGCTCCCCCTGTTGTATGTGCATGGCTCCCCTGGGCCGCATTGCTCAACTCCCCCGGTCCGCATTGCTCAGCTCCCCCAGTCCACATTGTTCAGCTCCCCAGGTCCCACTTGCTCAGCTCCCCCCGTCCATATGGATCGGCTCTCCCGTCACCCATGGCTCAGCTCCTCCGTGCCATGGTTATATGCATGGCTCACATTGCCCCCCTCCCCTCATACTCACCCTCCTCGCACCTGCATCTCTGTTTTCCCAACGCCGGCGGCTCTCCACTCCTCTGTTCATGTGGTACCACTCATTAAGGTAATGAATATGCGCTCCATGCCTATGGGAGTGGAGACGCATCCATATTCATTACCTTAATGTGCGGTACCATGTGACCGCTCAGCACAGGAGAGGAGAGGCGCCGGGACAACAGAGATGCAGGGACGGAGATGCAGCGACGGAGGGTGAGTATGATCTCTTCTGTTAGCCGGTGGCCGCAGCTGCAGCTGTCACTGTGACACAGCCGCCGGCTCCTGTCACCCGCTACTCCGCCGGCTTTTTGGACCGTGACTCTTATATAAGCCGGTGGGGCGTTTTCAGCACAAAAAAAAATTGTGCTGAAAATCTCGGCTTATACACGAGTATATATGGTAAGTTGGCTAAAACTATGAACATGTCGGGCAACTTTGATGAACTCAAAATAAAAATGCTTTAAAAACTGCTACAACTTTTATAAATGTGTCTAACAACTAAAAATAACACAAAATATGCCTAAGATCTGCAAAAAAAGTGATAAATTCCCTCTTATAAGTTGGGTTTTCTGGCGTGGATCATTGACATCATCTCCCTAGAACTATTTAAAGGGAACCTGTCCCCCCAAAATCGCAGTTGAGCTAAGCCCACCAGCATCAGTGGCTTATCTACAGCATTCTGTAATGCTGTAGATAAGCCCCCGATGTATCCTGAAAGATGAGAAAAAGAGGTTAGATTATACTCACCCAGGGGCGGTCCTGCTGCGGTGGGCATCACGGTCCAGTCTGGGGCCTCCCATCTTCTTACGATGACGTCCTCTTCTTGTCTTTACACTGCAGCTCCGGCTCCGGCGTACTTTGTCTGCCCTGTTGGGGCCTCTCTGACCTTTTCCGGCGCCTCCCTACTGCAGTACTTTGCTCTGCCCTCAACAGGGCAAGTAGTGGCATATTGGGGGGGGGGGTTAGCCGGGGCATGTGCCCCGGGCGCAGCTGCCAGGATGGCGCCAGCGGGCCGCCTGATGCGGCGATCCAAGGAGGAGGCATTCTGCCGCCCCCACACAGATTCTCCTTTTTTCTGAGCCTTGTTATATTTCTAAGCCCTGACCACTGCCGGCACTTCCGCATCAGTGAAGCGCCAGCAGCGTGATCAGGTCACATGATCACGCTGCTGACGTCACTCGCCGGCTCTTCACAGACACACACACAGGGCTCAGGCAGCGTTGGTGGTAAGTGCTCCAGCTCCAAATGGCGGGGTAATGGAGCTGAAGACACCAAAGATTAAGGTTTGAAATTTAAGGGGGCTAGAAAGGGCTGGTTGGGGTCGGCTATATGGAGCCTACAGACACAGGGGCAGAAAACTGAGGCCATTATAGGGGTTTAGAAATCTGAGGACATTATTGGGGGCAGAAAACTGAGGCCATTATAGGGGGCAGAAATCTGAGGACATTATGGGGGCAGAAATCTGAGGACATTACGAGGGCAGAAATCGTATGTATGAGGAAACAGTACTGTGGAATGGGGGGCATGTATGAGGAAACAGTACAGAGGAATGGGGGGCATGTATGAGGAAACAGTACTGTGGAATGGGGGCATGTAGGAGGAAACAGTACTGGGGAATGGGGGCATGTAGGAGAAAACAGTACAGGGAAATGGGAGGCATGTATGAGGAAACAGTATGGGAGAATGGGGGGCATATCTGAGGAAACAGTATGGGGGAATGGGGGGCATATAGTATGAGGAGCGAATGGGGTTATGTATGCAGGCACAGTATGAGTAGCGATGTGAAAAATGTATGTAGACAGAGTACGGGGAGTGAGGGTGATGGGATGTGTGCAAACACAGTATGGGGAGTCAGGTGAGCAGACAGTATAAAAAGTGAGGGGGTAAATATATGAGAAAGTATGGTGAACAGGAGGGATGTGAGAGGAGACAGTGTGAGGAGGGAGGGGAATAGTGTGAGGAGACAGTATGGGGGGAGAAAAGTGAGTGGGCACAGAATAGAAACTGAGTAGTGGGGGCGTAGCATGGAGGGACAGTGTAAGGGCACAGCCAGGAGGGAACAGTATACCAAGGAGGGGGAGTGTGATGAGAGAGTACAGTATAAATACTGGGCCCTATAGGGGGGACACAGCGTGAGAGGATAGTGTGAACAGGGGGCCGGTATGGAAAGGAGAGGTCAGTGTAAAGAGCATGTAGACATAAGAGGAACAATGTGGGGTCATATTTTGTGCAGACAATATAGTGAGGGGCAATTTTTTATTCAGGAGCATTATAATGACACTTCTATCTTTAAGGGCATCGTGTGGAGATTTTCTGCAAAAGAGCAGAGAAGATGGAAGTCTGCAGAGACGGCTATGGATGAGAAGCTCATCATTGGGTCTGGACAAGATGAAGAAAAGAAGGCGAACGACTCCAGAGACGACGTCATCTATAAGGTACCTGGATGTAAATGTTATTTGTGATACTAACTAATTCTCATGTTTTCATTTATGTTAGGAGCATTAAAGGGGTTGTCCAGGTTTGTAATGAGTCTGCAGTCATTCTTTGTGACTGCAGACTTCTGAATTCTCACAGTGCGCACTGTCAGGATTCTCTTGTGCTCGCGAATTACATACATTCATGCGCTGACTAGACATGTGTGGCCTGAGTCAATGAAAATGAACTGAATGAGGCCAGGCACGTCTAGTCGGAATGTGGTCAGAAGTATACAAATCACATGCTTGTGCTGACATGACCGTCCACCGGCAAGGGAGAATCCTAAAAGTGTGCAGTGCATTAGTTGTGTGAATTCAGTAGCTGCGATGTCAGGATTCAGCTCTGCAGGTTCCAGTAGTCGTCACACGGACACTTCATTCATATGCGACTTTCATACTTGTGGTCCTGTGACAACGAGCTTCTCTTCTGCTTCTCTCAGTTTTTCACTGAATATTGAGAGCATTAGAGAGAGCGGCTCGTCGGTACATGACTAAAGGTACCTTCACACTCAGCGACGCTGCAGCGATACCGACAACGATGTCGATCGCTGCAGCGTCGCTGTTTGGTCGCTGGAGAGCTGTCACACAGACAGTTCTCCAGCGACCAACGATCCCGAAGTCCCCGGGTAACCAGGGTAAATATCGGGTTACTAAGCACTGCCCACAGTAGTATACAGCACTGCCCACAGTAGTATACAGCAGAGCCCACAGTAGTATACAGCCGAGCCCACAGTAGTATACAGCAGAGCCCAGTAGTATACAGCAGAGCCCACAGTAGTATATAGCACAGCCCACAGTAGTATATAGCACAGCCCACAGTAGTATACAGCACAGCTCACATCCCCCCTTCCCTCCCCGCCTCTCTCCTCCCGAGAAAGGCCGCACAGTCCAGTAAAAAAAACAAAAAAAACACAAGCTCCTTACCTCTCCCCGAGCCCGCGCTGCTCCCTGCTCCTGTGTTGGCAGCTGCCGCCGCACTGCCTGGGTCACAGTGAGTGCGTGCGCACCCGCTGTGTCAGAGGCAGAGCAGGGAATGATGGGAGAGGGAGCGTCAGGTGACGCTCTCTCCTCCATCATTGCTTTGAACTGTACCGGCAGACGCCGGTATAGTTCAATGCGACGGGGGAGTCGGCGCTGCCTCACAGGGGCCCCATAGCGGCTGCGTGACTTGCCGCTTGCTGGGGGCCCCTGGGGGAGTGGGGGCCCCTGGGGGAGTGGGGGCCCCAGGCAGCTGCCTGGTCTGCCTGCCCCTAAAGCCGGCCCTGCCCGCAAGCATCAAAAATGGGCAGCACGGTGGCTCAGTGGTTAGCATTGCAGCCTTGCAGCGCTGGGGTCCTGGGTTCTAATCCCACCTTGGACAACGTCTGCAAAGAGTTTGTATGTTCTCTCCGTGTTTGCGTGGGTTTCATCCGGGCACTCCGGTTTCCTCCCACATTCCAAAGACATACTGATAGGGAATTTAGATTGTGAGCCCCATCGGGGACAGT
This sequence comes from Ranitomeya imitator, assembly GCF_032444005.1. Classification (NCBI taxonomy): domain Eukaryota; kingdom Metazoa; phylum Chordata; class Amphibia; order Anura; family Dendrobatidae; genus Ranitomeya; species Ranitomeya imitator. The sequence goes on along the minus strand of NC_091282.1, from coordinate 724,825,021 downwards.
GATGATAATGTGTGCAAACTGTAAAGCGCTGCGCAGAGGCATAGCTAGAGCTTTTGCCGCCCGGGGCTGTTCCCGAGTTTGGCGCGAGTTTTGACTTAATACCACCACACCATGAAAAGACCACATAGTGACCGAATAATACTACACATAAGGGACAAATACCACCGCACCATTTCCAGACCACATATTACCACCACATAGTGACTGAATACTACAATACTGATCAGTAATAAAAAAACAAAACCCAATACTATCACCATAAGTGCCAGTATTCACAGGAGATCTGTACTTAGTATGCAGTGTCTGTGTAGAGGTAATACAGAGATCACTGGTGGTATTATACACAGGAACTCTGTATATAATGTATAGATAATACAGTGATCACTGGTGACATTGTACACAGGACCGCTGTATATAGTATACAGTGTATAGTGTCAGTGTATAGGTAACACTGACTCACCAGTGACGTCTCTAGGTGAAGTCCTTCATCTTTCATCCAGCACAGACCGCCATCATTCCTTCCAGCCAGGACTCGTTTCTGCAGGAAATAACACAGTTATCTCGAGCTCCGCTTGCAGAACACATTACTTAATTTTTCACAACTTCTACATTACACCACATGAAGAAAAAAAGGTGACATAGTGTCACTCTGCACAGTAACAGGACCGCCCCCTCATTTAAAACAGTATACTCAAAAAATAAAATAAATACATCACTGCAGTAATAATATCCCTTAATTACCCCCTATGGTAATAATATTCCCCACCCTGGCCCCGTTTATCTCATTCCTGGCTCCAGCCATATGTTCTCGCATCCTGCCCTCATGAGTATCCATTCTACCCCATATGATCTCCCCATCCTGCCCCACCAGCCTCCATCGTATCCGTCCTGCCCCATGATCCAATCCTGCCCCATGATCCAATCCTGCCCCGTGTCTCCAATCATGCCCCGTATCTACATTCTGCCCATGCCTCAAGTCCTGCCCCCAGTGTGTCCAGCATATTACCCCCATGTTGTCCAGCATTGCCCCAGTGTGTCCAGCATATTACCCCCAGTGTGTCCAGCAATCTGCCCCAGTGTCCAGCATTGCCCCAGTGTGTCCAGAAATCTGCCCCAGGGTCTCCAGCATTGCCCCAGTGTGCACAGCAATCTGCCCCAGTGTGCACAGCAATCTGCCCCAGTGTGCACAGCAATCTGCCACAGTGTGCACAGCAATCTGCCACAGTGTCCAGCATTGCCCCAGCGTGTCCAGCAATCTGCCCCAGTGTCCAGTATTGCCCCAGTGTCCAGAAATCTGCCCCAGGGTCTCCAGCATTACCCCAGTATATCCAGAAATCTGCCCCAGTGTGTCCAGAAATCTGCCCCAGGGTCTCCAGCATTGCCTCAATGTGTCCAGAAATCTGCCCCAGGGTCTCCAGTATTGCCCCAGTGTGTCCAGCATTGCCCCCAGTGTGTCCAGCAATCTGCCCCAGTGTCCAGCATTGCCCCAGTGTGTCCAGAAATCTGCCCCAGGGTCTCCAGCATTGCCCCCAGTGTGTCCAGCATTGCCCCCAGTGTGCACAGCAATCTGCCCCAGAGTGCACAGCAATCTGCCCCAGAGTGCACAGCAATCTGCCCCAGCGTGCACAGCAATCTGCCCCTGCGTGCACAGCAATCTGCCCCAGCGTGCACAGCATTGCCCCAGCGTGTCCAGCAATCTGCCCCAGTGTCCAGAAATCTGCCCCAGGGTCTCCAGCATTGCCCCAGTATGTCCAGAAATCTGCCCCAGTGTGTCCAGAAGTCTGCCCCAGGGTCTCCAGCATTGCCTCAATGTGTCCAGAAATCTGCCCCAGGGTCTCCAGTATTGCCCCAGTGTGTCCAGCAATCTGCCCCATGGTCTCCTGTATTGCCCCAGTGTGTCCAGCATTCTGCCCCATGGTCTCCTGTATTGCCCCAGTGTGTCCAGCATTCTGCCCCATGGTCTCCAGTATTGCCCCAGTGTGTCCAGCATTCTGCCCCATGGTCTTCAGTATTGCCCCAGTGTGTCCAGCATTCTGCCCCATGGTCTCCAGTATTGCCCCAGTGTGTCCAGCAATCTGCCCCATGGTCTCCAGTATTGCCCCGGTGTGTCCAGCAATCTGCCCCATGGTCTCCAGTATTGCCCCAGTGTCTCCAGCATTGCCCCCAGAGTCAGACATAGAGAAAAAAAAAATAAACCTCACCTCTCCCGTTCCTAGCGCAGGTCCGGTGCAGCCAGTCAGCGTCTCTCCGGCTCTGCAACGCTCAGGACAGAGAGGCTGAGCGGCGCGCACAGTGATGACGTCATCGCGCCCTCTGCCCTGAGACGTCGCAGAGTCAGAGGGCGCTGAAGACGCTGCAGCTGCCGCAGGAACCAGGAGAGGTGAGTATTAGAGCGGGGGCCGGGGGCCGGGGGGAGCCTGGTCTTGGCGGCAGACGGCGCCGCCCGAAGATTTAAAGTGCCCGCGTCTTTTTTTTTTTTTTTTTCCTTCCTCCTCCTGCAGCGCCCGCCCCCCCCCCCGCACCCCCCTTCCTACGCCACTGGCGCTGCGGAATATGTTAGCGCTATATAAAAATAAAGATTATTATTATTAAAACAGATAGGGTATGATTTGCTAAGCAAAATATGCCAGAACTTAGTCTTACTTTGAGGAAGAAAAAAAAAACCATCTTAAATGCCCTGTAACTCAGTTATGATGTGTTTTAGATCCAATTTTTCAACAAGGTTGCATGGCTTGCTGGAAAATAGGCATTACACACTTCCCAGGGATCCCAGGCTGTGCTTTCTTCACCTCGATCCGCTGCCCTCTGCTGTTCTGCACATTGGGGTTTGCAAGTTGCCCAGTACGGCTCAGTGCCGTCATCTCCCTAATCCTCTTTATGGTCCATTAGGTGACAAACCTGGTTTTAGGATTTTAGACTCTATTGCTCCATCTTTGGGTTGCTTCATTACCCGTACTTGCTGTGTTTTCAACTTGCATCTGTCCCTGCTGGGTTCCACTCCATCTGTCTGACTGCTCTTCAGATTCTAGATAGTCCAAGATCTAAATTCTATGTGTCCCATGGAAACCTGCACCAGCAGCGAAGTACGTGTGCTGTCCCCCGGACCAGAGACTTAGCTGATCCACCTCACCAGATGAGCCTTACAGAAGGCAAGAGAAAGGGACATGATCTAAATTGTGATCCTAAGCACCAAAATTATGCCAAGTAAGGCTACGTTCACATTAGCGTTGCGCACCGCTGCGTCGGCGACGCAACGCACGACGCACAAAAAAACGCGCGCAAACGCACGCAAAAACGCTGCGCTTTGCGACGCATGCGTCGTTTTTTGACGAAAATCGGACGCACGAAAAATGCACGCACGTGTCGGAAAACGCAACATAAAAAACGCACGCGTCCCCCATGTTAAACATAGGGGCGCGTCGCCGCTGCGTCGCCGACGCAACAGCGACGCACATTAGCGGAACGCTAATGTGAACGTAGCCTAACATAGTACCGTATACCAAAGTAAACCAACTACTTTTTAACCATAAATAACTTTTTAAAACTCTCCTGCGGTAGATATAGGAATTCTGCTGCAAAGTATGCAGATGGAAATCTTGCCTTGCGCAGGCGTGTACTACGGAGGACAGAGAATGAACTTCAATCCAATATTTCGGCCAGAATGCAGCCAGCGGGTAAGGAAAGGGTGAATCAAACACCCGAAAACTCCGCAAACCCTCGATCTAACTGCTATGTCCAGCTATCGCCCAATATCGCTGCTCCCATTCGCTTCCAAACTTCTGGAGCAGCACGTCCAGACTGAACTTTCCTCCCACCTCTCATCTAACTTGCACTTTGACAATCTACCATCTGGTTTCCACCCCATCACTCAACTGAGACAGCCCTGACCAAAATTACTAACGACCTACTTACAGCCAAAGCTAACGGACAATACTCTGTACTCCTCCTTCTAGACCTGTCCTCTCCTTTCGACACAGTTGACCACTGCCTCCTACTACAGATCCTCTCCTCCTTTTGGCATCAAAGCCCTATCCTGGATCTCATACTTTCCAACCGCACATTCAGCGTCTCCCACTCCCACACTACCTCCTCATCCCACCCGCTCTCTGTTGGAGTCCCCCAAGGCTCTGTTCTAGGACCCCTACTTTTCTCAATCTATATACTTGGCCTGGGACAACTCATTAAGTCGCATGGATTCCAGTAGCACCTTTATGCTGATGACACTCAGATCTACCTTTCTGGCCCAGACATCACCTCTCCGCTGTCCAGAATCCTGGAGTGTCTATAAGCCATATCCTCCTCCTTCTTCTCTCGCTTCCTCAAACTCAATGTGGACAAATCTGAACTCATCATCTTTCCTCCATCTCATAGATCTTCCATACCTGACCTATCTATCGCAATTAACGACATCACGCTTTCCCCCGTACCGGAAGTCCGCTGCCTCGGAGTAACCCTTTGTCACGGATCCCTTCTCCGTGGTGTCACATATTCATCACGTGCCTGCTCTCACACGTGACTTGGGGTTGTGCCTGCACGGGTTAATCTATCTCTCCTCTCTGTCCAGCATTCAACCTGTGTCCTATGCTGTAATTGGAGCATAAATCGCACACCGACCCAGGCCACACACCCGCTCATACACGCTGCCACCACTCATCGAATACACGGGCGATGAATCCCGGATCTAACAATACTAATAAAAATATGTCTATCACTCATAAGGCTCACATATCTTAGGCTATGGATTCTTTTAGAACATTCAAGGTTCAACTTGTTAAAGTTTTATACTTTAATAACAAAAGGGTCAATGCTTACAATAAGAAAAAGGTATTAAAATATGATAATAAAAAGACATACAACTTATGCAAAACAGTGTCAAAATAAAAAGGAGAAACTTACAGAAATTATCTAACTGGTAGTTGCTTTTTGCTCCCTGAGGGTAGGACGATGTAGATTGCATCACACCAGCTTCTCAGGCTGCCCCCATCATGTGAACACAATTCTCTGTCTGCAGCCTAAATTTATAACTTTAGTCTGAGGTCAGGTTTCTAGACCAGCCCCCAGGTTAATATCATAATTGTGGTCTGTTTTATTGGACACGGCCGCTCTACTAATGAATATATATTATTTTCCTCTGGAGACACTTGTGAGATGGTTCCCAGGAATAGCTAACCCTCAGGCCGCAATTAGCATCGCCCCTCCAAGCACTAGGGGGTGTCAAGTGTTCCTTTCTTCTTGGCCTTAGCTAGACCTCCTGGTGAGATATGGAGACAATTTCTACTGCAGCGCCCCAGAGTCCTGGTCATTGCAGTAATGTTGTTCTTCCACCAGAGGGAGTGATGTTACGTGTGAGGGCAATGAAGGAGATCTTCTGTCCAGGTATCACAACCACAATACACACTTCACACTCCAGGCCGCCAGGGGGAGCCATTCTTCTATCTATTAGGGCACTCCTCACAATTAGGTAAAACTGGTAGTCTGGGCAGAACGTTAGAAGGAGGAGAGGAGAGCAGACGGAAGGTCTGTGGCAGAACGAGGGTTCACGGAGCTGCGCCTGCCCCACCTGCGGCAGCATCCAAAGAAAGAGACATTGAAAGGAATTGTGTTGCAGTGAGTGAGAAATAAAGTCATAGCAAAAGGAGAGGAACATCAGGGGGAGACCAGCTAGAAGCAGGCTGCCTCCTTCTGAAGCGCAGTACCGGTAGCCAGAACTCTGAGGGAGTAAGGATCTTTATGCTTTACTTCAGAGACTGGCAGGACAGTTGATTCCACGTTGGCTGCCCGACCATATACCCAGGAGGCACGGTGGCAACTTGTGGGGGCCGGGGTGTCTCTAGGGTCCCTATAAAAAGCCTCAGGCCATCAGTCATACGGGTTTGTCCTATTCGTCAGGGGGACAGAGAGAAAGAGACTTAACACCTACGATAGTTGTGAGGACCTCCCCGATGAGCTCAGCAGCGAGGTACTACAATACTCAGGCGCTAGAGGAAGGCTACTGATTTCCACCTGGATAAGGGGACTCTGGATTTGCTGTGGTCCCTACCCTGGGCTGTGGATGCTGACACCAAGGTACGATGCATCTTCGACTATAATTCTCGTAGCCATGAGGTGTTTAAGATCCTACAAAGACATTGGTCGATTCTTGCACTTGATAGTACTCTCTCCCGATTTATTGGGGAGGGTCCTTTGGTAACCTATAGAAGAGCACGCAATCTTCGTGATCAGTTGGTACATAGTTACCATAGGGGAGACACACCCAAATTCATCTTTGGCTCAAAAGGCCCTACATGGGGCTGTCACCCTTGCAGTAAATGTGTTGCATGCAAAAATGTGGAGAAATCCAATGAATTTGTTAATTCAGATTCATCCAAGAAATATGTGATCACTCATAATATCAACTGCACCACCAAAGCCGTTGTATATCATGCCACCTGTTCATGCGGCCTGATTTACGTCGGAATGACGACACGGGAGCTCCGAAGGCGTGTCCGGGAGCATATCCGTGACATTGAAGGAGCTGCCAATGTGGAAGATACTCAGTTACTGAAATCTATCCCACGCCATTTCAAGACGGTACATAACTGCGATCCGACGGGATTGAAGTTCAAGGGCATTGACAGGGTTTTCATCGGTCCACGTGGGGGAAATTGGAAGCGCTTATTAGCGCAGAAAGAAACAAAATGGATTTTTAAACTTAATACCATTGGATTGAATGAATACAACAGTTTTCAGCCTTTTTTATAACCATTTACATCATATGTGCCACATTGGTGATTATATCTTCTCCCTCCTCTCCTCTCTCCCATAGTCTTGGTTGTTTTTATAGTTTTTAATCTTGTTTGTCTGAGCTGTTGTGTGTCGTTGGTTTTTAATATGTTATTTGTATTTTTCTGTATTCAGGCTGTGGATTATTCTATGTTATCTTACATGGCACTTCTTCACTTTATGGAGTCTTTGGACTACGGACTAAAGCATCTTCTCTCGGCACATTGTTCACTTTATGGAGTTTTTTATCACATGTTATTTATGGTCCTCGGTCTATGAGCCTATTCAACTTACCTTGAGGATTACCATGGTATTAAAGTGTTCTCCGTGTCTTTTAACGTTGTTTTATCATGTTGTATTTATTATTTATCATTATATTGATCACATATATTTTTTTATGGTGTTACACACCTTCTCACATATATATGTCGGCGTCTGTTTATTTGTCTTGCCATGCTGCTCTTACACCATACAGTGTGTTTACTTTTGTGCAATAATTATACAAACAATTTTCTCCACAGGTTCTTCTTTTTTACTTATCGTTTACTTTTCCGGTCATGCCTTCACTAACTTCACTGCTCACAGTCGGCGTCTGTTGCTTGGTTACCAATTGTCAACAGCGCGCACTCATCTTGCATTCCCGGCACTTCCGGTCATCGGCTTCGTCACTCCTACGTCACATCCGCGGCGTGTGTGCTGGATGTGTTCCCTGACAGGCACATCACGATACCGCGGACTTCGTCAACCGCGTTTTGCACCTACTTTGGCACTTTGTGCCGACGGGTCCACGTCTCCCCAAGCTTGTGTGTGGGGACTTTTTTTGTTTTATTTTTTAGTTTTGTCAACATCCATTTGGTTGTTTGCGCATTGCCATGGCAGCGGTCGCCGCTATATGTCGTCACTTCCGGTTCAGTGTCCGCGTCTTTTTCACAGCTGTCTGTTGTTATGTTCTTTATAAAAAGGTACCTCACCAGTGTTCCAACACCCCTGGACGAAGCAACTCCTTGCGAAACGCGCGTCGGGTGTGGTGGACGCTTGGCAATTGAGCCCACTGGGTAATTATGAGCTGATGCAATACTGTATGTGTTAGGCTGACATTGTATTTTGTGCCTTTACAATTGTGGCGTTTTTGCCCCTCTATGGAAATATATGTCGGAGATGTGTAACACCATACTATAGCCAATTTCTTATGCCATAGTCTCTAGGCTTATTCATTAAGTATTCACAGATGTACTCCAATATATTTCATCAGCCACGTTTTTAGGATTTTTTCCTTTAATATTATTGCCAGGTGTCCCCCATTTTTTGTTCTGTATGTGTTGTGTCTCACTTGCTGCCCAATGTGGGCTATTTCCAACTATGATTGGTTTTTAGGATATCTAATAAAGCATTTTTTCATATCATCTATGCGTGGTGCCTTCTTGTAGGTATATATGAATTATTTGTGGCTTGCCACTTTGGGTAACATTATTGGTGTTGGGAGTCTTCAGTAAAGGTAAAGAGACTGCAACCTTGTGTCCTCGTTATTCACTGTGCCTTACATCATCCACCATCTACACTCTGGGAAGCCCTGGGGACATACTTCACCTGTGGGAAGGTATACAATCTAGCTGCCATAACATCACCCCAGCGGACCCCTAAGCAGCATCGTTCACCCTGACCGAATACCACAGGTGGTGTCACGAACATTATCCCTTTAAAGACCTTTCCCCAATTTACAACGGACGTTCCCCTAGGGCCACGGACCGGGTAAGCCACCGTGACATCCCCACTGAGAACCGAAGGACCCGGTACCGAGTACCCCATAGCCCTACTGGGGGCGATCCACTTCTAGTCCCAAGGAAGTACCTATTAACACCTAGGTGCGACTTGCCTTCAGGACAGATGTTACATTATCACTAGTCACACATATAACCCTAGACATATGTCACTACACACATATAGATATATATATATACACATATTTCACCACACATTATCACTAGTCACACATATAACCCTAGACATATGTCACTCCACACATATAGATATATATACACATATTTCACCACACCCTTGACTCTGTCCTGTCCTTCAAACCGCACTTCAAAGCTCTTTCCACTTCCTGTCGCCTCCAGCTCAAAAATATCTCTAGAATCCATCCTTTCCACAACAGTCAATCTACTAAAATGCTTGTGCATGCCCTCATCATCTCCCGCCTTGACTACTGCAACATCCTTTTCTGTGGCCTCTCTACTAACACCCTTGCACCTCTCCAGTCCATCCTTAACTCTGCTGCCTAATTCATCTCTCTCCCCTCGCTACTCCTCTGCTTCCCCCCCTCTGCAAATCTCTTCACTGGCTCCCATTCCCTCAGCATATACAGTTCAAATTACTTATACTAGCCTACAAAACCATCCATAACCTGTCTCCTCATTCTTATCTGCTCCTCACCCAACCGCCTCCAAGACTTCTCCTGAATATCCCCCAACCTCTGGAATTCTCTGCCCAACACGTCCGACTATCAACCACATTCGGATCCTTCAGACGGAACCTGAAAACCCACCTCTTCAGGTAAGCCTACAGCCTGCACTGACCCCACTGCCTCCTCACCACTACCGAAGCTACCGCCTCACCAACACCGGAGCTCCTGCAACCCTCAATCTATTGTCTCCATCCCCACCATCATGTAGAATGTAAGCCAGCAAGGGCAGGGTCCTCGCCCCTCTGTATCAGTCTGTGATTGTTAGTTTGCTTACTGTAAGTCAGGGCTGTATATAGAGTTTCTGCTGCCCTAGGCACTTTTTGCGCTGCCCCCCCCTTTGGTGAGTATGACACTAACGGCAGTGACATTCGGCAAAAATTGCTGATGTGAAAATAGGCTTTTGCAGCAGATTCGGCAGTTTTTCCACATCTGCCGTGTAACGGATCACTTACAGCAACACTGTGTTTGGCCTCATTCATTCCCTATTGGATTTGCGGACATTTGTGGCACTTGCTGTGATCCGGCAAATGTGGTACCATACCTCCCAACTTTTGAAGGAGGTGAAAGAGGGTTAAAGTTTGCAGAGCGCTACGTGCACCGCGGCAAATTTTAGGCCACTCTTCTCACCACACCCATTTCAAAACTAGTCACACCCATATTCACGTCACAACCACACCCATTTAGCACTGCTGATCACACTGTTTCATAAACAATAATTATAAATAAATAAAAATATGGCCACACAGTGCTCCATACTGTATAATGGCCACACATGATTCTCCATACTTTATAATGGCCACACATGATGCCCCATACTGTATAATGGCCACACAGTGCTGTATACTGTATAATGGCCACACATGATGCTCAATACTGTACAATGGCCCCACATCGGTAGGGAGGTGACCCCGGACTTTAATTTAAAAAAAAAAAAAAAACAGAAAAAAAACTTGCTCACGTGCCCTCAAGTGCCTAGTGGCAAATACGGCCCTTACATTACAGTGTAAATGATATCTGTAATTTGTATGTAACCCCTTCTCATGTACAGCACCACGGAATCAATGGTGCTATATACAGTGGGGCAAAAAAGTATTTAGTCAGTCAGCAATAGTGCAAGTTCCACCACTTAAAAAGATGAGAGGCGTCTGTAATTTACATCATAGGTAGACCTCAACTATGGGAGACAAACTTAGAATTAAAAAATCCAGAAAATCACATTGTCTGTTTTTTTAACATTTTATTTGCATATTATGGTGGAAAATAAGTATTTGGTCAGAAACAAAATTTCATCTCAATACTTTGTAATATATCCTTTGTTGGCAATGACAGAGGTCAAATGTTTTCTGTAAGTCTTCACAAGGTTGCCACACACTGTTGTTGGTATGTTGGCCCATTCCTCCATGCAGATCTCCTCTAGAGCAGTGATGTTTTTGGCTTTTCGCTTGGCAACACGGACTTTCAACTCCCTCCAAAGGTTTTCTATAGGGTTGAGATCTGGAGACTGGCTAGGCCACTCCAGGACCTTGAAATGCTTCTTACGAAGCCACTCCTTCGTTGCCCTGGCGGTGTGCTTTGGATCATTGTCATGTTGAAAGACCCAGCCACGTTTCATCTTCAATGCCCTTGCTGATGGAAGGAGGTTTGCACTCAAAATCTCACGATACATGGCCCCATTCATTCTTTCATGTACCCGGACCAGTCGTCCTGGCCCCTTTGCAGAGAAACAGCCCCAAAGCATGATGTTTCCACCACCATGCATTACAGTAGGTATGGTGTTTGATGGATGCAACTCAGTATTCATTTTCCTCCAAACACAACAAGTTGTGTTTCTACCAAACAGTTCCAGTTTGGTTTCATCAGACCATAGGACATTCTCCCAAAACTCCTCTGGATCATCCAAATGCTCTCCAGCAAACTTCAGACGGGCCCGGACATGTACTGGCTTAAGCAGTGGGACACGTCTGGCACTGCAGGATCTGAGTCCATGGTGGCATAGTGTGTTACTTATGGTAGGCCTTGTTACATTGGTCCCAGCTCTCTGCAGTTCATTCACTAGGTCCCCCCGCGTGGTTCTGGGATTTTTGCTCACCGTTCTTGTGATCATTCTGACCCCACGGGGTGGGATTTTGCGTGGAGCCCCAGATCGAGGGAGATTATCAGTGGTCTTGTATGTCTTCCATTTTCTAATTATTGCTCCCACTGTTGATTTCTTCACTCCAAGCTGGTTGGCTATTGCAGATTCAGTCTTCCCAGCCTGGTGCAGGGCTACAATTTTGTTTCTGGTGTCCTTTGACAGCTCCTTGGTCTTCACCATAGTGGAGTTTGGAGTCAGACTGTTTGAGGGTGTGCACAGGTGTCTTTTTATACTGATAACAAGTTTAAACAGGTGCCATTACTACAGGTAATGAGTGGAGGAAAGAGGAGACTCTTAAAGAAGAAGTTACAGGTCTGTGAGAGCCAGAAATCTTGATTGTTTGTTTCTGACCAAATACTTATTTTCCACCATAATATGCAAATAAAATGTTAAAAAAAACAGACAATGTGATTTTCTGGATTTTTTTTTCTCAGTTTGTCTCCCATAGTTGAGGTCTACCTATGATGTAAATTACAGACGCCTTTCATCTTTTTAAGTTGTGGAACTTGCACTATTGCTGACTGACTAAATACTTTTTTGCCCCACTGGAAATAAATAATAATATAATACAGCAGTTTTATCAATATTATGATATCCTCAACATGAAAACAAGGCAGTGGAAGAATTTCCATCAACGCTTGAAATTGGCTACATCATCACTGGGCTGGAGTGTGTCATGTCATGTCACCTCTCTACTCCAGATAAGTAAAAAAAAAAAAACACACGCTTTTTGATGTGTCTAGTAGGGTTGAGCGACCTTTACTTTTATAGGATCGGGTCGGGTTTCACGAAACCCGACTTTTGAAAAAGTCGGGTCGAGTGAAATCGGGCGATCCTATAAAAAAGTCGGGGTCGGGGTCGGACGAAACCCGAAACCCAATGCAGTGCATTGGGTTTCCATGGTTCCCAGGGTCTGAAGGAGCGGAAACTCTCCTTCAGGCCCTGCGATCCATATTTTAGTGTAAAATAAAGAATTAAAATAAAAAATATCGCAATACTTACCCTCTGACGCGCCCTGGTACTAACCGGGAACCTTCCTTCCTTAGAATCAGCCTTCCAGGACCCTGCGGTGACGTTGCGGTGACGTCGCGGCTTGTGATTGGCCGCGCGGCCGCCCATGTGACCGCTCACGCGGCCAATCACAAGCCGCGACGTCACCCGCGACGTCACCGAAGGTCCTGGAAGGGCTGATTCTTAGGAAGGAAGGCTGCCGGAAAGAAGCAGGGCGCGTCCGAGGGTGAGTATATACTTAATAGGAATATACTCACCCTCGGACGCGCCCTGCTTCTTTCCGGCAGCCTTCCTTCCTAAGAATCAGCCCTTCCAGGACCTTCGGTGACGTCGTGGGTGACGTCGCGGCTTGTGATTGGCCGCGCGAGCGGTCACATGGGCGGCCGCGCGGCCAATCACAAGCCGCGACGTCACCGCAGGGTCCTGGAAGGCTGATTCTAAGGAAGGAAGGTTCCCGGTTAGTACCAGGGCGCGTCAGAGGGTAAGTATTGCGATATTTTTTATTTTAATTCATTATTTTACACTTAAATCTGAATTCCGATACCAATTCCCAATATCTTAAACATATCGGGAATCGGTATCGGAATTCCGATTCTAGATTCAAAAGATCGCCGACTTCATGGCCGACCCCACACTGGGGTCGGGTCGGGTTTCATGAAACCCGACCTTGCCAAAAGTCAGCGACTTTTGAAAAATTTCGACCCGTTTCGCTCAACCCTAGTGTCTAGAAATGCAATTTAAAACATTGTAAGTACCACTAGATGGCGCTGTGTCATCTATGAAAAAAAATGGGGCCACTGAAATGCATTTTGATGATTGCAGAGTATTTTTAGATCTCCTTCATTTGCAATTTACATTTTGTTGTATTTAAATGTGGAAATAATTTCATTTATTGTCTCTACTTGATTTTTTTTTGTAAACTTCTTTCTTAGTATAAGTCATTTTAATTGCTAAATCAGGAAGCTAATGTAGGAAATGTAATTTGCCAACATTATTGGATAAAAACTTTAGTGGAAGATTTTATTTTTTTGTTACAGCCACTAAATAATAAAAGACCAAAGTTAAAATTCATCTGCTTTATGCTTACTTCATTATGGCTTGTCATTCTTTAAGTCCTTCATGAAATGGCGATTTTTGCACGTTTTTTTTTTTACCTACTGTAGGAACCTTTTATTTTATTTTTTCATCAGCCCAGCCTTATGTGGGCTTCTTTTTATGCTAGGCATGTTATAGTTTCGGAGTCTGATCAGAGTGTGATCCGATTTTCTTGGCAAAAAAAAAAATGTCTCCATCTTCTACATTCTGTCACTTTGTGAAAATTGGACTGCACTCAGATGTCATCCGAGGACGGTCAAATGATTTCCATGGACTCATTGACTTGCCTGGCTGATTCGATTATCGGATGCAAATCATGCATGCTGTGATTCTTTCCTCTGACCGAGGAAAAAAATGGGACATGTACTCTGTGCCATAGAAAAACATTGGTATGACTGTGAGCCGATGTTTTGTCACATCGCACTAGGACAGAGCACATGGTCTCCTAAACATGATCACTTTCATTGAGACAGGTGAAATGATGTCAGATCGAGGTCCATGATCTCAAACCCGCACAGATCACTACTATGTCCTATTCTGCCAGCTGTGTAGCTATTAAACCTTCATAGGAGGAGATGCCAGATACTTTCTCACTGATGTCACCACTAACCTAATTCTTGGTTTTAAAGCTGCCATAAAATAACAGACCTTCCTCTAGATACTGGGGCACGGGCATCGTAAGTGCTGCCAACAATACAAATTAATGACGTGATTATTGCTGATTTGTGCTCCCAGAAGCCACACAAGACTCAAGTCCGTGACGTTCCTTGACTATGAAATTACATGGCAGCCTTCTGATCATCGGGACATTTTCTGCATTTGGAATAACAATCACTTGTGTTGCAAGACATACAACTAACGTGACACATAACTTTCTTGCAACATATAGGGGAGGGGGAAAAAAGAATTGACTTAGTGCATAATTATCTTTCCAAAGCCTTTGTAAATCTATCTTGAAAAGAATCTGTCAGTAGGATCAACCCTCATCAGCCGTCTATATGGGCATGCAGGTCATAGAAAGCTGAATAAAATGATATCTTGATATCCGCAATCCGACGTCTTATTCCAGAGAAATCCATATTTTTCGTAATATGTAAATGAGCTGTTAAGATCTATGGGCGGGACATATGGAGTGCCCGCCAGGACGGTGGGGTACTCGGGCCGGTTCCAGCGGTACTTAAAAGGGTGGTCACAGTGGCAGTGACCCAGCCCGTGGCCCTGGGCATCCAGTTAAAGAGGGTGAATGAAAGTGAAGAATAAAGTCTATAAAGGATAATTCGTGATGCCACCTGTGGTATTCGGCCAGGGGTGGCCGGCGCTGCTTAAAGGGGACCACTGGGGCTGATGGAGTTGCAGCAGAGTTGGTATAGCTCCCCACAGGTAGAGCTGAGTCCCCAGGGCTCCCGGTGTAGTTGGTAAGAGGGATGATTGATGGTGGGGTGCAGGACTAAGGGTGCAGGAATTAATTGCAGGACACAGAGATAGAAGTTTCCTTTACCTTTTACTGATGAAATGCAGGTACAGTCCAGGGTACAGGTAACAGGTGATGGTGGGGTCCGGGCAGCCTGGAAACAGCTTGGGATCCACTTATCCAGGTGGGTTCGGAAGCCTTCCCTCTGCGCTGTATATCTGACCCTTGCTGCCTGATGCTCTGTACAAGGTCTCTCAGTGTATGTATTCTCAACCTGTATGGCTGACAGCTTGAACCTTTCATGTGCACTGTCCTTTCTCCAGCAGCCCCAGGCTCCTCACTTGCTGTGGTACCTGCAGGTGTTGGATGTGACAGGAGACTTGCAATCTCCTGCCCTCCATGTTCAGTGTCTGGGTGTGCAATTCCCACACCACCACGGACCCCGGTGTCTGGTCTCTTGGTGCTTTCTTCTGGGGTGAGCCCATTCGCAGCTCCAGACCCCAGGCTCTCTCCTCGCATGCTTCCTTCCCCTTCAATGTCTCACACTAAACTCACTAACCCTGCCTCCAGCCAGAACTTATAGCGAAGCTACCCTGAAACGGGGCTTAGAGCTCCCCCTTCTGGTCTGGAGTTAGGAAGGTATTGTATGCTTGTGTTACCTGATTAGGGAATCCCTCCTTGCATCCAGACATGACATCACCCCCTTTCCCCCCCATGAGGAAGGCAATGCCATTGTGGCAACCGGACTCCTGTGGTGCCATACATAGATCTCCCTGAGAATCAACTTCCTCATTTTAAATAAAAGAAGGAGTTACCAGTGTGAGACATGTAAGTACTGACAGTCTGCTCTCCTGATATACATGTCTCACACTGGTAATGTCTCCTTTTCATTTATGTTAAGCTCTAGAGGCAGATTCTCAGGGAGATCTATGTCTGGCCCATAGATCTTAACAGCTCATTTACATAGTAAGAAAAATATGGATTTCTCTGGAAAAGGATATTGGTTGTAAGTTCTGCAGTAAATATTTTCCATGTGAATGTACATTTTTCTTTTTTTAAAATGCATGTATTTTAGGCTGAAAAGGGTTTATAGGGGTTAGCTAGCACCTTCCACATCAAAGGTGAGGGGTCTCAATGATGCAACTACTCGACACACCGGCAAAGGCAACATGTGCCATCAACAGGTATCATGGGTGCATCTCAGTGGGCGTGTGGGCTCGTAACATTATGGCAAGCATTCACTTCTAATGTCAAAGTTAGTGGTGACAGCCCCTTATAAAGGGTTTAACAGGTTTAAGAATGGTGGCCTATCCTTTTGAGAAGTCATCAATATCAGATCGATAGGGTCCAGCAACAATGAGTTGTTTTCAGTAGTAGCAGGCCACTGTATGTTCAGAGTGTACAGAATGGATGGACCCAGAATAACACAGCGCTGCATACTGTCTAGTGGCCATTCTTAGGTACTGCAGCTCACCTACTATTCATTTAAATGGGAGCTGAGCTGCTGAATTTGTGACTAGCCATTACAAAGTTTACTGAGCTGTGCTTTTCTATGTCGGTTCACTGTTAAGGACAGTTCCTCAATTTCTAAAGCCTTTTACAGCTTGTGTGTATCACGGTACATAGCCGCCTGCAGAACGCTATCCTCTGTGAAATCTGGAGGAGAGTTTATCTGATAGCTCAGATCTGTAACTTATATTTTTCTACTCTTGGAAAGATCTTAGCTGATTTGCGTATGACCAAATCAATGGTTTTTTTTTTTCATTTATTTGGTTAGAAATCAGCTTTGAAGATCATCCTGGAGAAGAAAGATAAGGGTTACAGACCCAAGGTGTTGGAGAAACTCCCTGACTGATTTTACTGTGAATAGCATTCTGCGTCTAAGTACTTGTGTCCACCCCTGACAAGAAAGAGTAGTAGACTACAGGTAGTACACCTAGAGAGCAGTAAATTAAAGGAATTTCGAGTAACAATTACCCATAGAATGACATTTATAAATCAAAATTATCATACCATGAAATCATTGCGACCATAACAAGCACATCAGTGCCTTAGAGAATGGCATTATCATTTGACAGCAGTCCGTCCTGTTATACTAATGTTTGCCAGCAGAGGGAGTATCAGGTAGCAATAGAAGCCAGCGTGGGAGCTGCACATACACTGGTAGCGCTGCGCTCAGCCTCCTCTGGTGATGGGCATAGCTGGTTACTAGTGGGGTAAAAGTCCTGCACCATCTACCCTCTAGGATACAGCTTGCCTAATCTATATCCTAGAGGTAAACGGACAATGATTTTATTTGGTTTAGCCTTCTTTGTAATTTTATGTTTCTAAACTGGGAACTTAAATATGCAAATATCCTCTTCAGAAAGGAAGAGACCATGAACTCTAGTGCCACCCATTGGAAGTAGTAATCCTAAAAGTAAAAATATTGACCCTTTAACGAGCCTTGCCACATGACAGTTTAAAAGCCAAACCAGAATCTCAATTTGCAGACACGTGTTTCGGGGTGTTGCCCCTCATCAGGGTGAATTGTGAGATCTGGTTTGGCTAGATGAGAAGCTTAAGGTTGGAGTAACGTTTCTCCTTGTGGACTGTAACAAGCCACGCCTGGCATGTTAGAGTGAGGAGACTAGTACACCTTGAATGCTCCTCGGGGAAATTAAACATGCAAACGCCGTGTCTCCACAAGGAGGAGCATTAACCATTAAAGGGAACCTGTCACCTGAATTTGGCGGGACTGGTTTTGGGTCATGTGGGCGGAGTTTTCAGGTGTTTGATTCACCCTTTCCTTACCCGCTGGCTGCATGCTGGCTGCAATATTGGATTGAAGTTCATTCTCTGTCCTCCATAGTACACGCCTGCGCAAGGCAAGATTGCCCGCAGCCAGCGGGTAAGGAAAGGGTGAATCAAACACCCGAAAACTCCGCCCATATGACCCAAAACCAGTCCCGCCAAATTCAGGTGACAGAGTCCCTTTAAGTCCTAGACAGAGAAGTAAAATGTATTTCTGTATAAGGCTACTTTCACACTAGCGTTTTCTGCAATCCGTCACAATGCGTCGTTTTGCAGAAAAAACGCATCCTGCAAAAGTGCTTGCAGGATGCGTTTTTTCCCCATAGACTTGTATTGACGACGCATTTGCGACGGATTGCCACACGTCGCATCCGTCGAGCGACGGATGCGTCGTGCTTTTGCGGACCGTCGGGAGCAAAAAACGCTACATGTAACGTTTTTTGCTCCTGACGGACCGCTTTTTCCGACCGCGCATGCGCGGCCGGAACTCCACCCCCACCTCCCCGCACCTTACAATGGGGCAGCGGATGCACCGGAGAAATGCATCCGCTGCCTCCATTGTGCAATGCGTTAAACGCTAGCGTCGGAATCTCTCCCCGACGCATTGCGACGGGGAGATTCCGACGCTAGTGTGAAAGTAGCCTTAGGACATTCAAACATGTTTCAACTCAAAAAGTGGGGCAGCACAGTGGCTCAGTGGTTAGCACTACAGCCTTGCAGCGCCGGGGTCCTGGGTTCTAATCCCACCTTGGACAACATCTGTAAGGAGTCTGTATGTTCTCCCCGTGTTTGCGTCAGTTTCCTCCGGGTTCTCCGGTTTCCTCCCACATTCCAAACACATACTGATAGGGAATGTAGATTGTGAACCCCATCGGGGACAGTGATGATAATGTGTGCAAACTGTAAAGCGCTGCGGAATATGTCAGCGCTATATAAAAATAAAGATTATTATAAAAAGTACCTAAAGTAAATATATGTTTCCTGCATTATTCTACTTGTTTCTAAAGAACAAACTATTTATATTACTGTGCCCTAGCTGCTGCAGTACATCATAACTAGGCAACTTATCTGCTGCAGATCATAATACACAACTCAGCTGCTGCTCAATAACATAATATACACCTCAGCTTCTGCAGAACATCTCAATGCAAACCTCAGCTACTGCAGAACATCATTATACACTCCTCAGCTACTACAGAACATCATAATACACACCTCAGCTGCTGCAGAACATCATAACACTTATCTCAGTTGCTCAATAATATAACACACACCTCAGCTGCTGCAGAACATCATAATACACACCTCAGCTACTGCAGAACATCATAATACACACTTCAGCTGCTGCAAAACATCATAATACTCAGCTGCTGCAAAACATCATAATACTCAGCTGCTGCAGAACATCTTAATACACACCTCATCTGCTGCAGAACATCATAATACACATCTCAGCTGCTGCAGATCATAATGCACCCCTCAGCTGCTGCAGGACCTCATAATACATACCTCCCCCGCTCCAAAACAGCATCATACACACCTCAGCTGCTGCAGAACCTCATAATACACACTTTCGCTGCTGCAGAACTCGTGGAGTAAAAAAAAAGGTGATTAATATTAACCCAAGCCTCCCTGGGCTCAGATGTGATAACCCTGTCAGTGCCAAAAGAACACCACTTGGCCATGTTGTGATTGTGAATTCACCTCTGCAGCCATGTGAGCGAAGACAGGGGCAATGATGGAGCGGCAGGGCTGGGAAGGCAGGGGTGTAATAGAGATGATTTTGTTATTTTTTTTAACAGAGCATGCTCATGGAGAACAAAGAAAAAAATGGGCAACCCATTTTAAACTGTGTGCTTTATTGAAGAACTGTTCTACTTTAAAAGTCTGGAATAATGTTTAACCCCATCTTCTCTCATAGTCTGTATTACCTGTATTTCTGGAAGCCATGAATAACATTAGCCCCCCCCCAGTGTGCACAGCAGAGAGAGCCCCTATTGTAATGGTAACCCTCTGAGCACCAATGCTTTATCACTGACCTGGTATAACTTGTCATGCACTGGCAGCTAAAGAGTTAGTCCTGGCATGCAGGATTGGGGGCTGACAATGCACCCTGAGCAGATACACCTGCAGGTAGTGGCCATGGTGGAAGCACAACCACAGCTGCTATACACTTGCACGAACCTGTATTTTCATTTAAGGTTATGTGCTCCCCGTGTTTGCGTGGGTTTCCTCCGGGCACTCCGGTTTCCTCCCACATTCCAAAGACATACTGATAGGGAGTTTAGATTGTGAGCCCCATCGGGGACAGCGATGATAATGTGTTCAAACTGTAAAGCGCTGCGGAATATGTTAGTGCTATATAAAAATAAAGATTATTATTATTACATTCACTTGTAGGTAATTTGTTGCACAATGTTTTATGACCGTCTGGTTCATCCGGAAGGTGATGTTAGAAATCCATGCATCTGCCACAGAAACAATATTATTCAGGTTCATAGAACGGATTTTCAGTCGAAGAAATTTCTGCGACAGATCTGCAGCTTGCGGCGGACGCAGAAATAAGGGCCGCTGTGCAAGAACAGTATATGGGTCCTTTGCAGTCCTGTGAGAGAAGCTGCTGCTTTGGAGGTGTCGGTGGGACCCCTAACTCTTGGACATCTGTGTGGCGGCACTGATAACGAGTAGCCCCAGAATCAGTTCACAACAAGTGAGGCTGGTGAATTCCAACAGCACGAATCAGACTTGTATGAAGTCCTCCCAGCTCTTACTCCTCCAGCACACTGGGGCTGACTACTCCTCCTGGTCACGTGGCTGCTCACATCACATCTCCATAGGTCCTTCAGCATCTACCTCGTACAGACAGCACTTTGTATTGCTCAGGAAAAGGAGGAGACATTGGAGTTCTCTGTGGCAGGAGCTGGTTGTGTGTCTCATGGGCGCCTGCTGGTGTGGATTATCTACATACAGAATAGACAGAGCAGGGGGATTCGTTTGCAGCCTGGACTGTAGAAGGATTGGAGATTATTGGATTAAGGTGTGGGATCCTAGATAGGAGGTGAATTATAGGGTCGATTCCCTTGCAGTAGATAAAACATGGGTGCCTGGTAGCTGGCGTGTACGGTTGCCATGCATATATTCCAAGCCTCATCATCTGTTGCTTTAGCGTAGATTCTAGATCCACAACCCATAGAGACCCATCCGTCAATGAGGTTGCACGACCACAGGTTGCCTTCATGACCACCCTCCATGGTCATTAGTAGGACTTATTGATCAGCCGGAGAAGTTCATGGCTAGGTGCTGACCTGGAGTTCAAGGGTTAGGAGAACCTTCCAGCACTTAGAGTAATTCTTATTAAATAGACTTTACCGGACACGGTGAAGCCCAAAAAGGAGGATGGATGGATGGTGAAGAAGCATGATCTACCCCGGCTCGGATAGCCTCATCAAGGGGCTCCTTCTGGCCACTGTGGCGCTAGGATTGGCAGGTAAGATGGGGATGAGGCTCAAATTCTGGGAGGAGAAGCGACGTTCTTACATTGATACTTTATGGCTTGCTAGAATATCACACAATTCTGGAAATACTTTAGGTCACAGCGTTGGCTTCTACCAAGTCGTTACATTTATGCGAGCGGCATCAATAAATAATAATTGATATTTAAATGCACCTTATTTTTTTACCTTTTAAGCCAGGTTTTACACATGTGGACGACTGCTTTAGAAACTCCGTCCCTGCTGTTTACTTACAGCGACTTACTGAGCAATAAAGATAATTCTGTGCGTTCGTCGGCCGTGCCATCAGTTATTGTTACAAAGAAAACTATTGCGACATTTCACGAGTTTGACCAAGTACAAGGTCCTCCTATGCTCCATTGGTACGGAGCTAGTTACTAGTAGTCGGTTAAAGATGGCCGGCGCTCACCTGCATGGTATGCGTTTTACACAGAGCACGTACCCATTATGGTCTAGGAGGCTGTTCACATGTCGCTTTTATTTATATATTGTGCATGGATCAAACTCTCCACTGCAAGTTTTCAAAGACTCACACTGCTCACTGACTGTATCCTTGTTGCGTCATTCTGTAGCCTGTAATTTGCCGACTGTTCGCTAGGTGAAGCATGAGAAACCTCCATCAGTCTTATTTTTTGGCTGATGGTAAAAACTGAGACACACTCTGATCAGGACATGGAAGGAAACCATCCTTTTTTTTTTTTCACATACAAAAAAAAAAATGGACAATTGAAACCTGTCGTACATAGTTATCAGCCCAAAGTGGGTGGCTCAAGGTTACTTTCTGTTGGTGAAAATTTGGTAACAAAGGCTTCCATATCCGGAGAAATAGTACAGTGATTGCTAAGAGAAATTTTGACTTATGGGCTAATGGCTAAACACAAAGCTCCGACTCGGATGGGTGAATTTGGAGACTGCAGGGTACAGACTGCGTTTGTGCCCAATTTCGAGCTCAATGGGCACAGTCAGAATGGATGCAGAGGCCTCTGTTCAACATAGGGGCCCATTTAAAAAAAAAAAAAAAAAAAAAAAGTTCCGCATGCTATTTTTTCCATTGCGATGTCTGTCTTTGTAGGGATGTGGCATGTATTGCGCTTTCCTATAGAGTAAAACGGTCGAAAGCCAAAAGAACACACTTTTGGCCTCCATGTGATGGATGGGGGCTATGGGAATGGTAAAGTACCGTATATATCAGAAAAAGCTCCCAGCAAAAACTGAAGGCTAAGTCACGGATCCAGTGACTATTTAGTCTTACGTCTCTTTCAGATATCTGTAATCATGGGTCAGATCTCAGACCACAATGCATGGACTGGCCACCCATCTCTTGACCCGAAGCGTCACTGTTTCATATATTTCTAAGAGGCTGTCATGCTCAGGTCAGGAGACGTGCAGGCAGTCCATGCTTATGATACGAGATCTTTCAGACGTCCGCGATCATGGGTCAGAACGCTTAGGGTATGTTTCCATGGGGTGTATTCCTTCAGTATTTGCTGCAGATTGGCCACTGCGTACATCCGCAGCGGCCAATCCGCAGCGGCCAATCCGCAGCATCCTGATGTTACAGTATAGTTGAGGGGATTTTATGCGTACAAAAGGGGACAGCGCTTTGGGCGGAGCGGGGTATCCACTGCATACAAAGCGCTGGGATTCCGGACCATGGACACATGCACTTACAGTGTATGTACAGTCTAGGATTTACCCCTAGATGGTAATAGGAGTGCTTTATCAGCCTCCTCATACCCCTTTAATGCTGTAAATGCTAAATGTAACGTAGTGTTTAAAAAATACCGGAAGTTTGTCTCTGTTCTGGACTAGTGCGGGATCGCTGTCAATCAAAGCCACTGCGCACTGGGAGCATGCCCACAGCCATGTCGCTGACATCCCGACATGTGCAAAGTGGGAAAGAAGAAGGATGGCTTCTGCTCCCTGCTGTCCCTGCACATGTCGGGATGTCAGTGACACTGCTGTGGGCATGCTCCCAGTGCGCAGTGGCTTTGATTGACAGCGATCCTGGACTAGTCCAGAACAGAGACAATTAAATTTAGTTTTTAAACACATACTTTGCATTTAGGGCTAATAGAGACATCGTGAAAATGGCATTAGGGGGCTAATAAAGCACTCCTAATACCTTCAAGGGGTAAGTCTTGATGCCAGGTCACCTTTGGGCACAGTCAGACGGCCGAGATTAGACCGCAGTGCTGGACTGGCCGGTGGCTCTCCCCACCCCAATGTGACAGCTTCATATATTTCTAGGCAGCCAGCTGTCACTCTCTGATCAGGTGAGCCGCCGGCCAGTCCGTGCATTGTGTTCCGATTTTATACGGTCGTCTGACTGCGCCCTTTTAAGGGAGTGTCATAACATTTCAGTAAACTACATAAGAACTTGGAAGTTGAGGATCCCTATCTTTGAGGTCGATTTTGATCTTTCTTGTCTATATATTTTCCCAGCTTTGTTAGCCAGGCTTTATCTTCTAGTGTTTGTTACTTCATTGGTTTCTGGTAATTTGGTCTATAAGGCCATCTACATAAGTAGGCTACTTCAGTATTTTTTAAGCCAAAAACTACATTCTGTCAACAGTAATATGGGTATGTTTTAGCATCTGTATTATTACCGCAAGTCCTGGCCTGATTGTGAGGCTACCAACCCAGATTGGCATTAATTATACCATTTATTATTAACCATTATTTATCCAATTATACTGATCATGGAGTTCAAAAGCCTGCGGTCGGGCCAGGAATTGTAGCCTTCATATGATTACTAAAATGTGCCAGCATTATGACCACCTGAATGAGGACAAAACAGATGAGGTGTAAATCTTCCATTACAGTTTTTCTATGTGTAGATTCCATTCTGGGATTTGACTTACAAATCTTGATGCAATATTCTGCCCACCATACTGAAATGTGAACATGGCTTAGGGTTAAGTGGCAGATTTTTGCACACATTATTCCATAACTGTAAATATACGGTTTGGAAAAATCCATTCACATGCTGCTGAAACTAAAGCCTTCTCAGGTATAGAACAGATTTTAATGGGGATGTCCAAAGTTGGGGATTTAGGTTAACAATCCCTCTTTGACTGCAGACTTGTGAATCCTCATATCATGCACACTGCACGTTCTTCCGGCCACATTCCAACTAGACTTTTGTCTGACCTCACTCAATACACTTGCATTGAGTGAGGCCAGCTTGTCTAGTTGGCATGTAACATAGTAACATAGTAACATAGTTAGTAAGGCCGAAAAAAGACATTTGTCCATCCAGTTCAGCCTATATTCCATCATAATAAATACCCAGATCTACGTCCTTCTACAGAACCTAATAATTGTATGATACAATATTGTTCTGCTCCAGGAAGACATCCAGGCCTCTCTTGAACCCCTCGACTGAGTTTGCCATCACCACCTCCTCAGGCAAGCAATTCCAGATTCTCACTGCCCTAACAGTAAAGAATCCTCTTCTATGTTGGTGGAAAAACCTTCTCTCCTCCAGACGCAAAGAATGCCCCCTTGTGCCCGTCACCTTCCTTGGTATAAACAGATCCTCAGCGAGATATTTGTATTGTCCCCTTATATACTTATACATGGTTATTAGATCGCCCCTCAGTCGTCTTTTTTCTAGACTAAATAATCCTAATTTCGCTAATCTATCTGGGTATTGTAGTTCTCCCATTCCCTTTATTAATTTTGTTGCCCTCCTTTGTACTCTCTCTAGTTCCATTATATCCTTCCTGAGCACCGGTGCCCAAAACTGGACACAGTACTCCATGTGCGGTCTAACTAGGGATTTGTACAGAGGCAGTATAATGCTCTCATCATGTGTATCCAGACCTCTTTTAATGCACCCCATGATCCTGTTTGCCTTGGCAGCTGCTGCCTGGCACTGGCTGCTCCAGGTAAGTTTATCATTAACTAGGATCCCCAAGTCCTTCTCCCTGTCAGATTTACCCAGTGGTTTCCCGTTCAGTGTGTAATGGTGATATTGATTCCCTCTTCCCATGTGTATAACCTGACATTTATCATTGTTAAACCTCATCTGCCACCTTTCAGCCCAAGTTTCCAACTTATCCAGATCCATCTGTAGCAGAATACTATCTTCTCTTGTATTAACTGCTTTACATAGTTTTGTATCATCTGCAAATATCGATATTTTACTGTGTAAACCTTCTACCAGATCATTAATGAATATGTTGAAGAGAACAGGTCCCAATACTGACCCCTGCGGTACCCCACTGGTCACAGCGACCCAGTTAGAGGCTATACCATTTATAACCACCCTCTGCTTTCTATCACTTAGCCAGTTACTAACCCATTTACACACATTTTCCCCCAGACCAAGCATTCTCATTTTGTGTACCAACCTCTTGTGCGGCACGGTATCAAACGCTTTGGAAAAATCGAGATATACCACGTCCAATGACTCACCGTGGTCCAGCCTATAGCTTACCTCTTCATAAAAACTGATTAGATTGGTTTGACAGGAGCGATTTCTCATAAACCCATGCTGATATGGAGTTAAACAGTTATTCTCATTGAGATAATCCAGAATAACATCCCTCAGAAACCCTTCAAATATTTTACCAACAATAGAGGTTAGACTTACTGGCCTATAATTTCCAGGTTCACTTTTAGAGCCCTTTTTGAATATTGGCACCACATTTGCTATGCGCCAGTCCTGCGGAACAGACCCTGTCGCTATAGAGTCACTAAAAATAAGAAATAATGGTTTATCTATTACATTACTTAGTTCTCTTAGTACTCGTGGGTGTATGCCATCCGGACCCGGAGATTTATCTATTTTAATCTTATTTAGCCGGTTTCGCACCTCTTCTTGGGTTAGATTGGTGACCCTTAATATAGGGTTTTCATTGTTTCTTGGGATTTCACCTAGCATTTCATTTTCCACCGTGAATACCGTGGAGAAGAAGGTGTTTAATATGTTAGCTTTTTCCTCGTCATCTACAACCATTCTTTCCTCACTGTTTTTTAAGGGGCCTACATTTTCAGTTTTTATTCTTTTACTATTGATATAGTTGAAGAACAGTTTGGGATTAGTTTTACTCTCCTTAGCAATGTGCTTCTCTGTTTCCTTTTTGGCAGCTTTAATTAGTTTTTTAGATAAAGTATTTTTCTCCCTATAGTTTTTTAGAGCTTCAATGGTGCCATCCTGCTTTAGTAGTGCAAATGCTTTCTTTTTACTGTTAATTGCCTGTCTTACTTCTTTGTTTAGCCACATTGGGTTTTTCCTATTTCTAGTCCTTTTATTCCCACAAGGTATAAACCGCTTACACTGCCTATTTAGGATGTTCTTAAACATTTTCCATTTATTATCTGTATTCTTATTTCTGAAGATATTGTCCCAGTCTACCAGATTAAGGGCATCTCTAAGCTGGTCAAACTTTGCCTTCCTAAAGTTCAGTGTTTTTGTGACTCCCTGACAAGTCCCCTTAGTGAAAGACAGGTGAAACTGCACAATATTGTGGTCGCTATTTCCTAAATGCCCAACCACCTGCAGATTTGTTATTCTGTCAGGTCTATTAGATAGTATTAGGTCTAAAAGTGCTGCTCCTCTGGTTGGATTCTGCACCAATTGTGAAAGATAATTTTTCTTGGTTATTAGCAGAAACCTGTTGCCTTTATGGGTTTCACAGGTTTCTGTTTCCCAGTTAATATCCGGGTAGTTAAAGTCCCCCATAACCAGGACCTCATTATGGGTTGCAGCTTCATCTATCTGCTTTAGAAGTAGACTTTCCATGCTTTCTGTTATATTTGGGGGTTTGTAACAGACCCCAATGAGAATTTTGTTACCATTTTTCCCTCCATGAATTTCAACCCATATGGACTCGACATCCTCATTCCCTTCGCTAATATCCTCCCTTAAAGTGGACTTTAGACAAGACTTTACATAGAGACAAACCCCTCCTCCTCTCCGATTTTTACGATCCTTTCTAAACAGACTGTAACCCTGTAAGTTAACTGCCCAGTCATAGCTTTCATCTAACCATGTCTCGGTTATTCCCACTATGTCAAAGTTACCTGTAGATATTTCTGCTTCTAGTTCTTCCATCTTGTTTGTCAGGCTTCTGGCGTTTGCGAGCATGCAGTTTAGAGGATTTTGTTTTGTTCCAATCTCCTCACTGTGGATTGTTTTAGAAATGTTCTTACCTCCTTTCTGAGTATGTTTTCCTGGGTCGTCTTTGTTCGAGTCTAATGTTTTTCTTCCCGTCCCCTCTTCTTCTAGTTTAACGCCCTCCTGATGAGTGTAGCGAGTCTTCTGGCGAATGTGTGTTTCCCAGGTTTGTTGAGGTGTACGCATGCATGCAAATCGCATACTTGAATCCACCAGCTCACAGCCTAGGAGAATCCTGCACACAGGATTCACAAGTGTGCACTCACATAGTGTGACTGCAGACTTGCAACCCAAGTCTGGACAGCCCGTTTAATTTTGAGAGATTTCTACAACATATCTGCTCTGTGTGAACAAACTCTAAAACAGCACAGCTTTTTTACATCCCTGTAATCATAAATGGGTACTCAGAAGTGTGGGAGTTGTTGCCTATCCATAGGATAGGTAATAACTTCCTGACAGCTGGGACCCCACTGGTCCTGCGAACTGGAGCTCTGAATCGTGGTCCATTCATTCTTAATGTGACCGCAGGAGATAGCTGAGTGCTGCAATCCCAGCCGTCAACACCCCATCAATCAGAAATGTATCCCTTACCCCATGCATAGGGGATAATTTCCAAACTTGAGAATACCCCTTTAAGGCTATCTTAGATCATCACACCCTGAGTTATGTGAAACATGTTTGCTAAAAATCTCATCAGAATAGCAGATGGGTCACTGACACACCGGTTATGACCTGGTTAGGAGTGTGCATACCCTGATGTAGGTCTATGTAGTATAGATATACAAGTAGAAGGAAAATCCTTTGGAGGAGGTTGAGTAATGGTGTTGTGAAATGCATCAATTTAGAAATGTCACATAGACACTTCTCTGCACGTGACATGGGGTGTGCCTGCAGGGGTTAACTTATCTCCTCTCATTCCATCTTGTACTCAACCTCTGTTACAAGCTGCAAAATGAGCATGAATTATACCCCGATACAGTCCACACACCCCGGATACACAAAAGGCTGCTACCATTCACCACACACGGGGTGATGAGCCCCCAAAATATACTCTACTGTCCAACCGTCAAAAGACCACACACTCTCCGAAAGGCTAAGGATTCTTTAGAGCACACAAGAACCAAACTTATTAAAGTTTTAATCTTTAATATAAAAGTGCTTACAAGAAAAAGTTTAAAAAGAGAAAAATAGTGACACAAATAAGCAAAACAAAAAAAAAAAAGTGAGAAACAACAGACAGAAATACCTAAACATTTCCATCTAACGTTATTCTTCTGTTCCCCTGGGGGAAGGAGAAATGAATTCTTTATCACATTCAGCTGAAGCTGACCCCACAAGTGAGCACCTTTCCATTGTCTCACCCTTCTTTTATATGCTCGATCCTGGGCTCAAGTTTCCAGGACGGTCTAGATTGTAATATTGAAATCGCTGCTCTGTAACTGGACCATGGGCTAATTAAGGGCGAGCACCGTATATATTAAATACCTTTTTTCTTCCAACTACCCCTTCTCTATGGTAAATAGAAAATGTCCAGTCTGGCCAAGCTTCTTCTCCCAGGCTGAGGTGTCAGGAATGACACCCTTTGTTGTCTCTGGGATACCCCTTGGTTCTGAGTCCTGTAATAAGAGTACGGTACTTAGAGGTTATGTCCTATATGTAGTGACAATCATATGAATGTCAGACTTAAACCAATGTTATTTGGCTGATGTTATCATTTCCCTTAAAACCTACTTTATGCCACATTTATTATTATAGTAGTAATATATTTATTTCTGCAATTGATATTGAAAAGTTGGTGCTACATGCCAGGCATGTCGGAGACCTTTTATCTCCTTAAAAAAAAAAAAACCTCATGGCTGGCATGTTTTTTTTTTTTTTTATCAATTATATATTATTTTTTGTGTATCTTTAATGCATTTTATGGCTCTTTTTAAGAAACTGAGAAGCATTAAAAAAAAGATATGCTCAATTATTATGCACATTTTGCAACAGTCTTGGCACCATTCCACCTAGTGTGTCCTAAATCGGCACAATACATAGCAGGCCCTTATTGCTATGCAACCAGACTAGAAATCTTACAAGTAGAAATGGCTGAATCAAAACACAGGATACTTAGAAATAAATTTGCTCCGACCACATGGGACTGTGTTTCAGGTATCATTGATACAAATGATGTACTAAAACAAACATTTGTTCGGAACCTCAAGAAAAGAGCAAACGTTTATTCTGATTTTGCTTTAATTGGTGACATAAATAAATACTTAGGGCATTTATAGGTGCATGGTCCTTTTTGGATGAGGTATTGGTGTGTTGGGCAGCAAGGTCTCGCTGTCGCATTGGTTACGTAGCTGCTGGCTAATGATAGCAATATGATAAAATATTAAATATCTCTCTCCTTGGTTAATGCTATGAGTCATCCTCATGCTGCGCCTCTGTTGTCAATACTGTATAAAAAAAAAATGCTCGGCTTCCTAGGTGAGTGATTTGGGCAGTCGAGAGAGGAATAAAACTACTTTCTGACCTTTCCGCCATGCGTCCGATACATCAAGTCAAGTGCTGCCCTTTCTGGAATAAGAAATCTTGAGGTCTGACAATGAAAATTCTTCATTTCCATGGCAATAGAATGTCAGCAATAGATCTGTGATTTAGATCCAAAGTATTGATTTGTGCTACATAGTTTAGGATAAGCTACGTGTGTTCAGAAATCTAAAGGCTAGCCCCTAGTCACGGGTGCGTCAATGGATCCAGCGCTGTCTACACATCAGATGATGGGCATGACGTTAGAAGCCCCCTTCCTTTTTGCTTCTTCTCATGTATGCCACAGTTAGTATTGATCACACCACACAGGGCGAAACAGCAGAGATCAGAAGTTTCTCTGATCTCTGCTGTCGGACTGGGAGTTCGGCAATGATTGGCAGCCGCATTCCCTCTATTACTCACATGGGCAATATCTGCCCACGCAACCTGAGTGATGTGCTAATACATTACCGGGCGCTAAGGTCCTCCCATTGGTCATGGAATATCAATCACAGCAATGTTCTTTTACGTTATACTATTCTTCTTTTGCAATGTTTGGAGCTTAGTGACAACCATCATTGGAATGTCCTTACGGAGTTGTCAGCCGGCTTCCTAAAGCGTAGAAATCTGCATTGTTATTGAGTCTCTCCCTCCTACTATCTGATATGGCATTTTTCAGTTGAACGGAATGACAGAACTAAATGTCCTATCCGAATATTTCATGTGAAATAGTGCAGTGTATAAGATGAGACATTGTAACAACGTACAAAATACATAAAAATACAAAATCATTATTAAACACTTAGAATACTGTGTACAGTTCTGGTCTCCGGTGTATAAGAAAGACATAACTGAACTGGAGCGGGTGCAGAGAAGAGCGACCAAGGTTATTAGAGGACTGGGGGGTCTGCAATACCAAGATAGGTGTCAAATTTAGGGTTACTCAGTTTGGTAAAAATCAAAGTCTGGAGCTATGTGCCCCGATCAGGAGATAACGTTTGATCTCTCTACCACATGATGTTGTAATGGCTGATTAACTACTAAAATTACCGTCTACCCCATTGGGATTTTGCCTTCCACTGGGTCAACATGTTAGGTTATATGTTGAAATCGATGGACTTAAGTCTACGTCAACCTTAAAATCTCTGAAACTCTTATATTATCTGATCTATATACATGTCATGAGCCATACAAGCAAAATAAAATTTGTACCTGTGCTTACACACAAAATTTGTGGAAAGGAATTATTTTGCTGCTCTATTTCGTGCACAACAAATTAAAACTTTTAAAGCACAAACCTGTCCAATATGTAGAAATTTTCCTGATTCTCATGCTCATTAATTTGCTAGCCACACTGTTTGTTTGAGCAGTTCTGCTCCATCAGCTTTCTGCCAGCACTACTGGTACCGGAAATTGCTTACCCTCACTTCCCAGCATGTAGTTCTCCAACCTTTGTCCAACTGTTTGCCTACACTAAACTGCAAATTGTCTCTTCAGAGAGGAAGAGGACTAGAACTCTAGTGCCACCTATTGGAAGTAGCAATCCTAACAGTCACTGTCGACTCTTTAGGCCTCTTTCACACTTCAGTCTTTTGGCGTCAGTCACTACCGACATAGTGACGGATTGACGGATCCGTCACAATTGTTGCGAAAACGGTTCTAACGGATCCGTTTTTTTGACGGATCAGTTACTTGGGGGTTGTCTGGGAGAAGTATCTACTTTTTGGAGCATGTGCAATTGAAAAAACGGATTGGGGCGACGGATCCGCCGAAAAAACGGTTGCGGCGGATCCGTCGCCCATAGGCGCCCATTCTATGGAATGGCGGACGCGACGGATCCGTCGCGATCCGCCATTTCGGCGTTGACAAAAAACGTTCCAATGTCCGTCTATTTTCAGAAAACGTCCGCCAAATGTCGACGGATCCGTCGCATGGCGGATGGAACGGACGACCATCCGTCACAATCCGTCACTAATGCAAGTCTATGGGAAAATAATGGATCCGTCAAAAAAAATGACGGATCCGTTATTTGAGGAAAATGGCGGTTTTAGACTGACGCCAAATAACTGAAGTGTGAAAGAGGCCTTAACGAGCCTTGTCACATGACTTAGGATAATAGCCAAACCAGAATCTCAATTTGCGGCTTTAAGTCTCCTCACCTCGACATGCTTATCATGTCACTCTTCGCAAGGAGAAACAATAATTCTTGGATCCCGGTCAGACGCCTCTCAATGAGCCAAAGCAGATCTCCACTTTGCACTGACGAGGGGCAGTACCCCGAAACACAGTGTCTGCAAATTGAGATTCTGGTTTGGCTATTATCCTAAGTCATGTGACAAGGCTCGTTAAAGAGTCGACATTGACTGTTAGGATTGCTACTTCCAATAGGTGGCACTAGAGTACTAGTCCTCTTCCTCTCTGAAGAGACAATTTGCATATTTCCCAGAGGAGCATTGTGGCTTTAAGTCTCCTCCCCTCGACATGCTTATCATGTCACTCTCCGCAAGGAGAAACGATACTTCTTGGATCCCTACACTAAACTGAAACCCCACATCTCTATTATGGTTGTATGCACTTTGATACAGAAGAGCAGGAGCAGAGACACATAGATCCAGGCCTGGACTGGTCAACAGGGGAATTCCGCGGTGGGCCCCTCTTGCAAGAACGGGCCACTTACCTCCTTATATGAGCACTACATGGCACAATATACTTAGAAGCACCATCTCATCGTTCATTTAACAAACTACTCAGTGTATTATATATTAGTGAGTGAGGGTAATGCTGGGGCGGACATATCAATGATGCAACCTGTGCGGCCTCACCGGGGCCCAAGAGACCACTGGGCCCATTTCCACCTCCAAAGGAAGTGGAGCTGTACTTTATGATGACCATTTGGGCTACAAAGGGTCCTTCCATTGTTCTTGCATAGGGGCCTCTACTCTGTGTCCACCAGTGGAGTAATGCAACATTTTCACGTAGGAGAACAGTAGACCCCCCAGAGTCATTGTTACTGGTGGACCCTTAGCACTCCAGTCTGACACTCCATAGACTGACCATTTCCTGTAATCTGTCTCTGCCTGTCTGCAGCTGGAAACAGATTACACTTCACAACAGGATGTAGAAAAAAAGTTAAGGCAGAAGGGAGGCGACAAATGGCCAGTGCAGGGATTTTGGCAGTAAGTAATTTAGTCATTTTATCAATAAGATAAAGTTGTCTGAAAGTGACCAATTAAATCAAATTAAAGTTGCTGACGAACTATTTACATCCATTACTAATCAGAAAGAAAAGCTTTATTGTGTAAAAATCAGTGATATTACTGTGTGCACAATTTTATTTGCCATCACTAGCCATGATGAAAGTGACCTTGCAATTGGCTAACAATCCTATTGTTCTTGGCCTGTGTGGTTTTCCATTTTCCCCTACTGTTATCCAAGAAGTATCGTTTCTCTTTGCGGAGATCGACATGCTAAGCAAGCCAAAATGAGGAGACTTAAAACCGCAATGCTCCTCTGGGTAATATGCTAATTATGCAAATTGTCTCTTCAGAGAGGAGGAGAGCTAGAACTCTAGTGCCACCTATTGGAAGTAGCAATCCTTCAAATCAATGTTGACCCTCTAACAAGCCTTGTCACATGACTTAGGATAATAGCCAAACAACATTGACTTGTAGGATTGCTACCTTCCAATAGGTGGCACTAGAGTTCTAGCTCTCTTCCTCTCTGAAGAGACAATTTGCATAATTAGCATCCTTACTGTTATGACATGCCTGGTGTCATGGATACAAAGTAGGAAGGGTCCATAATCACAGGGCTGGAGTTCATAGTGCACATACTAGTCTAATATGTCTAGGAATTGTCCTGGTTCTCATGCTCTCTAACTCGCCAGCCACAATCTATTAATGAGCATTTCTGCTTCATCAGCATTCTGCCAGTACTATTGGTACTGGAACTTCCTTTCCCTCACTTCCCAGCATGTATTTCTCCTACCTTTATCCAAAATGTTTCCATGCACTACAATTTCATAATAACTAAAATGCGTGAAACCTGCGGCACAAAATATTCCTTTGATCCAACTCTGACAGTAATTATATATAGTACTTTGTTTTTTTTCTTTCTGATTTAAAGGTGTTATCCGATCTAAACTTACAAGCCTGCAGTCACTGTGTGGTCTTCATATCACATGCACTGCATGCTTTGAAGATTTTCCAGTGCCGGCGTCAGGAGTGACGGTCAACTGAACACAAGTATGTGCTATGCATATTTGCGGCCACATTCCGACTAGACTGTTTCTGGCCTTGCTCAATATAGTTACATTGAACGAGGCCGCACACGTCTAGTCAGAATGTGGCCGCGAATATGCATAGCGCATACTTGTGTTCAGGTGACCGTCACTCCTGATACTGCCACTGGAGAATCTTGCAGTGCTTGTGATGTGAAGATCACATATATTGACTGCAGACTTGTAGCTTTAGATCAAACAACCCCTTTAAGCCCTTCAATACTGAATTAAAGGGAATGTGTCAGGACAATTATTTTTTTCTTACTATTGAAACCAGTGTTATGGCTGTATAGTTCCTGGCACAATAATAAAAATAACTATCATGTAGCAATCCAAATCAAGCTTTAAAGTCATATGCAAATTAACTAGGAAGTGCATAGGGGGCGTGTCAGTATGCCCCCAAGGTGCATCCAGACTAATTACCATGTGTGGCTTCAAAGCTCAGTTTCTTAGCATCAGCGCATCCGATTCCTACAAGGAAGGTATCATTTTTATTGTTGTATTAAATAACACTGGAATCAGTAGTAGAATGGTTCCCTTTTATATTACTACTAGATGGTGGACCGATTCTAACGTATCGGGTATTCTAGAGTACGGTATGTATGTATGTATGTATGTATGTACGTCACGCTTAGCACAGCCACGTAGTATATAGCACAGCCCATGTAACACAAACAGCCACGTAATATATAGCACAGCCACATAGTATATAGCACAGCCCACGTAACACAAACAGCCACGTAGTATATAGCACAGCCACGTAGTATATAGCACAGCCACGTAACACAGACAGCCACGTAGTATATAGCCCAGCCACGTAGTATATAGCACAGCCACATAGTATATAGCACAGCCCACGTAACACAGACAGCCACGTAGTATATAGCACAGCCACGTAGTATATAGCACAGTGCATCACTGGGAACGGAAGCTGGTGTTAAGGCTAGCGGAACGCACCGAGTAAATATAGATGTTTATTATTATTGATGTGTTCGCAGCCCGGGGTCCACCGTGCAGGAGAACCTGCTGCTAGTAGATGGTGGCACTATTTGGCGGTCTAGACTAGCTCTGTTACTTCACAGAGCAGCCGTGAAAGGAGAGCACTGCGCCCTGTTAGACTTCACAGGAGCACAGGCTAACTGTCCAACAGAGAGCAGTCAGTGGTCATGCACGCACACAATCTCCTCACCGGAGGTGCTGGTATTCTAGGGGCTTATTTCAGCCGGGTCCCTGAATACGATCTCACATGACCACACTGGCGCAAAGCACATAACTCAGAAAGATACTAGCGCATGGCCATGCGGACATGCGCACCTTATATAGCTGCAGCAACTACAGGACCTTCCAAAAAAGGACCAATGGGAAACTGCCACAGAACTTGAACAACTTCAGGACCTTCCTAGAGGACCAATGGGAATAGCTGCAGTACCTGAGCATGTGACCCTTGATCTCCAATGAGAGATCTTACCTTGGGCATGCTCAGAAGGGGAAAAGTAGGACTTGGTCCCAAAGATGTCTGCTCGCTGCTGCCCAGTACTGGCTACAATGGCAGAAGCTGGAAGGACAGCAGTAACCCTTCGCACAGTGTCAGACACAGTGTTCAGTGACACTGAAACGCTGGGACCGATTCCTCCGCTGAGCAGGCTTCACTGTGGCTGAAGAAGAATGGTAGACCGCAGTGGAGATGGCTCGAGATTCCCCCTGTGCAGAGGCAGGAATTCGACCCCTAACAGCTGGCGGCAGCATCGCGCGCATCGGGGGACATCAGAAGGTGAGCACAAATTTTTTAAATTATTTTTAATATTATATCTTTTTACTATTGATGCCGCATAGGCAGCATCAATAATAAGGGTATGTGTCCACGTTCAGGATTTGGTCAGGATTTTACGCAGGTAAAATCCTGACCAAATCTGCACCTGAGGTCACTGGCAGGTCACCTGCGTTGTTCTTGCATTGTTTCAGCATTGTAAGGACATGCTGCGTTCTGAAAAGACGCGCCGCATGTCCGTTTCCGTGGGTATGCACAGTGGAGACGGGATTTCATGAAATCCCCTCTACTATGCTGCAACATCTGGACGCTGCAGGTTTGACACTGCGGCTCAACGCAGCGTCAAACACGCAGAGGTTCCTGAACGTGGAAACATACCTTAAAAAGTTTGTCCGGGATTGGGCGACACACTGGCACTGACTGGAGGGGAGCAGGGAGGGGCCAATTCGCAGCCGGACTAAGCCTTTCGCTGATTGGTTGCGGCCGGCATGCCGAGACCAATCAGTGACGCGGGATTTCCGTGACAGACAGACAGATAGAAGTACCCCTTAGACGATTATATAGATAGATTTTATAATGGCTGTATTTTTTTATTTATGTTTTTGTTACCCTCAAGCCAATTAGCCTGTTGCTAGATTTTTATTTATTTATTTAATATATTTCTCTACTATTAATCATTACATACCGGTAGCCACGTTACCGACACATGTAGAAAGTGCTTATACCGCAGTGTTCGCAGGATTTTTTTTTTCTCCCAGGTATTTCATTTTTTTTTCAGGCTGCCAAACAGGAAATGAGATACAGATCCTCTCTCTTATATCTCCGGGGAAACATTGTAGCTTCTCGTGTTGCAAAACATCTCTGTACAGTGACATCACTAATGTGTTTTTCTCAGTTTCCTTTTTTTGTTTGTTTGCTTTTTTTTTTCTGAATTCATGAGTCAGACCAGCTCATAGATCCACTAAATCTGCAAGCGTCTGTATGCCACAAAGAAAAATCAAGGTCTGGCTGCAGTGATTTACTGAAAGGAAAAGCAAAGGAGGGAAATATAAAAAAAAAAAATCTCAGGAGAAGAAAATTCTCAATATGTAATTGGAAATTCGATCAGGGCAGTGTTTGTCTTCTAATTAAAGTTACACATAATAACATTTACCTTACGATTTTTTATAAAGTATTTAGAAAATGGTAATTCAAATTTAAGCCAGATTGGGGAGTAATTTCCAAAAAGTCAAATTTAAAGGGGTTGTCCGGTCAAATAAGAAAGCCTTGCTGTCACTCTGTGACTGAGACTATTGAAATGTGACCGCAATGTACGCTGTCACGATTCCTCTGTATTTTACATTCTGCTTATTCATTCGATCACATACCTACTAGACTCCCGTGCTTCACTTAATTTTCTTTTATTGAGAGCACCTGGGTGAGACTAGTCTGCATGTGACCACAAATTTCATACTTGCATACTTGTGATCGCACACCTTCAAGGGTGGACTTTAATTCTCACGATGGAAAACGCCTTTAGTCAGCGGCCTGGCATAACATTGATCGCACTCTCATTAGCATAATCCGACCGATTTTCTTGGAAGACTGAAAATATGGCGACTCAAGCCTATATAACATTCATCCACTCAAATGTTTCAAGTAGAAGCAGAAGAGGAGGGTAGGACACCACATTCCTGCAGGGTTTCAGGGTTAACCCATTAATATTTTTTTCTCCTTAGATTTTACTGATAGTCTTGTTCTGTCTTGTCTGGTAATGGGAGTTCTGTATGGACTCTGTTGGTGCTGCTAGGCTAGTAAGGCCTGATGTAAGGGAGTTATTCTACTGTATGAGTTGCCTGTTACACAATTTTGGAGACATGATTCACATTTTGTGCTATTTTCAAAAAGTAACTATTTCCGTGAAAGAATTGTGATTACTTTATAGCCCCCCCTCCCCCGAAGCTTAAGGGTGGTGTAGGTGTTCCAAGCCGCATCTTTTGTGTTTTTACATTCATTGCATCAGAAATAAAGCCCCCATACACCATAGATGTGCGGCAGCTGAACGATTTTTCGTGGACAACTCTCCCAAGTGATCCCGGTCCGTCTAGGCGGTATTTTTGAATCCTTATGGGACCGCTGCTCCCTGGAACGAGACCGCTACTGCCTGGCCACCCACAAACCAAACATTTAGGACATATCACATTCGCATGCTCCAAGTTCTTACTATCATTTCCACAAGCTTTGCGTAAATTAATAGTACAAAAAAGACAATTTCTAATATTTCTTATCTGCAAAATATGCTTCTTTCCACCCTTATGAGCCACCTTTTTTTTCCTCCTCCCTGCTGTCTGATCCCCTTAGTAAAACATATTAAATCCATCTAAAGGTACCTTCACACTAAACGATATCGCTAGCGATCCGTGACGTTGCAGCGTCCTGGCTAGCGATATCGTTCAGTTTGACACGCAGCAGCGATCAAAATCCTGCTGTGATGTCGTTGGTCGGGGCTAGAGGGCCAGAATTTTATTTGGTCGCTGGATCTCCCGCTGACATCGCTGAATCGGTGTGTGTGACGCCGATTCAGCGATGTCTTCGCTGGCAACCAGGGTAAACATCGGGTTACTAAGCGCAGGGCCGCGCTTAGTAACCCGATGTTTACCCTGGTTACCATCCTAAAAGTAAAAAAACCAAACACTTCATACTTACCTTCCGCTGTCTGTCCCCGGCGCTGTGCTTTCCTGCACTCACTGTGAGCACAGCGGCCGGAAAGCACAGCGGTGACGTCACCGCTCTGCTTTCCGGCCGCTGTGCTCACAGCCAGTACAGAGAAGCACAGCGCCGGGGACAGACAGCGGAAGGTAAGTATGAAGCGTTTGTTTTTTTTACTTTTAGGATGGTAACCAGGGTAAACATCGGGTTACTAAGCGCGGCCCTGCGCTTAGTAACCCGATGTTTACCCTGGTTACCGGCATCGTTGGTCGCTGGAGAGCGGTCTGTGTGACAGCTCTCCAGCGACCAAACAGCGACGCTGCAGCGATCCGGATCGTTGTCTGGATCGCTGCAGCGTCGTTTAGTGTGAAGGTATCCACAAATGGAGTCGGCATCCTCCAACCTAAAGGAGCTAACAGCAGTAAGTAAAGGCAAGATCACTGAGGGATCAAGTTACAAAGCCTATTAAACTCTATGAAGGAGTTTCCTCCTCCGTGCTAACTAATCGCATGATCCTCTTAGTAAAACATCTCAAATCCATCTCGGTAAAGGCAAGATCACTGAGTG
Source organism: Ranitomeya imitator (assembly GCF_032444005.1). Lineage (NCBI taxonomy): Eukaryota > Metazoa > Chordata > Amphibia > Anura > Dendrobatidae > Ranitomeya > Ranitomeya imitator. Next base: position 724,785,893 of record NC_091282.1, on the reverse strand, counting down.
ATCAGGTTACATAGCTTATTAAACTCTGTGAAGGAATTTCCTAGTTCCTGCTGTACAATCGCATGATTCCCTTAGTACATCATCTCACATCCATCTAGGTAAAGGCAAGGTCACTGAGGGATCAGGTTACAGAGCCTATTAATCTCTGAAGAATTTAGGAGCATTCAGCACAGTGAAAGATCAAGCACATTATTCTGCTACCTCCAGCAAGATTTTTTTTTTACATCTGCGGTATTCAGTCACACCACTTACTGATGTTTCATGTCCTCCAGGCTGTTAAGTCTGCCTGTGTGCTACAGACAAAAAAGAGCAATAATTAGTGATGAGGGAGTATACTCCTTGCTCGGGTCTCCGAGTATTTGTTAGAGCTCAGAGATTTAGTTTTCCTTGCCTCAGCTGCATGATTTACAGCTGATAGACAACTTGAATACATGTGGTGATTCCCTAGCAACCAGGCAACCCCCACATGTGCTCAGGCTGGCTAGCAGCCGTAAATCATGCAGCTGCGTCAACAAAAACTAAATCTCTGAGCAGTCACAAATACTCAGAGATCACCCGAGCGTGCTCGAGAAAACCTGAGCTACAAGTATATTCACTCATCACTAGCAATAATCCATCTCTGCGTGCTGTGTATGGGAGACATCATAGCAGCTTGTCTCCACCTACCAGCTCAGGGACAACTGAAAATAAGGGAGAGCCTGCGGAAAGGAATAATGCAGGCTACAAAGCATGCAATTGCCATAAATAGTGCTATTTCACATGTACAAACACATTGCAGCTCATTCTGAAACGTCATCTGAATTTACAGATTTGCTTTATATGCTTGAGGTGCTCAGAGATGACCAGAAAAACATTTTGAGGCTGTCATTGTTGCCAAAGGTTGTATATAAAAAAATAAAGGGTGCCTTTTTAAACCTGTCCTTGTCATATACCAAGTTTCTTCTTATTTCTTTATTTTTCAAAGACTGCATGTATGGTGACAGGTCCACCTTTTTGTTGAAAATTTTTGCACATGCTATAGAAAATATTCTAATGATACAACGTTAGTCCATATCCACTTATGGCTGAAGATAGTGTTTTTTTTTTTTTTAATAAGTAGCCAATAATGTTGACCGCAACTTTACAAGCATTAGATAATTCTAACTTATGTAACACATTACCTATGACTACACGGTGGCACACCCAGGCAAACTGCAGAATCACAGCCTTATATAATTACTACTGTATGCATGCTCTTATTATTTCACATAGGGGTTTTATTAAGGCAGTGAGGGAGATGAGAAATCACAGGGTTCTCGTAAATGAGCTACTTGCCCTTATAAATTGCTACTGTATCATTAACCTTCGTGCTGTTTGCTCTCTTACATACTTGGCAGGATGAATTTTTTCTACCACTTACAGATTAAAGGGTGTTTGCCAGCCCAATCCAATAGTATAAACTGAGCCCACGGTCTTGTAGGGGTTATAGCCCCTAAAAAAAAAAAATCCCACCTTAAGTGATCGAATTGCTTCCTACAATCCGTAGAAATGGAAGTATGATCAAATATGCTAATTAGGGTGCTCGGTGCACTGTACCGCCCAATGGTTTACATGTACTGCATTCACTGGCTTGCCTGAGCCTTCTCTTCAGTGGTTACTCCAGGCAAGCCAGTGCTGTCAATCACCAGTTAGGGAGGCGTGGGCCTTCAGAACAGTGCTGCACAGAGGGTGCACCGAGCCTACTAATTAGCATATTTCATTAAACGGTAGTTTTTGCTGAACAGTCAATAATTAGAGCCTTACAGAAGTTGTCCACTACTAGTACACCTCCTTCTCCCGGGGACAGAGAGTGCCGACACCGCGGGAACAGCGCCAGCACGGGAGGGGAGTATAGGCTTTTTTTAGTTTATCGGGGCCAAACATTTAGATAAAAAAGGGGTTGTCTACGTAGTGGTTAAAGGGAACCTGTCACCCCCAAAATCGAAGGTGAAATAAGCCCAACAGCATCAGGAGCTTATCTACAGCATTCTGGAATGTTGTAGATAAGCCCCTGATGTATCCTGAAAGAGGAGAAAAAGGTTAGATTATACTCACCCAGGGGCGGTCCCGCTCCGGTCCGGCGCCTCCCATCTTCATCAGATGACGTCCTATTCTTGTCTTCCTGCCGCGGCGCAGGCGTACCTTATCTGTCCTGTTGAGGGCAGCGTAAAGTACTGCAGTGGGCCTCTTTGACCTTTCCCGGCTCCTGCGCACTGCAGTACTTTGCTCTGCCCTCAACAGGACAGATAAGGTACGCCTGTGCCGGAGCCGCGGCAGGAAGACAAGAAGAGGACGATGATGAAGATGGGAGGCCCCAGACCGCAACGCCCATCGGATTGGACCGCCCGCCCAGATGAGTATAATCTAACCTCTTTTTCTCATCTTTTACGTTACATCGGGGGCTTATCTACAGCATTCCAGAATGCTGTAGATAAGCCCCTGATGCCGGTGGGCTTAGCTCACCGTTGATTTTCGGGGTGACAGGTTCCCTTTAACCCCTTTAAGGTGGGATTTGGATTTTTATAAAGGCTTTTAAAAAAGATTAATTTTATTTACTTTTTTAAGAGAATGACCCGATATTGAGAATTCAAAAGTCTTCTCTTGTAACATTTGTTCCTCCTCATATTCTGTTTAGAGAATAATTACAAGAAATTTTGGCATAGAATACGATTTGCTTCTCGGCAATTAAAAGTTTTGTCAACTCCTGTTCAGTCTCATTAGTGGAAGTAGTGGCTGTAAACTATGCAGCGAACTTATGTAAGCCTCTGTTCACAATAGGCAGCATAACGTGATTGTGTCTCCGACAATGCGACCATATCACTCACCCCGTGCACTTTTTCATTGCCACAGGAGAAGGTCAGGGGAAAACCGCCTGGTTTTATTCACTTATGGAACCTAAACCATATTTTTTGTTAGCAGGTCACAGAAATACAAAATTGGGAGAGATTAAAAAAACAAACAAACAAAAACAAACGCAATTAAGGTTTTATTCAGACATCACTGATTTTTTTTTTTTTTTTTATGCTGATACAGACCTTTATTCACCAGTGTTTTGGATCTGATTTAATCTGTGTTTTGTCAGTTTTTACCATCAGGGATTCATCAGTGTTTTTTTTTTTTTTGTTTGTTTTTTTCCAATTTGGAAAAAATAATTTACTAAGCTTCTCTTATATATATCAATGTTATAAACTGACAGCACAGGGATTCTACACAAATGGTATTGTGCACGGTCAGTGATTTTCATGGACTCGGGTCTGTGCACACATTACTGTTTTGTCACATTTTTTTGTGCGCAGTTTTGTCACAAAACCTGAAGGGTTTCCTAATATCAGCAAAGTGAATGAGAATCCTGAAGTATGTTGCTTATTTTTTTCTTGCAGATTTATATCTGCAGCATGAACTTTCTACCAGTGTTTTTGCTGCAGATTTCACCCATACTAATGAATGGGGAAAAATCTGCACCAAAACCACAAGTAAAAAACGCATGGGTTTAACCCCTTAACCTGAAGCCTATTTTCACCTTAATGACCGGGCCAATTTTTGCAATTCTGACCACTGTCACTTTGAGGTTATAACTCTGAAACGCTTCAATGGATCCCACTGATTCTGAGAGTGTTTTCTTGTGACACATTGTACTTCATGTTAGTGTGCTTAGTAACCCGATGTTTACCCTGGTTACCCGGGAACTTCGGCATCGTTGGTCGCTGGAGAGCTGTCTGTGTGACCAAACAGCGACGCTGCAGCGATCGACATCGTTGACGGTATCGCTGCAGGGTCGCTTAGTGTGACAGTACCTTTAGATTTAGTCAGGCAATGGTAATCTCCTGCTGATAAAACACTGATTGTACAGCTTAATAAGTGACACATCCCTAGAATCAGGCTCTCTTGCTTTATATTATGCTGCTCGCAGATTAAATAGCAAAAAAAAAAACTGACAACAGATCCCTTTAAGAACCTGAATTGACAGCACGGACTTGTAACTTCACTATAGGAACACAAATGTGCCCAAATACGCTCATCTGAAATCTTCCAGTTGTAGCTGTAAGTGAAAAATGCTCCTGGTAATCTGTAATCAAAAATACATAATGTGTCACTGGGCTACAACATGGAGTACTTGCACAAAGAAAAGTGTTAAAAAAAACTTTTGACAATGATAAAAACATAATATATCTATATCTACACTGTTTGCATTGGAGACCAAGCATTCCTGAACCACTTTTATTTTTTTTGCTGTAGCAAAAAAACCCATGAAAATATGCAAATGAATGCCACTTCTTTCTCAGCCAGATTTCCCCCAAGACTGTTTCCTTCTTCATTCTTATATTTCGTGTTCCTTTAATTCCACTTTCATATGCAAAAGAAATAAATTTTGGTGATTTGCTAACTTTTGTCTCCTGCATTTAATTATCTTCTTAGAAATGTTTTTTTTCTGGAAGCTTCCTTTAAAATTGTGAATCGACAAAAAAGGAGAAATGATTAGAAGGAGACATAAAAGGGCTGCAGCAGAAAGGCAAACAATGAATGAGACCTATAAATCCTTCTTTGTAGGGTGGAGATAATCTGTTTATAGGACCAGTATCAGCGGACACGTCGAATGCAAATTCATAATTTACCACCAGATACATTTGCAGCTTTTGTTCTTTTCAGTTCGTACCAAAATCCATGTAAAATCCTTTCTAGGGGCTCAAAGCAGAACCCTGTAGGCTTCGCTCACATTACGGAAAAGTGAGACTTTCCATTGTCCATCCGCTCCACCCCACAGAAAAGAAAAGGAATATAGCACTAGCCTTATCATTTGTACTTTTTATGGATATTGGGCAAATAACCCTAATTTTTGCAAAAAAAAATACGTGAGACAGATCATATTTTAAGAGAACCATTATTGAGGAACATGAGCAGTGTCAGACTGAAGAACATTGGGCCCACCGGAGGATTTGATTCGGAGAGTCCACCTTTCTCCCCCAATAAAGAGCCCCATAGCAAGGTTTGCACTATGAACTCTCCTGAAGGAGAAGCCAGGGCCCACCGGAGGATTCTCCAGTTCTCTGGTTGGCCAGTCCAACCCTGACATGAGTAACATAACCATATATACAGTTTGGGGGATGGATCATGCTGACAGATTCCCTTTAAAGATCTTTCTCGTGTCCATCATACTTATTCTTATTTTATGTGATGACTCTTTACGTAGCTACAGATTTCATGCGAGTTCAACAAAATGACACAAATCTTAATTATAAGGGACGGGCCTCAGCTGGTGACTGTTACCATCATTTCAGTGGAGCGACATGAGTGCAATCATTTGGAAAGAGGTAGCCCCATTCTATATCAAAGCTCATTCACATGTCCGTTATTCACATTTTTTTTCATGACCGTCCCATGGGGCTGTTCACATGTCCAATTATTTTCCATGGACCAAACGGTTCATGCAAAATCGTGGAGACGCGTCCATTAGTGACCTTTGAAGTGACGGATCAAAATCGACAATGTAAGTCCATTGACCACACTGTCCATTTTTCATTGACTAACAAATAGGAAAAGACAGTGAAAGAAAAATTTAATTTCTGATGAAACTTGGGACGTTTTTCTCGTATCTCAAAAAACCTGATGGCTGAATAAGTCCTAAAGCTAGTAACACATGTCCTAGTTTCCAGAGATCTCTTCACCGGCCACAGGTTATCAGAACTGAACTCAATAGCTTCATAGAAATATATGAGGCTATTAAATTCAGGTCTGGATACCCGTGGCCAGCCTGGATATTTAGGTTCGTACATGGATGTGAAACCTGCCCAAGGGCTCATGATTGTATTTTCATTTTGAGTGCTATCTGTTGAAAAAAAAAAAAAACGGATTGCATTCAGACCAATCATATTCAATGAGGCAGAGCAGATGAACCATTTTTTTTTGACTGACCAAATCGGCATGTGGAAAAAAATTGCAGCATGCTAACATCGGATGAGATTCGCCCATTCAAGTCTATTGGGGAAGTGGGATCCAATTCATGGAGTGGGAAGGTGATAGTCTTATTTTACGCAATGGAGATATCATCATAACTTGCAGTTTGTAAAGTTGCGAAATTCCAAGCGATGCTTTTGACTATGATTTTATCAGCTATGACCGTCTTTTTTTTGTTTTTAGAACATATAAACAATAGGTGTTTAATGGGGTATTTTCGTGTTAAACATTTATGGCTTTTTGCCAGGGTAGGCCGTAACATTTAGATAGTCAGGGTGGGGTAATGTTCAAGAATAAAGGGACTCTTGTCCCTTTTGGCTTTTCTCCAGCAAATCTCCTGTTGACTCGTTGTCCAGAGATCTGCAACACAACTTCATTCTTCTGAACTCGCCAACCTCACATATGTGATTGAGGCTGTTGGGTTTGGGTCAGGAGACCCGCTGCCGGTCTGGACAGCATGGTCCGTACTTGGGTCATGAATGTCAGCAGATGCTAGATGGTAATGACCCCAACTTCTCTATGAAGTGCTTGCAGAAGCCTTTGTAGACTGAAAGATAAATATGTGCATGTTTTGTGTTTTTTTTTTTTTTAAGTTCATTTCAAGATTTTTTTTTTTCTTTTAATCCAGTGTTTTCCTTTGTAATCATAGCTCTGAAACTATTGCAGATGTTAGAGACAGTGAGTGAGTAATAAGCCTCCTGTTGTGTAAGTCAGGTTGCCATTCTTAACATATTCCCTGAGAAACGCATTAGGCATCAGTCATCATCTCCACTTGTCAATGCATGGCAAGAGGCTGAGGAGATACAGCCATGGTGCCCAGCTGTAAACTGTAGGTAGGTGCATTCTTCATTCAGTCCGCCCACAACATAAATGCATCGGTCTTCTGTCATGTAAATGGAGGTGGATGGGATCCCAGGCCTCTGTTTTTCGAATATTCTAACAAGCTACTTTTCAGTTTGAAGTGATGGCAGAAACCCAACAAAGTCAAACGGCAGCACTCAGCATGATGTTACACAATGTGCTCCTACATATAATCTGTACAAGAGAAAGTGTTCAGGGTATAATTACAAGAAGAATAACATGTAAAGAAATTCTCAACAATTATTTCTAGTCCGTTATGAATATTCTCACATCTGTTCTCAACCTTTTACTAGTGCAGAATGGAAGGTTTAGTGCTTGTGGAACCACAATTTTGAACTTTGTCGTTACTTACCAGTGCCAGGATATGCTTTCTCCTTCCCCCTACAGTCAGCACCCTCTGTGCTACTATGCATCGGATTTCTATCATGGCATCAGAGGTGCACTCTGAGTTATCACCCAAGTCCTTTTTAAAGGGAATCTGTCACCCCAAAATTGGCCTATAAGCTGCGGCCACCGCCATCACACTGTGTAGTATTTTGCTCTGCCCTCAACAGGGCAGGCAAAGTACGCCTGCGCAGGAGCTGCGGCAAGAAGACGTGATCGTATGAAGATGGGAGGCGCCGGACCCAGACCGCGACGCCCATTGGACCTGGATCATATCAGGGCCGCCCCTGGGTGAGTATAATATAACCTGTTTTTCTTATCTTTCAGCTGACATTGGGGGCTTATCTACAGCATTACAGAATGCTGTAGATAAGCCCCTGATGCCGGTGGCCTTAGCATATAGGCCAATTTTGGGGTGACAGATTCCCTTTAAGGTCTGCTCAGGTGACTTCATGCTGCCTTAGTATTCAGGTATTAGTGCACACTGCTACCAAGTGCTTTCCAGGAGTCTAGCCATACTCCCTACTTGAATCTGCTAGAGATGGGTGTCTCATCTACTCAGCTGTTCCTAAATTATATCTATTTCCTATTTCCAATTCTGCTCTGCTGTTCACATCTTCACCTCTGCTGAATCAAAGTACCTGCCAGTCTATTTGTTTCTGCTATTCCAATATACTGTTTGCACACTAAGTTCTGTGGAATCAAGGTACCTGTCTGCATACTCATCTCTACTATTCCAATTCACTGCCAGCCTACTTGACTTTGCTGTATCAAGACACCTGTCTGCACTCATCTGCTGATTCGAGGTGCTGTCCACATTCCCGACTCTGCTGCTTGAAAATACTTGCCTGTCTGCTCATCTAAACCAATCCTAGCTGTGTCTCCACACTGAAATCTGATTTATTATTATTTATTATTATAGCGCCATTTATTCCATGGCGCTTCACATGTGAGGAGGGGTATACATAAGAAAAACAGGTACAATAATCTTGAACAATACAAGTCACTCACAACTGGTACAGGAAGAGAGAGGACCCTGCCCGCGTATGCATCTTTGCTGATCCACAAGCTGTACCTAATATACAGCTCTACTGCTCCTTGCTGTCCCAGGTGCCATCTGGCTGATCCAGCTCCTCTGGTACATGCTGCTCACTCTGGCCTACGAATGCACTGCGTTAGGTGAGCCCATAGCCAATAACATTTGTATTTCCGATAAACACTCCAGAAAAGTGTCACTTCCTTTCCATCTCTTAACTAGTGCATGTGCAAAGTCCATTGTACTGTAACTAAGAACGTTCGGTCACTTACTGAGGTGAAAGAAAAATTATGTCCCAAAACCTGATTAAGCCAATTCCAATTATGCTGAACAATAAAACTGACAAAAACTGGAGTTTACAAAGATTGGCAATGTCCCTTCATCATATATCTTATTTCGGAGCCATCATTTTCAGATCTGTCTCTTTCCCTCTAAAAACCCTCTGTCAGTTGACTTGTGCTCTGTCCCTCCCTATCGGTAATTATTAGTCAAATGGAAAAAAGGGACCCGCAATATTCCTTTAAAGTGGATTGTCTGAGATTATAAAAATGTGTTGTTTCCTTTCCCACATTATTATTATTATTATTATTATTTATTTCTATAGCACCATTGACTCCATGGTGCTGTACATGAGAAGGGGTTACATACAAGTTACAGATATCATTTACAGTAAACAAACTAACAATGACGGACTGATACAGAGGGGTGAGGACCCTGCCCTTGCGGGCTTACATTCTACAGGATGGTGGGGAAGGAGACAGTAGGTTGGGGGTATGAGGATGACTCTTGTCCATGGACTGTGTGATGCAGATCAGCCCCGGTTTCCTTGCTAGGCAATATAGTTTCATAACACATTCAAGTCTACAGGATTTAGATTTTTGGGTTGGTGTGAATTCTCACTAGAGATTCTTAGCTGATGTATGGAGACTTACAGGCAATGCTCTATGGTCTAAATAATATGAAGATTGTCTCTCGTCCAGAAGGAGAAACTCTAGTAGCTGAACCAGACAGCCATATACAGACAACAATTTTCCTCATCTCTACAGAGCAGAATCGGGTTGGCTGGATGAGATGCCTTTGACAGAGCTGCAGGACGGTAGAGACTCAGCTGGTGTATGGAGACTTTCTTGCCTATAAGTCTCCATGCACAATCTTGGCCTCCATAAGGCCCTGTATCCAGATCTTCTTCAAACACATCTCATCCAGTCAAGCAGTACCCTGCTCTGTATGAAGGCAAAAACCCAGAAACCGATCTGTCTACAGATGGCTCCCCTGCTTTTAATCCTTCTAGAGGAGAACTATTGTTCACCACACCGTGGTGTTAACATGATGATGTGAACAGTTACCTGGAGTACTCCTGTGAACAGTAGCCCAGATGGATTAAAAATATCCCATCTGGTTAATACAGACGGATCAGAAAAAATTGTTCTACAGATGGGATTTTTATAAGGAAGCCCAGATTAAAAAAAAAAAAAAAAAAAAGGGAAATAAATGTCCATCCAAAATATTGAAAGCTGATTTTCAATGTACAAAAAAAGAACCAGATAGAAGAGTGCTTGAATATGGCAAAGATGAAAAGACAATTTTAGAATAAAAAGTTGTTGGATAAGAAAATTTTAAATATAGTTTCATAATTACCCTTGATACTACGACGGGCAGGGCTGTATTTGCCACTAGGCACTTGAGGACATGTGCCTAGGGTGGGGACAGGCGAGGGGGCGGCACCTCAGTAAGGTTTTTTCTTTTTTTTCCTTTTTTTTTTTTTAAATACTAGTCCTGTGCGTCCCTTCCTGAAGAGTAGACAGGGGGCGGCAGAGCGGCAGCCAGAACACATGCTGGTGCCAACTCTCCCTACTTCCCCTGCTGAGACAGTGACCCCCTGCTCACAGCCTCACTGGTGCCCGGCAGAATGTGACTGCAGAGGTGGAGCAGCGGCGCCCTGTGTCCTGACCCTGGGTCCTGTCCTGGACTCACATTGCTGGCCTGGAGAACTCGCAGTAGAGCAGTACTTATAGTGTACTGTCTCTGTAATGATCTCCCTCCTAGCTCCTGCCCGCACGCTGCCTGCTGCAATGCACGGCTCTGTCTGTGACTCACCTCACGGTCCTCCGACGGGATTGATTGAATCAGGGGAATTATCTAAGTATTAGACAATTCTGGTGAATGATCCTATCCTTTCAGGAAATATAATAATAAAAACACTAACTGTTTTTCGTAGAAATAGGAATCTTAAGAATCATGTTGCATCTAACAAATCAGAAGGACAATACACACACTTCCATCAGATCTTTCTTTGGTGAGGGGGGACAAAATGTTTCAGTTGTAATATGATTTTTTCGCTTTGTAAGACGCTCCGGATTATAAGACGCACCCCAAATTTTTAGGAGAAAAATAGGAAAAAAACTTTTTTTTAATAAATTGGTGGTGCTTCTTATAATCCATGCATCTTATTGCTTACCGGGGGTGGTGGCTGCGGTCCCAGGGTCGCTGCTGGAGGAGGCAGGAGTGGAGCATTGCTGCAGGTTGGGATGAGGGGGTGTGCAGGTGTCCTGTGTTGCAGGGGGGTGTCCGGTGCTGTGGGGGTCTCTGCCAACATCTTGTGAAGGTCAGAGCCCCCCGGCAGTTCGTCCATGCTTTCCTGTGCGGTGGACTTCGGGAAAATAGCCGCCGGGAGGCGGTGCATGCGCAGATGGAGATCTTGGGATCAAGATCTTGAGAGATGAGATCTCAGCACTGAAATCTCATCTCCTGAGATTCCGGTGGCCATTTTCCCGAAGTTCGTCACACAGGAAAGCATGGACAAACTGCCGGGGGCTCTGGCCTTTCACAAAATGTCAACAGCGCCCCCCGCAGCACCGGAGACTCCACTAAAACATTCTCAGACAATGCAAATTTCTCTATTGATCAAGTTTTTTAAACACCAATTGTGATTTATTGGTTGCAATGTGACTGCAATCTCCAGTATGTCGGTTATACGACATGAATAATAGATTATGCTGTGAGGCAGTGACCGGTGTCATATGTGAGGGTCGCTATGTGTCCACCCAGGATGCGCACGGAGGCGTATTGAGGCCATGGGAGTGCATTGCAGGCACAGGCATAGCTGTGATTGCAATACAAAATGAAAGTAAGTCTTGGTCTTGGGCGAGCTATTTGTAGAAGGCAGATTTAAGAAAATCTGCTCTGGGCTTTTATTTTTTAAACGTACCTCAGGATGGTAGTGGGGCGGTCCGTTTCCTTCCCAGCCAAGTTTTCCATGTGACCTGCGGCCACAGGTTCCTTGTAAAAACCCTGAAGCAGAGGGTTGGTTGGGTCAGTTTGGTCTTGCAAGCGAGCAGAGCAGAAGGCTCTGTAGAGCTCCACCTGGGTGAGGCAACACCGGCAAGCAGAGCCAAAAGGCCTGGCACACACAGCGTACACGGCGGTGCAGTTGCACATGGCAACCGGTCTCTAATGTGGATTGTTATGTTTCCCAGCTGCGATCAGGAGGATATCGTATGCTGTGTATTTCTGTGAGTTGGACAATAAAACACGTTTTGCTTTTAACTTTTCTGGGTCACTGTCTCATCACTGCACAGTGTGGATACGGATACTGTTGCTACAATACGGAATGGTATTATTACATATAGCTTGTCCAAGCATTTTCACCCGTTATTAACATTGTATTTACATTTTAAGGCTGAGGTCACACTATCAGTATGTGGTCAGTATTTTACATCAGTATTTGTAAGCCAAAACCAGGAGTGGAACAGAGGGGAAAGCTATAAAAGAAACACGTCACCAAGTCTGTGTTTTTTGACCCACTCCTGGTTTTGGCTAACAAATACTGATGTGAAATACTGACCAAATACTGATAGTGTGACGGCAGCCTTACACATATAAACTAATGTGATTGCAGGCTATCCAATCATTAAGGTTGTGATGTCACTATGGATGGTATAAAAGACAACATGTATTACACAGTTTGTATTGGCATGATGAAGCGCTGGACCGACTCCGTAACACATAGCTTATTAACAATTATTAAATAAGAAAAGTGCTCCCTGTATCTTTGGCGGCACTTTTTGGAAGCCTATTATTTAAATTAAGTTTTTATCCCGTATATAGTAAATGAATATTTCCATTATTAAAAGCGGTCACCTATCCAAAATATAGGTCAGAGTTTGAGGATAGGTTATGGGATCCCCACCACTCCCAGGAGCTGGGGCTTACAGTCGCCCCACCGAATGGAGTGGTGGCCGTGCACGCATCCAGATCCATTCATTATCTACAGATGCTCAATTCATTATCTATGGGACTTATAGAAAAAGCATAAACCTGTACTTGCTATTTTCTGATAGTTGCATAGAAAAGAGAGCAGTGCTCGCTTCCAACAGGGCACTTCCTAGTGATCGTTCTCAGGATTATTGGGGTCTCATGTTGGACCCCATCAATCATCAAATTATCACCTATACTTCGGATCACTGATGGCTTTTAATGATAGGACTAACCCTTTTAAAGGGGTTGTATGGCCTTGGAGTATAAATCTATAGACACTCTATGTGACTGCAGACTTATAAATCCTCACCGTACACGCCTTAGATCAGGGGTCCCCAACTCCAGTCCTCAAGGCCCACCAACATGTCATGTTTTCAGGATTTCCTTAGTCTTGCCCAGGTAATAATTGCATCACCTGTGCAATGCAAAGGAAATCCTGAAAACATGACCTGTTGGTGGGCCTTGAGGACTGGAGTTGGGGACCCCTGCCTTAGATGACGTAATCAAGTGGGCTTGTAAATGTAAGTGTGCACTATGCATACTTCCAGGCCACATTCCAACTAGTTGTGTCCGGCCTCTCTCGATTCACTTGTATAGAGCGAGGCTGTGCATGTCTAGTCAGCATGTTACTGTATATATGCAAATCGCATACTTGCGGTCACGCTACTGGCACTGGCAAATCCTGACAGTGCACACATTGCGCTCTGCGAGGATTCACAAGTCTGCAGTCACATAGGGTACAAGTCTGCAGTCCCTCTAAGGTCAGACAACCCCTTAAAGTGCAAAAGCTGAACAGATGTTTTACCTTGTGTCTAATGATTGCTTGGAGTATGTTTACTAATAATGCAGCTAATTGACTTTGTAGATGTGCCGATTCTTGATCTTTCTGATGCTGCATAACATCATTAGCCTTTGGAGATGTCCAGCTGTACATACAATACTCAGGAGTGGACATTATTTGCGAAGTCACCTTATTTTTCTATTGATACAATAAAATGGTCATTTTTGTTTATAGATATCATCCGTGACTCACCCGGACCTGCTGAGGCAGGGCTTACATTTGCATTCAGTGACTTGTCCTGAAATCACCCTTAGTGCACAGCCACTTCGTGCAGGCTCATTGTTGGAAAACCTGCAGCGGCAGAACTGCTGCTCGTGCTTACATTTGGGAAAAGGACTGGCATTGTGTAGAGACCTCAATTTATTTATTATGGTTTACTCATAGAGCGCTATCTTATTCCACATCACTTTACAGACATTATCATCACTGTCCCCGATGGGGCTCACAATCTAGATTCCCTATCAGTATGTCTTTGGAATGTGGGAGGAAACCAGAGAACCCAGAGGAAACCCATGCAAACACGGAGAGAACATACAAACTCTTTACAGATGTTGTCCCTGGTGGGATTTGAATCCAGGACCCCAGCGCCGCGGTGCTAACCACTGAGCCACCATACAGTACTAACCACTGAGCCACCATACAGTACCAACCACTGAGCCACCGTGCTGCCTTTCAATATGCTTAGTTATCCAGATTAGTTAGTAATAGTTTCTTGTGGTGATAGTTGGTATTTGTAAATCATTCCCATATAGCAATTTCAGATGCAAACTTTTAAGTCTCAGGAAAAAGTTATGTTGTCCGACTTTTCCATACTTCATTTTAGGCTGCATTCACACATCAGTTTATGTTTGTATGCCCATCCCATACACATACGGGCCATTTTTCACTCGTGTCCTTGGATTTGACTCTGTTTTGCACCTGTTTTTTTTTTTTTCACTGAAGCAGGTACTGTCTGAACTCGTATTTTTCCAGCGACTTAACAATGGATCAGTGAAAAATGGAAGAAAACTGAAGTAAAAAGCATGTCATATGTTTTTCATCAATTTTTAGAGGATGACCAAAGGCTTTAATAGCTGAGTCTGGTTGGCAACACGGGTGTCAATAGGACAGGCTCTGAGTCTCAAAGATTGAACACACTGATTCATTTTAAAACTGATGTGTATGGATCAAAGAAACTCTATGGGTCCATGTGCTGTCCGAGAAAAATTGGATATCGCATGGACATGTACAATTGCAGTGTGAATGTAGCCTTAAGAGCGGTGTTGTAATAGCAGGTCCAAGACAGACTCTCTTGAGGCCTAAGGCAGGAATTGCCAACTGCACCAATCCGTACCAGTCTCTTAAAGGCTACCTGTCAATAGATTCATTGCTGCCTAAACCATGGGCAGCATGAATCAATGCCTGGCTGCACAAAAGACTGAAAATCTGTGCCGGGGGGAATATAGGGAGAGGCCTAACTAGTCCGATGACCTACCCAACTGACTAAGCTCTAGTTGATTGACAGGTCTTTCCCTGTCAACTGGATGTCATTGGACTAGACAGGTCTCTCCACATAGTTCTTGAATGGCCTTTCAAACTGTTTTCTTTGAAATGTTGTGTTTGTCAATGATGGTGGCCATTCAAATTTGACACCTGTTGGCCAAAGACCTAAAGGATCTCAAGTCCCCCCCATATACTGGTATGGTGGGCTTTACAAAGGTGTATGTGTTTTCTATGCGTGGAGTAGAGTAAGCTGCTGTTGCACATCTCTGACAGTGGTCTATATCCAGGGAGAACAATATTATTGGACATTTAAATTCAACATGCCCCATTTTTCTTTTGCTGTTCACTATATGGACAAAAGAGTTGTTCCTCCTCCACCACACTACACCTACAGGAGGTTTTATGGCTTTCTACTTCCATGGACATTAATATGGAGTTTGTACCTTTGCAGTTATAACAGTTCACACTGAAGGATTTCTACAAGATTTAAAAATGTGGCTGCCCTTTTATCCTGAAGAGCATTTGTGAGGGCTGACACTGATGTTGAATGAGAAGTTCGGGCCCACAATCTCCATTCTAATTCAACCCAACAGTGTTGGCTAGAGTTGAGCTTCAGGCTCTGTGCAGCCGCTCATGTTCTGCCAAACCAAACTCCCATAGCCATTCCTTTATGTGACTTCATGAACTTTGCTCTATTGCATCCCCAAAATGTTCCCCCAATGCTGGAAGCTACAAATGTCGTCTTGTGTGCTGAAGCATTAAGATTTCCCTTCACTGGAACTAAGAGACCAGAAAATCAAACCCCATGGCATTATCCCTCCTCCACCATACTTTACGGCTAGCACAATGCAGTCAGGCTGCTAATGTTCTCCTGGCAGTCACCAAACCCAGACTTATCAGCCAGATGCCAGACACAGAAGTGTGATCCATCACTCCACAAAACACATTTCCACTGCTACAGTGTCCAGTAGCTTCTACTTTACACCGCTCCATCCGACCCTTTGTAATGTGCCTAGTGATGTAAGGCTGCACACAACTGCTTGGCCATGGAAACCAATGCCATGAAGCTCCTAGAGCAGTTTTAATGTAGATGTTCCTGCTAGAAGAAGTTTTGGCTCTGCAGTGATGGAGTTGGTTGACCATTGCTGACTTTAATACGTAGGGCATCTCCATACTCTGACCCTGCTCTATAGCTTTACATGGTATCCTGTTATTGGCTGAATTACTGTAGTTCCTAAATGTTTCCACTTTTCAGTAATATCACTCACAGGCGATGGTGGAATATTTAGAAGGGAAGAAATTTCATAAACTGACCTGTGGCTCCTATTAGAGTACTAGTACAAATTCAGTGGCCTTGGTCTTCTGACCCTTCTGAAATCGGCAAGTTTGGCAATCCATCTTATGTGGATCTCATCATACCTTACCAACTGTACATTTAGCGTTTCCTACTCCCACGCTACCTACTCATCTCTCCTCTCTCTGTTGGTGTTCCTCAAGACTCTGTCCTAGGACCCATTCTCTTCTCAATAGATACCCTTGGCCTGGGACGAGTCATAAAGTGATATGGCTTCCATTACTATCTAAATGCTGATGACACTCAGATCTACCTCTCAGGCCCAGATGTCACCTCTGCTGTCCAGAATCCCAGAGTGTCTATCAGCCATATCCTCCTTCTCCTCTCACTTCCTCAAGCTCAGTGTGGACAAATCTGAACTAATTACCTTTCCTTCCATCTCACTTATCTTCCCTTCCCACTATCTATCACAATAAATGAAATCACACTTTCCCTTGTCGCAGAAATCCTCTGCCTCGGAGTAACCCTCGACTTCGCCCTGTCGTTCAAACCGCACATCCAAGCTCTCACCACCTCCTGTCGCCTCCAGCTCAAAAATATTTCAAGGGTCCGTCCTTACTCAACCCTCACTTTACCAAAATGCTTGTGCATGCCCTAATCATCTCCTGCCTCGAATACTGCATTCCCTCACGTAATCTCCAGTCCTCCCAAGACCACCTTCTCTCCCCCACACTTATTCGCTCCTCACCTAATCGTCTCCAAGACTTCTCCTGAATATCCCCCATACACTGGAATTCTGTGCCCTAACACATCCAGTTATCCACCACATTTGGATCCTTCAGAGGGAACCTGAAAACCCATCTCTTCAAAAAAGCCTACAACCTGTAATGACCGCGTGGCCACCTCGACAGCATCGGAGCTACAGCAACCCCCAACCTATTGTCTCCTTCCCCACAATCCTGTAGAATGTAAGCCTGCAAGGGCAGGGTCCTCTCCCCTCTGTATCAGTCTGTCATTGTTTACTGTAAATGATATTTGTATTTTGATGTAACCCCTTCTCATGTACAGCACCATGGAATCAATGGTGCTATATAAATAAATAATAATAATAGTGTTATGCAGGGCTGCCACTAGAAATTTCGGGGCCCCATACTGGCAAAATTTTCGGGGCCCCCTTGAAACTCCGCCCAGGCTCCACCCCAGCCCCGCCTCCAGGCTCCACCCCACGAACTGTCCACAGTCCCACCACTCTCTCTTGGAAAATCTCCACTTCTCACCTATCGCACATTAACAGTTCCCATCACCAGATCACACATATAGCCGGCAGCTTTTGTTTTGGCCAAAAGATTTTTTAAGCCGCCACCACAACACAGTAGACACTTTTGGCCGGGCCCTACTCTACTGTAACCTACTAAATATTTGTTAAAATATGCAATACAATTTAGGTATATTTTTATTTATTTTTCAATTTTTAAAATGACCTATAATACTACATACAAGGAACAAATACCACAACACTATGACCAGATGACATATTACCACCACAGTGATCGAATAATATAAAATACAAGGAACAAATACCGCTACACCATGACCAGACCACATATTACCTCCACATCATGACCAGACCACATATTACCAACAATGACTGAATACTACAATACTGATCAGTAATACAAAAAAAACCCACAATACTATCACCATCAGTGCCATTATGCACAGGAGATCTGTAATTAGTAAGCAGTGTCTGTGTACAGGTAATACAGTGATCACTGGTGACATTACACACAGGAGCTCTGTATATAATGTATAGATAATACAGTGATCACTGGTAACATTGTACACAGGACCTCTGTATATAGTATACAGTGTATAGTGTAAGTGTATAGGTAACACTGACTCACCAGTGACGTCTCTAGGTGAAGTCCTTCATCTTTCATCCAGCACAGACCGCCATCACTTTATCCAGCCAGGACTCGTCTCTGCAGGAAATAAAACAGTTATCTCGAGTTCCGCTTGTAGAACACATTACTTAATTTTCCCAACTTCTACATTACACCACATGAAGAAGGCAACATAGTATCACTCTACACAGTAACAGGACCGCCCCCCCTTTTAAAACAGTATACTCAAAAAATAAAATAAATACATCGCTGCAATAATAATATCCCTTAATTAGCCCCTATGGTAATATTCGCCATCCTGGCCACCGTGTGTCTCATTTCAGGCTCCAGCCATATGTTCTCTCATCCTGCCCTCATGAGTATCCATTCTACCCCATATGATCTCCCCATCCTGCCCCATCTGTCTCCATCGTATCCATCCTGCCCCATCTGTTTCCAATCCTGCACCATCTCTGTCCAGCACTCTGCCCCATCTCTGTCCAGCACTCTGCCCCATCTCTGTCCAGCACTCTGCCCCATCTCTGTCCAGCACTCTGCCCCATCTCTGTCCAGCACTCTGCCCCATCTCTGTCCAGCACTCTGCCCCATCTCTGTCCAGCACTCTGCCCCATCTCTGTCCAGCACTCTGCCCAGCACTCTGCCCCATCTCTGTCCAGCACTCTGCCCCATCTCTGTCCAGCACTCTGCCCCATCTCTGTCCAGCACTCTGCCCAGCACTCTGCCCCATCTCTGTCCAGCACTCTGCCCCATCTCTGTCCAGCACTCTGCCCCATCTCTGTCCAGCACTCTGCCCCATCTCTGTCCAGCACTCTGCCCCGTGTCCAGCTTTCTGCCCCCCATGTGTCCAGCTTTCTGCCCCCCATGTGTCCAGCTTTCTGCCCCCCCTGTGTCCAGCTTTCTGCCCCGCCCCCCCCTGTCCAGCTTTCTGCCCCCCCTGTGTCCAGCTTTCTGCCCCCCCCCGTGTCCAGCTTTCTGCCCCCCCGTGTCCAGCTTTACTGCCCCCTCTGTGTCCAGCTTTACTGCCCCCTCTGTGTCCAGCTTTACTGCCCCCTCTGTGTCCAGCTTTACTGCCCCCTCTGTGTCCAGCTTTACTGCCCCCTCTGTGTCCAGATTTACTGCCCCCTCTGTGTCCAGATTTACTGCCCCCTCTGTGTCCAGATTTACTGCCCCCTCTGTGTCCAGATTTACTGCCCCCTCTGTGTCCAGCTTTACTGCCCCCTGTGTCCAGCTTAACTGCCCCCCCCTGTGTCCAGCCTTCTGCCCCCCCTGTGTCCAGCTTTACTGCCCCCCTGTGTCCAGCTTTCTGCCCCCCCGTGTCCAGCTTTACTGCCCTTCTGTGTCCAGCGGCCTTCTGCCCCCCCCCCCCCCCCGTGTCCAGCTTTACTGCCCCCCGGGGTCCAGCGGCCTTCTGCCCCTTCTGTGTCCAGCTGCCTTCTGCCCCCTCTGTGTCCAGCTGCCTTCTGCCCCCGTGTCCAGCTGCCTTCTGCCCCCGTGTCCAGCTGCCTTCTGCCCCCTCTGTGTCCAGCTGCCTTCTGCCCCCTCTGTGTCCAGCTGCCTTCTGCCCCCCTGTGTCCAGCGGCCTTCTGCCCCCGTGTCCAGCTGCCTTGTGCCCCCTCTGTGTCCAGCTGCCTTCTGCCCCCTCTGTGTCCAGCTTTACTGCCCCCCTGTGTCCAGCGGCCTTCTGCCCCCCTGTGTCCAGAGGCCTTCTGCCCCCGTGTCCAGAGGCCTTCTGCCCCCGTGTCCAGCGGCCTTCTGCCCCCGTGTCCAGCTGCCTTCTGCCCCCTCTGTGTCCAGCTGCCTTCTGCCCCCTCTGTGTCCAGCTGCCTTCTGCCCCCCTGTGTCCAGCTGCCTTCTGCCCCCCTGTGTCCAGCTGCCTTCTGCCCCCCTGTGTCCAGCTGCCTTCTGCCCCTCTGTGTCCAGCTGCCTTCTGCCCCCCTGTGTCCAGCTGCCTTCTGCCCCCTCTGTGTCCAGCTGCCTTCTGCCCCCCTGTGTCCAGCTGCCTTCTGCCCCCTGTGTCCAGCTGCCTTCTGCCCCCTCTGTGTCCAGCTGCCTTCTGCCCCCCTGTGTCCAGCTTTACTGCCCCCCTGTGTCCAGCTGCCTTCTGCCCCCTCTGTGTCCAGCTGCCTTCTGCCCCCCCTGTGTCCAGCTGCCTTCTGCCCCCCTGTGTCCAGCTGCCTTCTGCCCCCTCTGTGTCCAGCTGCCTTCTGCCCCATCTGTGTCCAGCTGCCTTCTGCCCCCCTGTGTCCAGCTGCCTTCTGCCCCCCTGTGTCCAGCTGCCTTCTGCCCCTCTGTGTCCAGCTGCCTTCTGCCCCCTCTGTGTCCAGCTGCCTTCTGCCCCCCTGTGTCCAGCTTTATTGCCCCCCTGTGTCCAGCTGCCTTCTGCCCCCTCTGTGTCCAGCTGCCTTCTGCCCCCCTGTGTCCAGCTGCCTTCTGCCCCCTCTGTGTCCAGCTTTACTGCCCCCCTGTGTCCAGCTGCCTTCTGCCCCCTCTGTGTCCAGCCTTCTGCCCAAACCCCCCCCCCCCCGATCTCCGCTCTCCGCTCTCCGCTCTTAATAGAAAAAAAAAAAGTTCTACTTACCTGCCGCGCTCCTGATCTCTCCACGCAGCTGCACTGTGCACTCGCCGGCGACTGACAATGACGTCAGACGCCAGCGACCTGCACGCTGCGGCTGGCGGCTGTTAACTATTGACGTGCGGGCGCGGGCCCGCATGTCAATAGCGTACAGCTGCAGCGCCGGCCGCCGCTAAGGGCCCGGTTCAGCCTGCGGCTGCCGGTAGGGGCCCAGTGAGCAGGTAAGAGGGGGCCCGATGCGGGCCCCCTCTGCTCACCGGGCCCCTTACGCCAGTCACGGCTGTAATGCCCTGATGGCGGCCCTGGTGTTATGTATTGTATGGTGGGCCTTAGGCAGCTTCCTATTCATGGCAAACTAAATGCTGCCCAAGAATCATTGATTTCATGGCCCAACCTGAAGCGCATTGATGCTTTCCATGATTAGATAGTACAAGTCTGGTTAATAAAAGTGTTTTTTGTGTCTTACAATGGGATTTGCAGAGCACAGACACAAGGCAGAAGCAGTCATACCCAGTTGACGTCAGTTACTCATAGCCCAAAGCCCCCATACACATTGGACAAATGTTGGCCAAACCCAAAGATAGCAGGTTCAGCTGACACACCAATGAGTATGGGGTCGCTTTCCATCTGATCGTCAGGGGCTATGTTTGATTTCAGACTGCCAATCGCTTTTTTTCTTCTGGAGATAAGCCACCAACAGAGATGTCTGTCGACAGATTTCTCATAGAGGATCCAGGAGCACTCCTGTGTATGGGAAAAACTGCTGACATGGCTGTTGGCCAATCGACCAAAGCATCCTTGAGCCAACTGCCATCTAATATTTTATGAGGACCTTAAGATTGTTCTACTCTTTATTGCCCAGTGCTTTGAGATGATAGTGTGTTATGAAGACCTCCATCAATACCGTACATTGGTGTGCATTAAGAGATTTTCCACTGTTAAGCCGTATTTTTCACCAATCAGTTTATTACCAAGATAAAGCATTTAGCAGATTTCTGGTCATTTGGATCTGTCTAGAACAAAACAAATAGAGGCAGTGAAATGATGACAGATTTTTCCTGTTCTCATAAAGGGCTATATACAGATGCTGGCTGTCAGTTTAGCGTTGACAGCGTGATGCTGAGCATGAATCTTTTGCATGCTAATCCACGCATTCTGCTCTCGATACTGATATAAATCCTGGAAATAAACCTATAACAGCAATGAACTAGGAAGAAACTGTTGTGTTTAAAGGGAACCTGTCACCCCGTTTTTTGAGATTGAGCTATAAATACTGTTAAATAGGGCCTGCGCTGTGTGTTCCTATAGTGTATGTAGTGTACCCCGATTCCCCATGTATGCTGAGAAATAACTTACCAAAGTCGCCGTTTTCGCCTGTCAATCAGGCTGGTCAGGTCGGGAGGGCGTGGTGACATCGGTGGTTCTTCCTCAGCTTTACGTTGGTGGCGTAGTGGCGTAGTGGTGAACAAGCAGCGCGCGATCTGCGCTGTAATCCCTTGCATCGGTGGGGGCGGCCATCTTCCTGGGGCCGCGCGTGCGCAGATCGAGTGCTCTGCTGCACGGGGCTTCAGGAAAATGGCCGCGGGATGCCGCGCGTGCGCATTAGAGATCGCGGCGGCCATTTTCCCAAAGCCGAGATGCAAACTCGGCTTTGGGAAAATGGCCGCCGCGATCTCTAATGCGCACGCGCGGCATCCCGCGGCCATTTTCCTGAAGCCCCGTGCAGCAGAGCACTCGATCTGCGCACGCGCGGCCCCAGGAAGATGGCCGCCCCCACCGATGCAAGGGATTACAGCGCAGATCGCGCGCTGCTTGTTCACCACTACGCCACTACGCCACCAACGTAAAGCTGAGGAAGAACCACCGATGTCACCACGCCCTCCCGACCTGACCAGCCTGATTGACAGGCGAAAACGGCGACTTTGGTAAGTTATTTCTCAGCATACATGGGGAATCGGGGTACACTACATACACTATAGGAACACACAGCGCAGGCCCTATTTAACAGTATTTATAGCTCAATCTCAAAAAACGGGGTGACAGGTTCCCTTTAAGTGGTAACAATGTAGCCAAAATATCTAGATGTTGTCCCTTTCGTATGTATGCCTCTGTAGGGCCCTGCTGGAAGGCAACATGGAAAGCAAAAAATCTCTTGCTTCGGATCTTTTATTTATAGAGAGCCAATTTATTCTGTTGTAAGGGAATAATCTCCATAAAACATGCAGAATCCATGGTGCAGGGGTAGTACGCACTGGTACAATAGGTCCTGTGGTTGGACACTTGGGATTGAAACACCCCGACTCCATTGTCCGGCATCATGTCCCCTGGTCCCATCCAACCATTAATAAAGTAGTGCTGAAAGATATGATTCTTATCATGGATCTGAGGATGGGCGCTGAAAATCGAATCAATATTTCAAGAATGGTGGCACTCCAAGGCTACATTAAGGACCATACACTCAAGGGAGTTAAATGTGCATTGCAAGTGCACAGATTCAGTAAAAATCAATGTACTGCACTGTATCGTTGTTAACTGCTTACCTGCCATGCCTTGTGCCGTCTGTGTTAAAAATTCTTGCTTCTGACAATCACGACCATTGTGGATTAAAGAGCCTTGGGTCCAACAGAGGAAATGATCTATACACCCCAGATAATGTATGTACAGAATATAGGATCAATCAGGTCTTAAAGGTCAATTTATTATTCAACCCAGAAGTAACAGGCTGAAAGTTAACCCATAATAGGATTGTGTTTTTGCTAGACCTTCAGGGTCAAATCCTGGATCCTCAGTTAGATGATTAGACAGTAGGGCCGCTCAGTTTTTAAAAGTATAGTTTATAGTGATGAGTGAATGTGTTTTTTGCTATAGGGACATGAGGTATGGAGGAGGGTCGTGTCCGATCCAAAACTAATACTTATTAGAAATTAGTTGTTGTTGTATGAAAATAATATGTATAGTTTTACCTGTCCCAGTGCAAACACTGATTTCCTTCTCCTATGACTGTCTTAATCTAATTCACGTTGGGTTTCTCAGGCAATCCGTCAAACTCCTTTGGCATCATTAGCCTAGACCTTTTAAAGATGGCTCTGGTAGCTGGTATGAAGTAGCATTGTTCATAGTTGCCTTACGGTACCTTCACACTCAGCGACGCTGCAGCGATACCGACAACGATGTCGATCGCTGCAGCGTCGCTGTTTGGTCGCTGGAGAGCTGTCAGACAGCTCTCCAGCGACCAACGATGCCGGTAACCAGGGTAAACATTGGGTTCCTAAGCGCAGGGCCGCGCTTAGTAACCCGATGTTTACCCTGGTTACCATCGTAAAAGTAAAAAAAACAAACACTACATACTTACCTTCCGCTGTCTGTCCCGGGCGCTGTGCTTTCCTGTACTGACTGTGAGCACAGCGGCCGGAAAGCAGAGCGGTGACGTCACCGCTGTGCTTTCCGGCTGGCCGGCGCTCACAGTCAGTGCAGGAAAGCAGAGCGCCGGGGACAGACAGCGGAAGGTAAGTATGTAGTGTTTGTTTTTTTTTTACTTTTACGATGGTAACCAGGGTAAACATCGGGTTACTAAGCGCGGCCCTGCGCTTAGTAACCTGATGTTTACCCTGGTTACCAGTGAAGACATCGCTGAATCGGCGTCACACACGCCGATTCAGCGATGTCTGCAGGGAGTCCAGCGATGAAATAAAGTTCTGGACTTTCTGCAGCGACCAACGACATCACAGCAGGATCCTGATCGCTGCTGTGTGTCAAACTGAACAATATCGCTAGCCAGGAGGCTGCAACGTCACGGATCGCTAGCGATATCGTTCAGTGTGACAGTACCTTTAAACTGGTTAAGGAGATTTTGGCTATTTCACTTGGCTGAGCTCCAGCCAGGTGTCTATTATTAGATATTCTACTTCTGACTTCCACCATGCTACAACCAGCATTATTTCCATACTCAGCCCAGCTTACTATGTATTGTCCACACAAGCCTTCAAAACTCAGTCCAACATACTAGATATAGTCCACACAAGCCTTCCATACTTGGCCGAACTTACTATGCGCTGTCCACACCAGCCTTCTTTACTCTGTCCAACTACTAAGTATTGTCTACAATACATTAACCTTATCTAAGCAGACAAGTTGCTAACTTTTCCAAATGTTCTCAGTACTGTTCATACCTTGCATCTGCAATCAAGGTAATGAATCTCTTCAAGCATGCCGTTTACTTTTCTGTTACATCGCTGCTATTAACCATTGTCCTGCTGGAAGATACCAGACTGTGTTTACTTGGCTGCTATTAACCACTGCAATGCTGGTAGATATTAAACTGCATTTATTTCTCGGTTACTCCTGTGTTTAACCACTGCTCTGTCTGAAAATACCAAATAAGCCCTGACCTGATCAAATTCACTCATCTCTAATTCTGCATACTGTGCTGTTCTGGTCCTTGCTGATCCTCATATCAGCCATCAAGACCTTCTCTGCTGTACCGCCACCTTTGGTCCATGCTGCTTACCCAGACCTATGGCTTAAAGAAGCTACCTAACCATGTGAGCCCCTAATTCAAAGCAGGACACAAAACAAATATTTTTTTCTGCTAGAATAACATCTTGATAAGGTGTAGTAGTATATAAAACCAATAAACATTGTTAGCCATTAAAAACAGTCTTTTTCGTGCATATTGCCCCAGAATTCTGGTACATTTAGTTTAATAAATCTCTATTTACACATAAAAATGTCCTCTGTAATTTTTTTAGTACATTTTGGGTACGTGAGTTGCCTGATTTAAGGCAATCCATTTTCTTAGATGGGTACCTTGACTATAACTTGACCACAGGTTGGGGAACCTGCCTTTGTCACCTTTTATTCATGTCACTGATGAATATTCTTGCAGTGCCATCACAGGGGAAATGAAGTATTACATGGTGCTTACTGAAATGGATGACAAACTTTTCTTGTAATGGCCTTCACTTTAGCTAACCGATAAGGGCCCCAAATGGGATTTCCCCCCCCCCCCCCCCCCACACACCACACCACACCACACCACACCATTAACTGAAAGATTCCCTAATAGGGTATTTTAAAACTTTTCTTTTAAATTCTGCAACCCATTTAATCTTGACTTTACTCCCACTTCCTACCACCCCCATAGATTTCTCTAATGCAAAGAAGTGTTTGGTCTTAGAAAAAAAATTTGACTTGGTGACCCTTTAAGATGACCCTTTAAGTAAGCCTATCACATTAATTCACATAATACAGGAAAATGAGTTGCATGTCTGATCTCTCTGGGTGTGATCAGATTTGTACAGTGTTTTCCTGCATGGGCAGAAACCACAATATGATTCATTGAATACTCAAATAAGACATAGTAATACGATTACTGCAGTTCTCGTTCTGAAGACAACACAAGTTTTTCTCCATGTATGCAGCCATCCACAGCTGCCACATAAATGGTCTCAGATAACATTGCCCAGAAATTACCAAGTAATTTTCTGTCATTTAGCTACAGAAGATGTTTGGAAACAATTAGTCAAGTTGTATCATTTCTTTTACTGGAAAGTATTTGGAAACCTCAAGACCTCTATTAAATATAAACATAAGGAAAAATAACATGTAATTGCATTTTTCGAGCCCCTGGAACAAACCTGTAACTCCATTTTCCCTTCCCCATGACAGCACTTATACAGAGAGATTGTCCCAGCCCACAGGAACAGGAAACCTGCAGTGGAGATAAAAGACGGGGGCGGCACCTCTCTCCTCAGTTTGGTTTCCTGTTCCTGTGGGGAGCCTGTGATGCCAGTCCAGAAGGATCTCTTTGGCCGCGCCGGTCTGGAGACCGAGGTCCACTGCGGGAGCAGCTGGCGGCGTGCGTGGCCGCACTACTTACGAACCCAGAGCTGTATCGGTGGCGTCCTTCCCGCTGTTGGCTCCCCGGCGTCCGCTCCTGGCCGGAGGCTGGGCCGGGGTAGGGGCGTGACCATCACTAAGTTGGCGCTGAGGTGAATGGGAGGACGTCGCACGCCGAGGGGAGCGGTGTGCTGACACTCCCGGGAGGGAGAAAGTCAGGGGCGCTCACACCACTCTCCTCCTTATACCATTTAAAGAGGCAGAGCGCAAAACAGCGGCAATAGCCTCTCTGACATGGCAGACCCGACTACAGAATCGCCGATTCTGGTGGACATCCCACAGACTCCCATGGTACTGAGGTTTCGGTGGCTTAGTGCCTTTGTAAGGCAAAAAACACAACAGTAACAGAGTTTTCTGTATCATATTATGCAGGGAAAGAAAGCTATGGCCAAACAGAAAAATAAAGTGTGTGCACTCTGTGATAAAGCTCTCCCTAAAACCTATGAGAAGTGGATTTGCCGGTCATGTATAGATAAAACCGTGGCCGAAGAGTCCTCATCATTGCTCCAAAATATAAAGGCTATCGTTAGGGATGAAGTCAAAATCACAGTAAAGGAGCAGATGAAACAGCATGGGTTACATAGCTATGAAAATCCACCTCCTAGACCTGCCCAAACCTCTGACTTGGAATCAGAAGGCGAGGGGGAATTGCCACGTGATGATGACTCAGACTTAGACTCTTCAGATGAAGAGTGTGGTTGGCCGTATGTACTATCTGAGGATGTGGGAAAACTGCTTAAGCTAGTCAGATCGACTTTAGGGGTCGAAACACCAAAAGAGCATAAATCAACCCAAGACTCTGTTTAGCAACCTAGAGGGGAAAAAATGGAGAGTTTTTCCTTTCCACGAGAATGTATTAAATTTAATTAAAAGAGAGTGGGAAAAAAACAAAAGTCAGTCCCTCAGGCCCTTAAGCGTAAATATCCGTTTGATGACAAAATCTGTAACAAATGGGTTAAAAGCACCAAAACTAGACTCCGCAATTGCGAGCACCTCCAGGGGCATAGCACTACCCTTCGAGGTCATGGGAGCTTTAAAAGATCCTCTTGACAAAAAGGCGGATGCCTTCTTAAAGTCGGCATGGGAAGCATCGACATGGGCATTTAAACGAGGGGTGGCCACCACTTGTACGGCTCGGGCCACGATAAAATGGTTAGAGGAACTGAGCGAGCAAATAAGAGACAAATGTCCAAGGGACAGACTCTTAGAAGTAATACCCTCACTACAAAATGCGGCAGGTTTCCTGGCGGATGCCGCCATTGGCTCAGTACGGTTTTCTGCCCGTGCATGTGCTCTCTCTAACTCTGGTAGAAGAGCATTGTGGTTGAAAAATTGGACTGCTGACTCAGTCAAAGGTCAAATTGTGTGCAGTCCCTTGTGAGGGGCAATATTTATTCGGGAAAGCGCTAGATGAAATTCTAGAAATAGCGGCAGATAAGAAAAAACACTTCCCGCCGCCCCCCTTCTCAAGACGCCGTTGGAATGATAACAGACATTCCTTTTGGGGTTCAGGAAAAGCAGGCCGGGGTCGGCCAGGGGATTAGTCCACACGAGGGAAGCCCTGGAATGAGAGAAGAGAAAGATGATATCTTTTTAATAAACCCCCTCAAAAACCAGACCCCAAACAACAATGACGCCGACATCCGGGTGGGGGGAAGGCTTCGGTTCTTTGTCCATCAGTGGGAAAAGTTACAAACCTCACAATGGGTAATCACCCTATTACCCGAAGGCCTACGGCTGAATTTCACCTCCCTCCCTCCTCATCGAGTAAAAATCACCCATGTGGCAAAAAGAAACCAGGTGACGTTAGAAAGGGAGGTTCATCTCCTCATGGAAAAACAAGTCCTTATAAAAGTACCTGCACAAGAGATAGAAAATACACATACCACTGATGCATATCAATGCAACCTATTCGTAGGGGTACACTCTATAATGGACATAAGGAATAACAGGGTAAAACTCCTATCTGAGATTGATCCTACAGAGAAACTATGGAGTATCAATAAACCCAAAAAGCGTAACAGGCTAAAAAAGCGTAACAGATTTTATTAGATATCATATAAAATAACAGACATGACATACAAGGGACACGTATAGTACATGTACGGCAGACAGCAACCACTGCAAATAGCACCTAGGGCATAGAGAGGACAATAGCAACAATGGCTTATGGGAGCATATCAATCCATCATAGATACATAAAGTGCATAGTGCTCTTGAGGAACATGCAAATCCCTAATACCACCATATATGTTAATACTACTCCAACCTGAGAATAGGTAATGGTGATAAAGCTTTGCCAATCTTACCCAACAAAATGTGATGGTGCCAGTGTGTGTCCGGCGGCCCCGACGCACGTTTCGCGTAAGCTTCCTCGGGGAAGAGATAGAGAAGGTGTTTTACAGTACCCTGTTTCTCACACCAAAGCCGGATGGTTCACTAAGAACTATCTTCAACTTAAAATCCCTGAATCAATATATCCGAGCAGAAAAATTCAAAATGGAAACTTTAAAAACTACAGTAAAACTGCTCTATCCAGGCTGTTACATGGCAGTAATAGACCTCACAGATGCCTACTATCATGTTCCCATTTGTGTAGAACATCAACAATTTTTAAGGTTGGTAGTAGAAATAAATGAAATTCCCACTCATCTACAGTACCAGTGTCTTCCTTTCGGAGTATCGGTAGCCCCCCGAATTTTTACAAAAATTATGAGATGGCATCGTTGGTAAGGAAGGAAAACCTCTTATTGGTACCCTATCTAGACGATTTTCTCCTTTATAGCAGACAGCCAGGAAGACTGCATAGAGGCAGTCACAAAAGTACGGAACCTACTGTCCAAACTAGGATGGTTAATAAATTTTAAAAAATAAAAAATGTTTCCAGTCCAGATACAGGAATTCCTGGGAATTCAGCTGGACTCAATCAAACATGTTTGTGTCCTTCCGAACAGGAAAATTGAAGCCATAAAACAATAAATAAAACAAACCCAATCGGCCCGGTCCATCTCGATAAGAGAAGCCATGTCCCTTCTAGGGATGTTGACAGCCACAATTCTGGAGGTTCAATGGGCTCAACTGCATTCAAGAGAGTTACAGTGGCAATCCCTACAATATAAATCGGATAATCGCCCTATGGCCACAAGTTCAGGACTCTTTAAATTGGTGGCTAAAATTAGAGAATTTAAAAAAGGGGGTGCCATGGTCGGTCCCCAATCCGGTGGTACTAACCACGGATGCGAGCCCTCTCGGCTGAGGGGTCCACTGAAAAGATCAGATTCTGCAAGGCAGATGGGATCCACAAATGGAGTCGGCATCCTCCAACCTAAGGGGACTAACAGCAGTAAGGCGAGCCGTTCTGCAAATAGAAGGGACTATCAAAGGAAAACACCTAGTGGTCTTATCCGACAACAGCACAGCAGTCTCTTACATAAATCGACAAGGGGGAACAAGGTTGAGGTCTCTGTTAGAAGAAGCCAAAATACTATTTTCTTGGGCAGAAAATCACCTCCTATCCTTGACAAGCACACACCTAAAAGGGTAAAAGGGACAGACAACCTTGTTGCAGACTTCTTAAGTAGGCACGTGTTACACCAGAACGAATGGTCCCTAAATCAGGAAATATTGGGGGAAATTTGCACTGGTTGGGGTATTCCACAGGTAGATCTCTTTGCCACAAAACAAAACCGGAAGGTAGAAAGATTCTATTCCCTGAACCCAGGAGAGAACCCAGAAGGAGTGGATGTGCTGTTGCACCAATGGAAGTTCCAACTTGCCTAAGCATTTCCCCCGATTCCGTTAATACCAACAGTGTTGAAAAAATTCAGAGAGGACAGGACACGAATACTGATCGCACCCTTCTGGCCGAAGAGGGCATGGTTCACCTGGCTCAGACGTATGTCCATATCGGACCCATGGATCCTTCCAGATGTTACAAATCTACTACACCAGGGTCCAGTATCCCATCCTCAAGTACACAGCCTACATCTCACCGCCTGGAACTTGAGAGGGGGCTTCTGCTAGCAATGGGAATTTCAGCTACGTTAATTGCTACTCTTCTATCCAGCAGGAAAAAAATTACATCCGATAAATATCAGAAAATCTGGGAAAAATTTCTAGAGTTTTTCAGGACGGCGCCTGGCAAGTACCACTCAGAAAGTCCCAATTAGTGAAGTCTTGGAGTTCCTCCAAAAAGGGTTGGAACGGAGGTGATCTATCAGCACCCTAAAGGTGCAAGTTTCAGCGCTTGGTGCCTTATTTGATCAAAAAGTGGCTGATC
The DNA here is from genome assembly GCF_032444005.1 of Ranitomeya imitator. NCBI lineage: Eukaryota > Metazoa > Chordata > Amphibia > Anura > Dendrobatidae > Ranitomeya > Ranitomeya imitator. The sequence continues at coordinate 724,755,115 of NC_091282.1, read as the reverse complement.
AGTTCATCCGAGTCTCCTTCACAGCCAGACCATTTAAACCTCGGCCAAAGGTAGCTCCCTGGGATCTAAATTTAGTGCTCCAGGCTTTAACTTCTCCTCCTTTTGAGCCTAACTCCATCTCAGAAAAAACTCTAACCTTAAAAACGGTTCTCCTGGTTGCCCTTAAGTCGGCTTGACACATTAGTGAAATTCAAGCTATCTCTATTGATCCTCCATACAGGGCCGCCATCAGGGCATGACAGCCGTGACTGGCTTATGGGGCCCGGTGAGCAGAGGGGGCCCACATCGGGCCCCGTCTCATCTGGTCACCGGGCCCCCCCTGTAGGCGCTGCGGCAGCGGCACACTATTGACGTGCGGGCCCGCACCCGCACGTCAATAGTTAACAGCCGCCAGCCAGTCTGAGGCTGGCAGCTGAATAGGGCCGCAGTGCGCACTCGCCGGCGTCTGACGTCATTGTCAGCCGCCGGGCCCGGCGAGTGCGTCTGTGTGGAGCCTGGGGGGATCTTCGCCCGGCGTAGGATCATGGCCAGGTAAGAAGTCGTGGTTTTTTTTTTCTTTGAGAGCTGCGATCCAGGGGGGCCCGGGGGGCAGGATGATGGACACACAGGGGCAGAAATGCTGGACACAGTGGGGCAGAAATGCTGGACACAGTGGGGCAGAAATGCTGGACACAGTGGGGCAGAAATGCTGGACACAGTGGGGCAGAAATGCTGGACACAGTGGGGCAGAAATGCTGGACACAGTGGGGCAGAAATGCTGGACACAGTGGGGCAGAAATGCTGGACACAGTGGGGCAGAAATGCTGGACACAGTGGGGCAGAAATGCTGGACACAGTGGGGCAGAAATGCTGGACACAGTGGGGCAGAAATGCTGGACACAGGGGGGCAGAAATGCTGGACACAGTGGGGCAGAAATGCTGGACACAGTGGGGCAGAAATGCTGGACACAGTGGGGCAGAAATGCTGGACACAGTGGGGCAGAAATGCTGGACACAGTGGGACAGAATGGTGGACACACAGGGGCAGAAATGCTGGACACAGTGGGACAGAATGCTGGACACAGTGGGGCAGAAATGCTGGACACAGTGGGGCAGAAATGCTGGACACAGTGGGACAGAATGGTGGACACAGTGGGGCAGAAATGCTGGACACAGTGGGGCAGAAATGCTGGACACGGTGGGGCAGAATGGTGGACACACAGGGGCAGAAATGCTGGACACAGTGGGGCAGAAATGCTGGACACACAGTGGGGCAGAAATGCTGGACACACAGTGGGGCAGAAATGCTGGACACACAGTGGGGCAGAATGCTGGACACACAGTGGGGCAGAATGCTGGACACACAGTGGGGCAGAATGCTGGACACACAGTGGGGCAGAATGCTGGACACACAGTGGGGCAGAATGCTGGACACACAGTGGGGCAGAATGCTGGACACACAGTGGGGCAGAATGCTGGACACACAGTGGGGCAGAATGCTGGACACACAGTGGGGCAGAATGCTGGACACACAGTGGGGCAGAATGCTGGACACACAGTGGGGCAGAATGCTGGACACACAGTGGGGCAGAATGCTGGACACACAGTGGGGCAGAATGCTGGACACACAGTGGGGCAGAAATGCTGGACACAGTGGGGCAGAAATGCTGGACACAGTGGGGCAGAAATGCTGGACACAGTGACAGGGGCAGAATGCTGGACACAGGGGCAGACTGTGAGACACAGGGGCAGAATGCTGGACACACAGTGGGGCAGAAATGCTGGACACACAGTGGGGCAGAATGCTGGACACACAGTGGGGCAGAATGCTGGACACACAGTGGGGCAGAATGCTGGACACACAGTGGGGCAGAATGCTGGACACACAGTGGGGCAGAATGCTGGACACACAGTGGGGCAGAATGCTGGACACACAGTGGGGCAGAATGCTGGACACACAGTGGGGCAGAATGCTGGACACACAGTGGGGCAGAATGCTGGACACACAGTGGGGCAGAATGCTGGACACACAGTGGGGCAGAATGCTGGACACACAGTGGGGCAGAATGCTGGACACACAGTGGGGCAGAATGCTGGACACACAGTGGGGCAGAATGCTGGACACACAGTGGGGCAGAAATGCTGGACACAGTGGGGCAGAAATGCTGGACACAGTGGGGCAGAAATGCTGGACACAGTGACAGGGGCAGAATGCTGGACACAGGGGCAGACTGTGAGACACAGGGGCAGAATGCTGGACATTGGGGCAGAATGCGAGACACGGGGCAGAATGGAGATACGGGGCATGATTGGAGACACGGGGCAGGATGAAAGACATGGGGGCATGACTGGAGACAGATGGGGCAGGATTGGAGACAGATGGGGCAGAATGGAGACACAGGGGGCATGATTGGAGACATAGGGGGCAGAATGGAGACATGGGGCATGATTGGAGACACTGGGGGCAGAATTGGAGACAGATCGTGCAGGATCATGGGGCAGGATGTATATGATGGAGACAGATGGGGCAGGATGGAGAGATCACATGGGGTGATCATATGGGGCAGGATGGGGAGATCATATGGGGCAGAATGGATACTCATGAGGGCAGGATGGGAGAACATCTGGCTGACGCCAGGAATGAGACACACGGGGCCAGGCTTGGGGATATTATTAATACCATAGGGGCTAATTTAGGGATATTTTTACTGCAGTGATGTATTTATTTTATTTTTTGAGTATACTGTTTTAAATGGGGGGCGGTCCTGTTACTGTATAGAGTGATACTATGTCGCCTTCTTCATGTGGTGTAATGTAGAAGTTGTGAAAAATTAAGTAATGTGTTCTGCAAGCGGAGCTCGAGATAACTGTGTTATTTCCTGCAGAGAGAAGTCCTGGCTGGATGAAATGATGGCGGTCTGTGCTGGATGAAAGATGAAGGACTTCACCTAGAGACGTCACTGGTGAGTCAGTGTGTTACCTATACACTGACACTATACACTGTATACAGAGCTCCTGTGTATAATTTCACTAGTGATCACTATATTATCTGTACACAGACACTGCATACTAAGTACAGATCTCCTGTGTATAATGGCACTTATGGTGATAGTATGGTGCTTTTTTTTAAATTACTGATCAGAATTGTAGTCACTATGTGGTGGTAATATGTGGTCTGGACATGGTGTTGTGGTATTTGTTCCTTGTATGTGATATTATTCGATCACTGTGGTGGTAATATGTCATCTGGTCATGGTGTTGTGGTATTTGTTCCTTCTATGTGATATTATTCGATCACTGTGGTGGTAATATGTCATCTGGTCATGGTGTTGTGGTATTTGTTCCTTCTATGTGATATTATTGGTCATTTTAAAAATTGAAAAATAAATAAAAATATACCTAAATTGTATTGCATAATTTAACAAATATTTAATAGGTTACAGTAGAGTAGGGCCTGGCCAAAAGTGTCTACCGTGTTATGGTGGCGGCTTAAAAAATCTTTTGGCCAAAACAAAAGCTGCCTGCTATGTATGTGATCTGGTGATGGGAACTGTTAATGTGTGATAGGTGAGAAGTGGAGTTTTTCCAAGAGAGAGCGGTGGGACTGTGGACAGTTCGAGGGGTGGAGCCTGGGGGCTGGGGTGGAGCCTGGGCGGAGTCTCAAGGGGGCCCCGAAAATTTTGCCAGTATGGGGCCCCGAAATTTCTAGTGGCAGCCCTGCCTCCATACACTACCTTTTTGGAGGACAGAGTAATAATCAAAACTGACCCGGCCTTCTTACCAAAGGTCAATTCTAAATTCCATAGGGACCAGGCGATAGTTTTACCCTCTTTTTGTGCCAACCCAAAATCCCAGGGAGAACAAACCTTTCATTGCCTTGATGTCAGACGATGCCTAATTTAATACCTAGAAGTGACAAAACTATGGCGACAGTCTTCGGCCCTTTTTGTCTCCTTTCAGGGAGCAAACAGAGAGAAAAAAGGCCACAAAATCTATTGCACCGTGGTTCTGCATGGCTATTGCACTCTCCTACTCCTCTTCAAGGCAATGCCCTCCACTAGGGGTAATGGCACACTCCACAAGAGCTATCGCCACATCTTGGGCGGAAAGGGCAAATGTGTCTATAGAGCAAATTTGTAATGCGGCAGTATGGTCTTCACCCTCTACCTTCTTTGGCCACTATAGATTGAACCTGGGGCTTTCAAGTCTTGCCTTTGGGAGGAAACTCTTATCGGCTATTGTCCCACACTAGGAGTTCTTTCTATTTCTTCCTCACATGTATCGGTGCTGTCATGGGGAAGGGAAAAAATGATAATTACTTACCGGTAATTTTATTTTCCAGATCCATGACAGCACCGCACTAATTCCTGCCCTATCTTGGTGATGGTTGTGTGTTGCACAAAAAAATGTGTGTGTATATTAGAATATATATATATAAAAAAAAAAAAAAAAACTGATGGGGATATGTAACTATATCAAGTGACAACCTATAGAAATAAATGTAATATACATAAAACCCGAACTAGCAAAGCGGTTACCTTGCATACTCTGTAAACAAACTGAGGAGAGAGGTGTCGCCCCCATCTTTTATCTCCGTTGCAGGTTTCCTGTTCCTGGGGGCTGGGACCATCTCTCTCTGCATAGATTCTGTCATGGATCTGGAAAATCAAATTACCGGTAAGTAATTATCATTTTTTCTGTTAATACTTGAAAATCATATTGGAAATTATAGCTGACATTGAGCCTAAAGGAGACCCAGTAACTGAATATTCCCAGATAAATCTGTTTTTAAATTAAATATTTTTTTTATACAGTAAATGAATGTTCCAATAATGGAGATTCGACAAACAAAAAAACTCTTCTGGTTATAATTACATGTAAAATGGAGTTGTATGGTATAATTTTTATAGTTTTGTTCCACTATTTTACAAAAATAGTGTCACAATCAGGGGCGGATTATCAGAGGGTCAATCTGGGCGGTAGCCCAGGGCCCAGTGGTGTGGGGGGGCCCTGGGCTTCCGCACAGATTGCCCGCCGGCCGCCGCCATCATCATATACTACACAGTGTGGTATACTGGAGTCTGGCACCCACCAGCCGCCTGCACCGGTCAGACTGGTGGTGCCGGCGCCGCGGCGTTATTATCTCCTGTCCTGATTTATGTGCGGCCGTGCCCCTGCCGTGCCATCACTGCCGTGCCGGGAGCCCCCCCCCCGGACCCGGTGGGCAGAGAGAGGGGGCCCGCATCGGGCCCCGTCTCATCTGCTCACCGAGCCCCTACCGGCGCTGCCTGCGGCGGTTTCCTATTGCCGTGCGGGCGCGCCCGCACGGCAATAGTTAACAGCCTCCAGCCAATTGGAGGCTGGCGGCCGAAGTCGGCCGCAGGCGCCGCGCAGCGCACACGTCGCCGGCGTCTGACGTCATCAGTCGCTGGCGAGTGCGCGCTGCTTGGAGAGAGCTCATCGCCTGGATCGCTGGTAAGGTGAGGAGAATTTTTTTTTTTTTTTTTATAACCTAACGGTACCGTGGAGATGGAGCGGAGGAGTCGGACACTGGGGCAGGCTGGGGGGCAGATTGCTGTACACACTGGGGGCAATGCTGGGCCTAGGAGCAGGACACAGTCTCTGGGGGCCTGGGCAGTCTGATTTCTGGACAGTGGACACACTGGGGCAGGGGCAATGATGCTGGAAGAGGACACAGTCTGGGGACTGGGGGGGACTGGGGCAAATGATTGCATTTGCTGGACACACTGGGGCAATGCAGGAGACACTGGGGGGGGGGGGGGGCAATGCTGGGGGACACAGTCTGTGTACACACTGGGGGCAATGCTGGGCCCGGGAGCAGGACACAGTCTCTGGGGCAGTCTGATTTCTGGACACACTGGGGCAATGATGCTGGAGGAGGACACAGTCTGGGGACTGTCTGGGGCAAATGATTGCATTTGCTGGACACACTGGGGAAATGCAGGAGACACTGGGGGGGGGCAATGCTGGAGGACACAGTCTGGGGACTGGGGCAGATGATTGCTGGACACACTGGGGCAATGCTGGAGGACACAGTCTGGGGACTGGGGCAGATGATTCCTGGACACACTGGGGCAATGCTGGAGGACACAGTCTGGGGCAGATGATTGCTGGACACACTGGGGCAGATTGCTGGACAAACTGTGGGCAATGCTGGACAATTGGACATACTGGGGCATATTGCTGGACAGGACACACTGGGGGCAATGCCTGGACATACTGGGGCAGATTGCTGGATACACTGTGTGGAGGCAATATGCTGGACACACTGGGGGTAATATGCTGGCCACACTGGGACAGATTGTTGAACACCCTGTCATGGGACAGGATGGAGACAGATGTGGCAGGATGGGGAAATCATATGGGGTAGAATGGATACTCATGAGGGCAGGATGCGAGAACATATTGCAGGAGCTAGGAATGAGATAAACGGGGGCCAGGATGGGGAATATTATTTCCGTAGGGGCTAATTAAGGGATATTATTACTGCAGTGATGTATTTATTTTATTTTTTGAGTATACTGTTTTAATTGGGGGGGTGGTCCTGTTACTGTGCAGAGTGACACTTTATCGTCTTTTTTTCTTCATGTGGTGTAATGTTGAAATTGGGAAAAATTAAGTAATGTGTTCTGCAAGCGGAGCTCGAGATAACTGTGTTATTTCCTGCAGAAACAACAAACAAGCCCTGGCTGGAATAAATGATGGCGGTCTGTGCTTCATGACAGATGAAGGACTTCACCTAGAGACGTCACTGGTGAGTCAGTGTTATCTATACTGACACTATACACTGTAAACCAGGGGTGTCAAACTGCATTCCTTGAGGGCCTCCGCTCAGACCATGAGTGTTTTCAAGATATCCTTTGTATTACACAAGGTGCTGGAATTATTCTGTGCAGGTGATTAAATTATCACCTGTGCAATACAAGGAAATCCTGAAAACATGACCTGTTTGCAGCCCTCGAGGAATGCAGTTTGACACCCCTGCTGTAAACCATATACAGCGGTCCTGTGTATAATGTCGCCAGTGATCGCTGTATTACCTCTACACAGACACTGCATACCAATTACATATCTCCTGTGAATACTGGCACTTATGGTGATTGTATTTTGTTGTTTTATTTTTTTATTACTGATCAGTATTGTGGTACTCAGTCACTATGTGGTGGTGGTAAAATGTGGTCTGGAAATGGTGTTGTGGTATTTGTCCCTTATATGTGCTATTTGGTCACCAAGTGGTTGTAATTTGTGGTCTGGTCATGGTGCGGTGTTCCTTGTATGTGATATTATTTGATCACTGTGGTTGTAATTTGTGGTCTGGTCATGGTGTGGTGGTATTTGTTCCTTGTATGTGATATTATTGGTCAAAATACACCTAAATTGTATTGCAGATTTTAACAAATATTTAATAGGTTACAGTAGAGTAGGGCCCGGCCATTTTTCTGGAGTAATCTGGTTCGGGTATATCATGACCCCCGTCACATGACCCCCGTCACATGACCCCCGTCACATGACCCCCGTCACATGACCCCCGTCACATGACCCCCGTCACATGACCCCCGTCACATGACCGGGGGGGCCCACAGTGTCTGAACAGCCCGGGGCCCTGGCTACCCTTAATCCACCCCTGGTCACAATTGCAGTTTTTATGTAACCACTGAATGTTTGCTGCAGTTTTTGCAAAGATCAGGGTGAAAAGGAAATAAAGCCAAAACGTGTGGCGTCATCCTTTCATCAGAGGTCCTCCAGATCTATGGATCTAAAGTTTAGTTCCTGCATAATGAAAGGTATGACATTCCCATATAACATTTTAAAGATCTCTTCGGTCATTGAATAGAAATGTTTTCTGTACATCCAGATGCTGGAAACTCCTACAGACTAGGATACTGGCAGCTTAGGCTACTTTCACACTAGCGTCGGAATCTCCCCGTCGCAATGCGTCGGGCAGAGATTCCGACTCTAGCGTTTAACGCACTGCACAACGGGTGCAGTGGATGCATTTCTCCGGCGCATCCGCTGCCCCATTGGGAGGTAGGGGAGGAGTTCCGGTCGGCATTGCGCAGTCGGAAAAAGTGGTCCGTCAGGAGCAAAAAACGTTACATGTAACGTTTTTTGCTCCCGGCGGTCCGCCACAACACGGCGCAACCGTCGCACGACGGTTGCGACGTGTGGCAAAGCGTCGCAATGCGCCGCTAATGTTAATCTATGGGGCAAAAACGCATCCTGCAAACAACTTTGCAGGATGCGCTTTTTTTGCCATAAACGACGCATTGCGACGTCTGGCAAAAACGCCAGTGTGAAAGTAGCCTTAATGTTTGCGGTCACTGTATCCAGTCTGGGCAATACTGTGTGAATGTAGCAGACACATTCTGCAACACTGACACTATGTGGATTGTAGAATATTCAGCAACAGCTTGGATACATTGAAGCATCCCTTCATGTATAAGAAGTATCATCTGGTAGCCATGGGCATGGCACTTTTAGGCTATGTTCACACATCGTGTTTTTGCTGCGTCTTTTTCCACTGGCAAAACCTGCTCTCTTGGTAGTAAAGAAGCTGCTTACAAAAAGCTGTTTTTGCTGCTGGGTTTTTGCTGCTGTTTTTTCTATGAAATCACATAGACTTACCTGGTACTGTAAAACGCAGCGTAAAATTATCATAAAAAAGCAGCAAGAAAACGCTGCAGAAACACAGCGTGTGAACATAGCCTTAGAGTCTGATGGGGTCCAGATCATAAACCGTCAACAGAAAAAATGACCTTTCAAAAATACTATTTCTTTATACCGTCTTCAGTATCACGATTATATGGCTCTTTACTGTTTCAAAACTACACAAATAGGAAGCATTAGTTCTCTTTATATAACTTCTTTCTTTTATTTGAAAAAATGGCACATCCATTTTCATAATTCAGAGATCAAACTTAAATGCAGGATAAAGGCCGCAATGAATAATTCCAAGCATAGCACATTATAGACAAGTGGACATTTCATTCCGAATTGATCCAGCGCCTGTCTTTCTCGATCGCTCACACCTGAGCTCAGCAGGTTAGCACTGTATGGTGGCTCAGTGGTTAGCACTGTTACTTTGTAGTACTGGGGTCCTGGGTTAAAATCCCACCAAGGACAACATCTACAAGGAGTTTGTATGTTCTCCCCGTGTTTGCGAGGGTTTACGCTGGGTTCTCCGGTTTCTCCCACACTCCTAAGACACAGTGGTAGGGAATCTGGATTGTGAGTCCAACATCACATTGATGTCTGTAAAGCGCTGCGGAATTAATGGTGCAATGTAAGTGGGTAAACTAAATAAATTAAATCAATCATGGTTTCCGCCCCAACTTTATGGCGCTGCAAACACTACTGATGGATTCTCTTTAAAGTTAAACTATCAGCAGATTTTTGCAAATCCACAACATGTTATAGGGGCAGAGAACCTGATTCCAGTAATGTCACTTACCGGGCTGCTTGCTGCAGTTTTTTTTAATAAAATTCTAGTTTTCTCTGCTGCAGATCTAGCAGTTCTCTAAATGCTGAGATGTGTATAGCCCCACCCACATCACTGATTGGCAGCCTCCTGTGAAGGTGGGGTTATACAGAGCTCATAAATATGGTGGACTATATGACAGCAGGTTTACTAGTCCTCAAGTGATAATCTCCTGCTGATAAAACAATGATGTTATCAAAACTACAGCAAGTAGTCATTAAAGGGAATCTGTCAAAGTTCTTGCTGTAGTTTTAATACAATCCATGCTTTATCAGCTGGAGATTGTCACTGCAGGACTAGGTCTCAGGTGCACAGCAGTCCAGCTAATCTGTGTAACTCCACAACTGATTGGTAGTTGCTGACAGTGTACACAGGAAGCTGCCAATCAGTGGTGTGGGCGGGGTTATGCACAGCTCAGCATGCAGAGCAATTTTTTAATTAAATGTCATTTACCATTTTCAACTTATGCAAAAACTTTGCCTATACACATCGTAAAAGTGCAAGTGACGTAAGTGACATGCTTCTGTAGTTTGTTCTGAACATGTTGCGACGCAAAGTGATGTATGCCATTTATAGTGAAGAAGGGAATTATAAAGGTAGATTTTCTGCTTGTCGCCCTGACACAGGTTACATTCCCCCTTGTATTAAGGATTTACATTGACTTTACATATTTGAAGCGTCTGACATGCGCCGCCAGTCCTCGGAGAATCTGTGACTAACTTTCCCACTTTATGTGCGGCCGACTTCCTGATGTGCCATGCTCCATGTACATAGTGATTTTTTTTTTTTTTTTTTTTAGTAAACTGAAGGGATTTTCTGGTCTAAAAAAAAAATAAAAATAATAATAATAATTTTCCAGTTAATGGTGTGCAGTCCCCATAAAAAAGCCAAAGAGGGTCCCTGTAAAGCGTGCCCCTTACTTTGGAGGAATCAGAAATGTTTAGACATTGATTATAAAGGGGTATTCCAGTAAGAATAAGCTATCATTTATTCACAGGATAGGTGATAACTTCTGGATTCCTGGGGGTCCGACTGAATGAGACTTCTGTATTATGAATAGGGTGGAGGTGAGCGTACCCTACAGGCACTCCATCAATACTCTATGGGACTGCTGGAGATGGCCAAGTACAGCTGTTTGTGGGGGTCTCAGTGATCGGACTCCCACTGATACAGACATTACCCTTTAATTTGAGAGAGAGTGACTCTATGGGGGTATTCTGCTTCCTTTAGCAGCCATCTAGCCTTTAATATGACCATTTTCGGCTATGTGCACACGTTCAGGAATGTCAGCCGAATTTTCCTGAACAAAACCGGACTTTTTCTGCAGGAAGTCCGCTCGCTTTTTTTTTGCACCTTTTTTTGCGGATTTTTTGCGTTTTTTTCCGGAGCTTCCCAATGTAATAATATAGCGGCAAAAAATGTGAAAAATCTGCAAAATTGCTGCATGCCGCAAAAAAAAAACGTAGCATGTGCACAAAAATTGCGGAATGCATTAAAATGATGGGATGCTTAATGTAAGCATTTTTTAGCGTTTTTTTTTTTCGTGGAAAACGGCTGGAAAAACGCGAAAAAAATACGAAAAATCCTGAACGTGTGCACATAGCATTACAGCGCCACAGTTCGGGTCCCTATTGACTTCTATAGGGTTCAGGTTCAAATTCGGGTACAGTTCTGGTATAAAAAGCGAACTTTGGGCTAAAGTTAGGTCGAACCTGACAAAGCTGACCATCGACTGGTCCATTCATTGCTAAAGAGGACCTGTCACCAGGTCAAAAGTCTCCCATTATTGCTCTTATTTGATCCTCACTGCTTCCCAGAATATTTTATTATTATTTTTTAAAGAGAATTTGTCATCAAGATTTTATGTGCATGTGGCTCTTTCAAAGAAGAGTCCAGCAATACCGTTCCATGGCCAGCCTGTTCGTCTGTTACCGAGAAATCAGAGTTTGATTTTCTATGCAAATGAGGCTGAAGTGCTATGGTAAATCTGAAGCCTCTGTCGCTCCAGGACCTTTTACTGCCGCCGGTTCACTGACTGCTCCTTTGCTGTTGGTCAATAGAATCAGTACCTTGCTACAGTCTATGGGAATGTTCACACGTCAATGTATTTTTGCCCCAAAACACGGAGACTTGTCCAAGTTTAATGCAAATCACTGATCAAACTTGCCAATGGGTCAATGAAAAAAATTGGGTAGCACTCATATGCCATTTGTGAGCTGTCCGTTTTTCACCCACTGTTTTAATCCCTTATCCCCCAGGCCATTTTCCGTTTTTGTATTTTTGCTTTTAGCTCCCCTTCTTCCCAGGACCATAACTTTATTTTTCCGTCAATATGGCCATGTGAGGGCTTGTTTTTTGCAAGACAAGTTGCACTTTTGAACGACACCATTGGTTTTTCCATGTCGTGTACTGGAAAATGGGAAAAAATTTCCAAGTGTGGTGAAATAGCAAAAAAGTGTAATTCCATAGTTGTTGTTTTTTATTTATTTTTTGGTTGTTTTTTTAACCATGTTCTCTAAATGCTAAAACTGACCTGCCGTTTATGATTCTCCAGGTCATCAGGAATTCATAGACAAAAAACATGTATAGGTTCTTTTTTTATTAAAGTGGTGAAAAAAACCCAAATTTTGTTAAAAAAAATAAAATAAAATAAAAAAAAAAGGTGCCATTTTCCGAGACCTGTAGCTTCTCCATTTTTTGTGATACAAAGTTTTGATCGCCTGTTATTGGATTGTATAGCGATGTCGCTGCGATGAAGAAACATAATTCTGTTTTTTTTCTTTATATATTGATTGGTCGATTTTGAGCGTGGCTGTACCAAATATGTGTGTATTTGGTTTTTTATTGTTTTATTTTGAATGGGGTAAAAGGGGGGTAATTTGAAATATATATTTGAAAAAAAAAAAAAAAAAAAAAAAAATATATATATATATATATATATATATATATATATATATATATATATATATATATATATATATATATATATATATATATATATATATATATATATATATATATATATATACACACAGTGGGGCAAAAAAGTATTTAGTCAGTCAGCAATAGTGCAAGTTCCACCACTTAAAAAGATGAGTGGCGTCTGTAATTTACATCATAGGTAGACCTCAACTATGGAAGACAAACTGAGAAAAAAAAATCCAGAAAATCACATTGTCTGTTTTTTTATAATTTTTTTTGCATTTTATGGTGGAAAATAAGTATTTGGTCAGAAACAAACAATCAAGATTTCTGGCTCTCACAGACCAGTAACTTCTTCTTTAAGAGTCTCCTCTTTCCTCCACTCATTACCTGTAGTAATGGCACCTGTTTAAACTTGTTATCAGTATAAAAAGACACCTGTGCACACCCTCAAACAGTCTGACTCCAAACTCCAGTATGGTGAAGACCAAAGAGCTGTCAAAGGACACCAGAAACAAAATTGTAGCCCTGCACCAGGCTGGGAAGACTGAATCTGCAATAGCCAACCAGCTTGGAGTGAAGAAATCAACAGTGGGAGCAATAATTAGAAAATGGAAGACATACAAGACCACTGATAATCTCCCTCAATCTGGGGCTCCACGCAAAATCCCACCCCGTGGGGTCAGAATGATCACAAGAACGGTGAGCAAAAATCCCAGAACCATGCGGGGGGACCTAGTGAATGAACTGCAGAGAGCTGGGACCAATGTAACAAGGCCTACCATAAGTAACACACTACGCCACCATGGACTCAGATCCTGCAGTGCCAGACGTGTCCCACTGCTTAAGCCAGTACATGTCCGGGCCCGTCTGAAGTTTGCTAGAGAGCATTTGGATGATCCAGAGGAGTTTTGGGAGAATGTCCTATGGTCTGATGAAACCAAACTGGAACTGTTTGGTAGAAACACAACTTGTCGTGTTTGGAGGAAAAAGAATACTGAGTTGCATCCATCAAACACCATACCTACTGTAAAGCATGGTGGTGGAAACATCATGCTTTGGGGCTGTTTCTCTGCAAAGGGGCCAGGACGACTGATCCGGGTACATGAAAGAATGAATGGGGCCATGTATCGTGAGATTTTGAGTGCAAACCTCCTTCCATCAGCAAGGGCATTGAAGATGAAACGTGGCTGGGTCTTTCAACTTGACAATGATCCAAAGCACACCGCCAGGGCAGCGAAGGAGTGGCTTCGTAAGAAGCATTTCAAGGTCCTGGAGTGGCCTAACCAGTCTCCAGATCTCAACCCTATAGAAAACCTTTGGAGGGAGTTGAAAGTCCGTGTTGCCAAGCGAAAAGCCAAAAACATCACTGCTCTAGAGGAGATCTGCATGGAGGAATGGGCCAACATACCAACAAGAGTGTGTGGCAATATTGTGAAGACTTACAGAAAACGTTTGACCTCTGTCATTGCCAACAAACGATATATTACAAAGTATTGAGATTAAATTTTGTTTCTGACCAAATACTTATTTTCCACCATAATATGCAAATAAAATGTTAAAAAAACAGACAATGTGATTTTCTGGATTTTTTTTTCTCAGTTTGTCTCCCATAGTTGAGGTCTACCTATGATGTAAATTACAGTCGCCTCTCATCTTTTTAAGTGGTGGAACTTGCACTATTGCTGACTGACTAAATACTTTTTTGCCCCACTGTATATATATATATAAATATATATATATATATATATATATATATATATATATATATATATATATATATATATATATATATATATATATATATGTGTGTGTGTGTGTTTCAAAACCTTTTTTTTTTTTTAAATTACTTTTTCCATGCTTCAATAGTCTCCATCAGATGCTAAATACTGATGAAAATCTGATCCAAAGCACTAATGAAACTTGGATAATTCCTCACATCTGAATGAGCCCTAAGAACTAAGCTTCCATTAGAGAAGTCTAGAAAGGCCGTACTGGGGGCCCACGGCACGTAAAGGGAGGCCGCCATGACGGGGTTACGTGGGACCTGGGGAGCTGGAGCAGTTAGAAGGGATACGGTGGTAAGGGGTTAACTGGGAACTTGAGGGGTGGCTTTAGGGGCATTTTTTGAAAATAAGGGGTGGAACTAGGGGACTGTGGGGAGGGGGCACATAAAAAGGGGCACGCTCCTCACGCAGGCATCCATTTTAGGTGCCTGCGTGACAAGTGAGGAATCTCTGTCACACTTACCAGAATGGACGTTGAAGCGATCCTCCAGCGTCTCCGGACGGCAGCCAGCTCCCAGGGGACAGATTGGCTGAATGCATCCGTTAACAGCCTTCTCCAGGGGACCACCATCGCAGGCACCGCAGGACGGGCGCCGGCCGCGGAGGACTAGGCCTCCGGCGCGCCTAAGCCCGGACATCATCCCCAGGGCCCGGCGCCGAAATAGGAGCCCCTCTGCGGACCCTCCGGTAAGCAGCGCTGTTCCCTCCACCTCACAGCGCGGCGCCGGGAGGAATCCTCCAGTGCGGCGGGGCCTACAACGGGGGGTGGATCCTTCCTCCCCTCCTTCAGTGTCCGGGCGACGTGGGGCGGCAGGAGCAGGAGCCGGTACGGCGGCCGCCAGCATGCCCGCTGGCGCCGCTCAGCGTGGGAGGCAGCGACAGCCGAGGAGACGGGGGTCAGGTGCGGTGGCCCCTCAGCGCCGAGGATTATGCGGGCGGCAGTCGGCTGGCCCTGGCATCAGCGTGCGGCCTTCTGCAGTGCACAGCTCTGGAGTCTTCAACGCAGCAGCGCCCTCTGCTGGTGGTGGCCTGGATATTGCAAGTTCTGCGCCCTCTGCTGGTGTTGGCCGGGATTTTCCTGCAGCTGCGCCCTCTGCTGGTGAAGGCCGGGATTTTCCTGGATCTGCGCCCTCTGCTGGTGATGGCCGGAACTTTCCTGGATCTGCGTCCTCTGCTGGTGGTGGCGGAAATTTTCCGGATTCCGGCAGGCGACATTCCGTCGCTTCGGTACGCAGTGCCGGGGACGTATCCGTGGCAAGGAGCCGCACATCTTCCATCGGGCGGCAGGATGCTGGCTCGGCCTTTTCCCTTTCCGCAGCACCAGGGCAGTCGACGGCATCACCGAGTCGCCAGGACACGGATACGGCCGCCAGGAGTTCGGCGGGCAACATCGCGGATCAAGCCGGTCGGGATGCAGGACACCTTCGGCTGGGAGCTGGATCTTCGGCTGCTGGGCTCACAGCACCCAGGCAGCTAGGTGAGAACATTTTCCCTATCTTTAATTTGCCAGGCATAGTTTCCCCTGAAGCTAGGAATAGTGACATTACTTCGGGAGTTGCTAGTGGGGGTATGGGTTTAATCCTTAGAGGTTTAGGGGAGCTAGCGGGCTTGTGGGGGTCCGGTCTTAGCAGGGGGTCTTTGCCGTCAGCTGCTTGGTTGGGAAATATGGGGTCGTTTGAGGGGTCTAGACAGTTGTCTGAAGTTACGGGTACATCCAGCAGTGCGAGTCCTGCGGCAGACACGGGGAGCTCATCAAGGGAGAAGGACGGAACAGCACCAGGGCCTGGGTCAGGAATTGATGCACCAGGTGAGGGAGCTTTGCAGGATAAGGAAAAGGAGGATGTACCGCAACTAGACGATGCGGCTAGGGGGGAGGTCTATGTCTGCTTCGAGGGCCCGTTAGGGGCACATTTAAAACAAGAGGTTAGGGAAAAAATCTGGAAAGGGGAGTACATAGAAATATTTTCTCTTTTACCCCTAGATAGATTTAATTTGGATAGACCTAGAAGGGAGGACTCTAAAAAAGAAGATGAGGAGAAACGGAGATATAGGCTGATTCCCAGATCATTTTCAAATTGGCTGCAAGCTTTCGCTATTATGGCTAGCGTAATCGGGGAGAAGGCCCCGGAAAATTGCTCGGCATTATTTTGTTACTTAGATGCCATAGGGGAGGCTTACAGGACCTATGGGGGACAGGGTTGGTTACGCTATGACGAACAGTTTCGTCAGCGTAAGGCTTTTAGGCCAAGTATCAGGTGGGATCACAAGGACATAGCGTTGTGGATGAGAGTTATGGTCCCGTCCCGTTTAGGTCAGACTAGCCAGCCTTTTCACGGGGGCGCCGGGAGTTCAGGGCAGTCAGGACACTCGGCGGCTTTGCAGAAGGGACTGTGTTTCGCCTTCAATGATGGCATATGCAGATTCGGGAGCAAGTGTAAATATAGGCACGAGTGTTCAACCTGCGGGGGGGTGCATAGCGCTTCAAAATGTTTCAGGGGTAACAGGCAAAAAGTTGGAGATTCAGCTGACAAAAGGGGTGACTCCGGTGCAGTGGGTCGTGATGGAGGCCTTTCTAAGTAGATACCCTGATAGGTCAGCTGCAGTTTTATTGCGCGACGGTTTTAAGGAGGGTTTCAAAATCCCTTATGTTGAGCAGGATGTTAGTTTAAAAAGAAAAAATTTGAAATCGGCGTTACAATTCCCGGAGGTCGTGTCGGAGAAGTTGAATAAGGAAGTTGCTCTGGGAAGAATGGCAGGCCCGTTTGTCGCCCCTCCGATTGCAAATCTGAGGGTGTCACCTCTTGGCGTGGTCCCTAAGAAAGAACCTAATAAATTTAGGTTAATCCATCACCTGTCATTTCCGAAGGGATCTTCGGTTAATGATGGTATTGATCCCGAGTTGAGTTCGGTGTCGTACTTATCATTCGATTCAGCGATGGAGTGGGTTAGAGCATGTGGAAAGGGGGCTAAGCTGGCTAAGACCGACATCGAAGCGGCCTTTCGTTTGTTGCCAGTTCATCCTGACAGTTTGCATTTATTGGGTTGTTTTTGGGATGGCGGCTTCTTTGTTGATCGTTGTCTTCCCATGGGTTGCTCGATTTCATGTGCTTACTTTGAGGCCTTCAGCACGTTCCTAGAATGGGTGGTGAAAGATGTGTCTGGGATACGCTCATGTTCGCACTATCTGGATGACTTTCTGTTTATAGGGCCAGCGGAATCAGCAGATTGTTCGATTTTGTTGCATACAATGGAGAGTGTGAAAAAAAACTTCGGGGTGCCTTTGGCGGAGGATAAAACAGTTGGTCCGGTGACAGTGTTGAGCTTCCTAGGCATTGAAATCGACACGGTAGCAATGGAATGTAGGCTACCTGCAGACAAGGTTACCGCGTTGCGCCAAGATGTGGTTAATACGATTGGTTTGAAGAAGATAAATTTGCGCAGTTTGCAATCGTTGTTAGGGAAACTGAACTTTGCATGTAGGATCATGCCGATGGGTCGAGCGTTCTGCCGCCGCCTATCCTTGGCAACAGTAGGGGTAAAGTCCCCTTTGCATTTCATCAGGATAAAGAAAGAGTTTCGGGACGATTTGAAGATGTGGGCGGATTTTCTGGACGAGTACAATGGCAGATCTCTGTGGATTCAGCCGGTGGCAGATGCTACCTCCTTGGGCATTTTGGTGCATGTCGTTGAAATGAGTGGCTTTGGTCTTTTCTTTCATGGTAGCTGGTCAGCAGCGGCTTGGCCGGAAGAATGGAAGGAGGAGGGGTTAACAAACAACCGGCTACTGTTGCATTTGTTCCCCAGGGTAGTTGCGTTGGCCCTGTGGGGTGACAAATTGAGGAATTTGAAGATTTCTTTTCATTGTGAGCATGTTGGAACGGTGACGGCGGTAAACTCGTTGTCAGCGGCTACGCCTGCAGTAGTGAAGGTCTTGCAGCACTTGGTTTTCCTGGGTCTTAAGTTTAACTTATGGATTGTATCTGAAGTTAGCTTGTCAGCGCCTGATCCAATAGTTGTTGCTCTTTCTCAATTTCAGTGGCAGCTTTTCCGGGATTTGGCACCACAGGCGGAGAGCGCGGGCCGGGATTGTCCAGTGGAGTTGTGGAACCTGCCGCGAGGGCCGTAACAGAGTTATTTACCAAATCGCTCGCGGATTCATCTTGGTCTCATTATAATCAGGCTTGGAGCTTGTGGGAATCCTGGATGTCAAGTATGGACCAGGATATGGAGGAGTATGGTTTGTTGTTGTTCTTAGGTCATCATTGGGAGGCAGGTTGGTCTGTGACACGTTTGAATAAGTTTCTGGCGGGGCTAGCCTTCAACCTTAAATGGAGGGGGGGTAAGGATATAACGAAATCCTTCTTGGTTCGGCAAGTTGTTCGGGGTTGGAAGAAAGGCTGGAAGGCTTCGGACGGTCGCCGACCCGTATCTTATGAGGTGCTCTCAGCCATTGAGCGGAAGTTGCAAGAGGTGTGTTTTTCCGAATGGGAAGTGGTTCTGTTCTGTGCAGCCTTTTCTTTGGCCTTCTTTGGGGCATTTCGGTTAGGTGAGTTGGTTAGCCCGTCCGTTAACAAAATACCTTTTTTACTAAGAGAAAACGTGGATGTCGAAGGGAATAAGGTGGTAGTGTTTATTAAGGCTTCCAAAACGGACGTGTATGGGAAAGGGTGCAAAGTGGTGTTGTTCAATGTTGAAGGATCCCCGGTGTGCCCGGAGGCATCCGTGAAGAAGTACATGGCAAAGGGCGGGGTGTTAGACGAGCCATTCTTGGTGCACGAAAATGGGTCTTTCTTGTCCCGTTTTCAGTTTATTTCTGTTTTTAGGAAATGTTTGGCAGCAGCGGGCTTACCTGCAACACAATATAGTGGTCACTCCTTCAGGATCGGGGCAGCGACTGAGGCCGCTAGGTGGGGCCTTGGTGAGGATGTGGTTCAGAGAATTGGGAGGTGGGAATCTTCAAGATTCCAGTCGTATGTTCGCCCAAACCTATTGTGAGTTAGAAGCTGTGTTAAGTTAATTGTTTGTTGCCTTTCTTTCTGTGTTGCAGGGCCTGATCCGATGCTCGTCTGGATCATGGGGCATTCGTATGTTGTATGGGCTGCGTTGCGTGCTGCGGTTCGTCCGGACGGTCGTCAGTTGGGTCTTTCTCGAGAGACAGTGACTTTACGATGGATCGGTAAAAGGGGGATGGTGTGGAAGGAATGGTTACCTGAATTTCATCGTTTTGTTAGACTGGATAGAGTGCCGGAGATCGTGGTGATACATTTAGGGGGGAATGATTTGGCTAAACGGTCTTGTAGGGAGCTGATTAAGGATATCAAATTCGATATCCTGAGGTTCTGGGTCATGTTTCCAAAAGTGTTGTTGGTGTGGTCCGACATCATTCCCCGTAAAAGATGGAGAGGTGCTAGATCACACGAGGGGGTGAACAGGGCCCGGATTAAAATAAACAGGGCCATATCTCGGTTTATGGTGAGGAATGGCGCGTTGGCCGTGAGACATGTGGACTTGGAATCGGGTCAAGGAGCTTACTGGAGAGCTGATGGCGTGCACCTGAACGCGGTGGGTAATGATATGTGGTGTTTGGCTATCCGTAGTGGCATTGAATTAAGCTTGAAGGTGTGGAGGGACATGAATGGCTAAGGTGTCAGGCCATTCGTGTTCGTGGCGGGGGTGGAGGTCCTCGAAGTCGGTGGAAATGGTAAATCGTGGTTCAATGGGGTGGGGATCTTGAGAGGTCCTGGACACCCCATGAGAGAATTTAACAAGGCGCGGTACGGTTATTCCGCGTGAGGTGGATTTATGGACCCCTGGCATGGGGGTGGGTTCGGTGGACCAGGATTGGTTGTTATCTATCCCTGAGCTGGTGCTTTACGGCTGGGGGTAAGACTCATCCTGGGCTGAACATTGTGGAGTTTTTGGGATACTGAGTTTTTTATAACTTTGGGGCTTCGAGGACCGCCCCTCCTATTCTGGGTTGTCATAAAAGTTCTGTTATCTTTTATTTAATAAAATGGCTGCTGTGGCCAATTAAATCCAACATATGTCTCCGTCTGCTGTTTTGAGTACGTTAGAAGTTTATTCTTTAGATTGTTAAGAGATCTGTTTTAGGGGGTTGGGGTAAATTTTTCCAGGTCACGGAACTCACGTATACCCTATGTCAAGAAAGGCCGTACTGGGGGCCCACGGCACGTAAAGGGAGGCCGCCATGACGGGGTTACGTGGGACCTGGGGAGCTGGAGCAGTTAGAAGGGATACGGTGGTAAGGGGTTAACTGGGAACTTGAGGGGTGGCTTTAGGGGCATTTTTTGAAAATAAGGGGTGGAACTAGGGGACTGTGGGGAGGGGG
Organism: Ranitomeya imitator; assembly: GCF_032444005.1. NCBI lineage: Eukaryota > Metazoa > Chordata > Amphibia > Anura > Dendrobatidae > Ranitomeya > Ranitomeya imitator. Next base: position 724,734,579 of record NC_091282.1, on the reverse strand, counting down.
CACATAAAAAGGGGCACGCTCCTCACGCAGGCATCCATTTTAGGTGCCTGCGTGACAAGTGAGGAATCTCCCGCCCACCCTCCCTTTTTTGGTTAGGGTAATGGGGGGGGTGAAGTCGGCATATGTGGGCTTTTGGAGTATTGTTTTAAGAGGCGTCTAAATGTATTTATTTTGTTATGTGAATGCTGTCAGGGTATTGTCACGGCAGTTGGCGGGGGTGGAGGTCCTCGAAGTCGGTGGAAATGGTAAATCGTGGTTCAATGGGGTGGGGATCTTGAGAGGTCCTGGACACCCCATGAGAGAATTTAACAAGGTGCGGTACGGTTATTCCGCGTGAGGTGGATTTATGGACCCCTGGCATGGGGGTGGGTTCGGTGGACCAGGATTGGTTGTTATCTATCCCTGAGCTGGTGCTTTACGGCTGGGGGTAAGACTCATCCTGGGCTGAACATTGTGGAGTTTTTGGGATACTGAGTTTTTTATAACTTTGGGGCTTCGAGGACCGCCCCTCCTATTCTGGGTTGTCATAAAAGTTCTGTTATCTTTTATTTAATAAAATGGCTGCTGTGGCCAATTAAATCCAACATATGTCTCCGTCTGCTGTTTTGAGTACGTTAGAAGTTTATTCTTTAGATTGTTAAGAGATCTGTTTTAGGGGGTTGGGGTAAATTTTTCCAGGTCACGGAACTCACGTATACCCTATGTCATGCAGTGACTCTCTCAAAGAGCACACAGGAGCGTTCGACCGAGTGCGTGGAGGAGAGAGCTGCCAGCCAAACCATTGTGAGGCCAACAGCTAGCTAAAGTGTATTGGGAGGGTGAGAGAAGGGGTTTTAGGTTGTGTTCAGACAAGTGTTTTTTTTTTTTTTGTTTGTGTGCTTCTAAAACCTCCTAATAAAGGGAGCATTTCCTGAAACCCTTTCTAACTGAAAAACTTATTTATTTATTTTTTTCTGTGCAGTTTTAAGGAGTCTTTGAAGCGTTGTTTTTTTTTTTGTTTTGTTTTTTACAGCCTTTTGCCTTAAGGTGTGAAATTTGGATTGAATTTCATGAGGACGTGAACGTCTTCAGTCTTTTGAGCTTTTTTTCCTGCTCTTCAGGTTTTGAAAAATACTTGGTGGGAAAAAGAGACTATAAACAGTAAAGTGGACTAACAGCGCAACAAGTGGGAAGAGTCTTACAAGATTCTCTAAGGAATTTTTGGGAGCTGATCCTCCATTGCGTGATCTTAGCCCAACATAATGATATCTGTTCGCATCTTGTTGGGGAGGACACCACATTCATAAACTGGAGTTGTCTTCATCAGACATCCCTGAGATTTTAAAAACTTTCTCTCAGTCACAATTGTGCACCTCTTACATAGTAATTGCTGCCCAAAACGGTCATCATGTAATTTACAAGGTAATATGGCACTTTAGCACATTTTTCTTTAACATGTTCATTTACTAAACGTGTCAGAGAGAAACTGAGGAGAAATACCTCATTATTCAGATGAGCGTAACGAGCCGGTGAGATGCCGTGAATGTGCGTGATTACACTGAGAATACTAATACATTCATTAAATAGGAGATGCTGGAAGGGGCTGTGTACCGACTTGTCCTCATCACATGGGAGCATACAGATATCATAAATGTACTTTTGTGCTTGTTACGTAGTTATGAGACTGTGAAAGAGCATGTTGCCACCTATTCAGAAGTCTGTTTTGTTTTCTTTCTTTTTTTTTGGGAGGGGGGGGTTGCTTTACATTTGCGATAGATTGTTTGAGTTGGGACCTCCTGGGTCATCATGTCCAACCCCCTGCTCAATGCAGGATTCAATAAACCATCTCGGACAGCTGTCTGTCCAGCCTCTGTTTGAAGACTTCCATTGAAGGAGAACTCACCACCTCACATGGCAGCCTGTTCCACTCATTGATCACCCTAATTGTAAAAAAGTTTTTTCTAATATTTAATCTGTATCTTCTCCTTTTCGGTTTTGGTCCATTGCTTCTCATGTTTCCATGTGCAAATGAGAATAATGATGATCCTTCTACACTGTGACAGCCCTTCAGATATTTGTAGACAGCTATTAAGTCTCCCCTTAGCCTTCCTTTTTTGCAAGCTAAACATTCTCAGTTCCTTTAATCATTTCTCGTAGGACATACCGGTACTTTGCAGTCCACTACCCATCCTGGTAGCTGTTCTCTGAACTCGCCCCAGCTTTTCGATTCTTTTTTTTAAAAACGTGGTGCCTAGAACTGAACACAGTATTCCAGATGAGGCCTGATCAGTCTGTGATCTATTAGTATTCCCAGGTCTTTTTCACACGTGCTGTTGCTTAGTTCTTTTCCTCCTATTCAGTAGATATAATTTTAGTTTTTCATGCCCAGTTATAGAAACTTGCATTTCTCCCTGTTAAATACCATTCTGCTGCCCATTGTTCAAGCTTATCTATATCCTTCTGAATCCTTTCTCTGTTTTCTCTAGTGTTACATAGATCAAATTGCTTTTGTCAGTGTGTTGGATCCAAATTTGATCCGCTATTGAGCCGTGTGTACTTCTAACATCAGTATGGCACTCGTTTTTTTTTAAGACCTCATTCAGACGTCCGATTTTTGCGTACGAGTGCTATCTGTGGTCTAGTACCAATAGATCTGCAGAAAATCGGGGAGACGGAGGATAAAAATTGACACTGCAAGTCTATGGCTCTTTGAAAAACTTTGACTGTATGACATCCAAGCACGGTTCTATTTTTCAAGGACTGTCAGAATGGAGAAGGGGGAGGAATTTTTTTTTTTTTACGTTTCTTCACGTGCGAGAAAATCTGATGACTCTCAGACCACACTCTGAAAAGAATTATCTGTCCGTTTTTCTCATATGTTGAAAAATCAGATGTCTGAATGAGTGCTAATGTAAAGAAAAAAATTTCAAGGTTCTCCTATTTTTTTTTTTGTTTAAACAGTAAAGATTGATTACACTCAGATTACACACCGCATCCATGTGCTGTCTGTGTTTTATTTTTCACAAACTTACTGATTTTACTGGTAAGTTTGATCCGTGACTTAAACCAAAAAAATAGACATTTGGACACGGTATGGTTTCTTCCCTGAGAAACATGAATAGAATATATATGTGAAAAATGGACATCAGAATAGGTCATACCACATGAGTTATGTGCCCACACTAGCTGACTCCATACATCCATTCAGTTCTGTGATAACGTGATAACTCAATTTCGCTGTATATCCATAAATGGCTGGTTAGTCCATATAATTATTTTAATATTTTGGATTATTGGGCGTTTATTATATATTTACATGATTAGAAAATCCAGTAATTCGTCAGTAATTTGGCTCCTATAATGTATTCTCACCATGTGTTACTGCGGGATGTCTATAATGTATGGAAAATGCCATTAAACCTTGCCTTGGAGAAGTGTCCATAGATTGCTGCCAGACCTCACATTCACTATTCTTTAGCATTAGCGATTAGCATTAGATCAGTGTGTCCAGCCTTAATGACTTTGCTATTTTCCTGTAGCTACTTTGTTTCGTAGCCTCGTCACACTTAGATTTGGTACATTGTGCCAACAAACACGTCCGCACTTGCCAACTTGAGAAAACAATATCTCGGCTGCACAAGATTTCACTAAAAGCAACATTAGCAGCAGGGATTTTAGTATGAAGCTGTGGATCACATAGTGTAAGTGTTCATGAATGGACATGGACGTGATCATTATATAACACGCGACATTTTTGTTTTATATCCGCTAAAGCAGTTGCAGAATGTGCGGATCACAAATATCCTGTCTATTACTAGCTGTAGAATGAGTTAACAGAGAATCTGTCAGTGAGCTCATTTTTGACAATCCAGTGGGAGAGTTTCTCATTCTCACGTCGGTCTTTTTCTGAGCTCCTCCGCCTCTCAGCTGATTTATGACCACAGACCACATCAAAGTTGAATGAGCAGGGATATAAAGATTCTGGAAAAACCAACAGTGCATATTTTTTAATGAAACATTAAATTGAAGTAAAAAAAAATTTAAAAAATCACACTTTCTCTTTCAGGTAATATAATGTGGAACCGTGAGCTATCTGCACACTTATCACACACAGATCAGCGTAAACCAATACACTTAATCTAGTCTCCTCTACTTTACTGACGTTCCAGTGCTTAGTTGGATAGGCCAACTCCTGTATCTGTCTGCCATGTGCAGGCAAGGCTAGCCCAAAAAAGGCAAAACTAGTACAAGCGAAAATCTAGTAGGCATGAATTGCCTATTAATTGGTTTGCTGTATCATACTGCAGACCCCTCTACCAGAAGCAAATTTGGTGGTTACACTAGTAGTACCCTAAAGTCCAACCTTATTGGGAAACTCAAAATTGGTAGATTCATCAAAGTGTAATATTGGCGCTACAACTGCTACACCATCTGTCTGTCCAGGTATTGTATCTGGCATTGCAGTTCAAACCCAAAAGTAGCTCTCCAAACATCCCCAGCACTACTCCCTTACACTCAATTCCATGCAAACAGGCATACTCCTTGATATCGATGTTTCTCACAATTCAAAGTAGACAGATTCCAAGTATCACGTTCCAAAGAAAGAAGTGGCACTCACGAACATTTCTGTTCCTTATTGTCTAGATAACCGGCATACAAAGAAAAACATCAAAGGGACAGGAGGTGAAAAAATTGCGATCTTTTTGCACCTTCTGTTCTTCTGAATTTTATACGCTGAATGTTTAGAGAAGTCACTGAAACGTTGGTGAGTAGGGTTGAGCGAAACGGAACGGACAAATTCAAAAATCGCCGACTTTCGGCTACCCGATCCTAGTGTGGAGTCAGCCATGAGGTTGGCGATCAGCGTGCAAAAATCGAGTTTCGTATGACGTTTTTAGCGCCATTTTTCAGCCAATGAAGGAGGACGCAGAGTGTGGGCAGCGTGATGACATAGGTCTTGGTCCTCACCATCTTAGAGAAGGGCATGACAGTGATTGGCTTGCTTTCTGCGGCGTCACATGGGCTATAAAGGGGCGTTCCCGCCGACCGCCATCTTATTTCTGCCGATCGTAACATAGGGAGAGGTTGCTGCAGCTGCATCAGAAGAAGGGATATAGTTAGGGAGGGAAGATTAACCCCAAACTGCTTGTGCTGTAGCGATTTCCACTGTCCAACACCACCATTTGTTTGCAGGAACAGTGGAGGCTATATTTTTGTGCATCAGCTCTGCAGCTTATTAGGCTGCCTTATAAGGCTCCCTGATAGCTGCATTGCTGTGTGTACGCTGCTGTGCAAACCAACTGCTTTTTTAAAAGCAAAAATCCTGTTGCTCCTTTCTGCACAATTCTCTTGTTTATTTGTCCACACTTTTGTGTGCAGCAGTCCTTTTTACTGCTGCCATACTTGTCCTGAAATCATTGTAGGGAGATTGAAATTGTACTACAGTCCTTGTATTTTTTCATATATTCCAGCCACTTTCTGCCACTTACATTGTGTAGTGTTATACACTGGGCCTGAGTTTTGGTTCAGACTCCCCCAAAAAAAGGGAGTTTCAAATTCTCACAAAGTGGATATACTTCAGTCCTGTTAGTTTGTCGTATATCAGCCAGCCACTTTCTGCCACTTAGATTGCGTTGTTTTATGCACAGGGCCTGAGTTTTGGTTCAGTCTCCCCCCCCCCCCAAAAAAAAGGGAGATTTAAATTCTCAACAAGTTTATATACACCTTAAGCCTTGTTTTACAGTACCATATAACGGTTGTTATTTTGGTTAGATTTTCCAAAAAATGAGGAAGTCAGGTGGAAGAGCCCGTGGGCGGTGGTTGCCAGCTGGTACTGATGGTGGTGGTGCATCTGGTGGTAGTGGCAAAAGCACAAAGCTGGAGGTGTTGAGCCAGCGTTCGAGTGCCGTTTGCCTGGACAGGTGGGTGCTCCCACTCTTGGGCGACGGCACTGGCACAGGGTCCCTCATAGTACAATGAAGTGTCTCTGACGGTGGTGGTGCACAACCAACGTCGGACACACCGTCGTAATATGAGGGGCCCTGCGCCAGTACCGCCGCCCACGAGAGAGTGTTCCCCCCAGCTCGAACAGTGCTCTACCACTTGCAATACTTACCTCTCCCTGCTCCACCACTGTTTAGTCTGTGCTGTTAAATCCTTCAATGGCACTGCCAATACAAATTTTTTGAAATGATAGATGATAGTTAAAATATACAGGGGCCCTGGCCTCCATTTAGACCAGTTAATACTTTGCGCCTACTACCACTGTCTGCTACTCAGCAGAGGAGCCCACCCCTGTACCTAGCTATGCCACCTGTTTAGTCCTGTGACCAATTTTGAACTGCAGTTAGCCTACTTTTTTTTATTGTGGGCCTCTCATTACAGTTTTTTTTTTTTACTGTGTCAGCCTCTCATTACAGTTGTCCTCCACTGAACAAAGCTATGCCGCCTGTTTAGTCCTGTTACCAATTTTGAACTGCATTTAGCCTACTTTATTATTTGGGCCTACTAACTGTGTCTGCCACTCATTACAGTTGTCCTCCACTGAACAAAGCTATGCCGCCTGTTTAGTCCTGTTGCCAATTTTGAACTGCATTTAGCCCACTTTATTATTTGGGCCTATATCTGTGTTTCCTCCTCATCCTGCCCATTGCCCAGCCACTGCTAGATGAGTCTGCTGGTACATTGACCCAGACCACTACTTTCCACTTGCACTCTACACAGCCTGAATCTGACCCTAATGAAAGTCAGGTTCCCCTTCCCGCACATTATACCACCTTACACGGGGACAAAGAGGAAGGTGCAGATGAAAGTGCAGGTTCCTTCATCAGGTGGGGGGGGCATACTCGTTGGCGATGTCACTGGCACAGGGCCCCTCATAGTATGCAAAAGTGTCTCTGGCAGTGGGAGGCGCCTCCCGCCATCAAACACACCGCCGTACTATGAGGGGCCCTGTGCTAGTGCCAACGAGTGGGCCCCCCCCTGCTTGCTCAGGATCACAGCACTTGCAAAGTTGAAATACTTACCTCTCCCTGCTCCACCGCTGTGACGTATTCCGCGTTTCCTGGGCCCACGAAAATCTTGAGCCAGCCCTACCCCCCATAACTTTAGCCAAATGACCCCCAGTTTTCAATGCCCAACTATTATTATAAAGTAAATTAAGATTGACAAGCTTAAGAAATAAGAATTGATGTTTTTGGCATTAAAATGGGCACTGTAGGTGTTTTCCTGTCCTCCACTCACTGCCGACTTTGATTCCCCATTGACTTGCATTGGGTTGCGTGTTTCAGTCGGCCATCGACTTTTCGCAATAATCGGCCGATTTCACCCCACCCGACTTTTGACAAAGTCGGGTTTCGCGAAAAAAGTAAAAGTAATTTCTTTGAAATGAAATACTTGGAATCTGTCCACTTTAAGTGTGAAAAACACAGATATAAAAAAAAAAAAAGGTTCTCTCGCCAACATTTCAGTGCTTTACTCTCTAGATATTCAGTATACAAAGAAGAAGTTCAGTGGGACAGTAGGTGCAAAAAACGTGTATTTTCTGCAGCTCTTGTTCTGCTGAACTTTTTAATTGCATGCTGAAAGTTTAGAGAATAGAGCATAGAAAAGTTGGCGAGTGCCGCTTCTTTCTTTGGAATGTGATAGCAAAACCGTCTGTTTTTTTGTTTAGAGAATTAAGCAGTGAAACATTGGTGCATGCCACTACTTTCTTTGAAATGTGATATTTGGAATCTGTGTACATTGAAGTGTGAAAAACAACGATATCAAGAAGTGGCACTCACCAACGTTTTAGTGCTTTCATCTCAAGATATTCAATATGCGAAGAATAAAGTTCAGTGGGGCAGTAAGTGCAAAAAATTGCCATCTTTCAGGTTATCCTGTTCTGCTGAATCTTTTGAATGGATGTCGACTGTTTAGTGAATAAAGCACTGGTGAGTGCCGCTTCTTTCTTTGGAATGTGATATCAAAAGTGTTTCTGTAATAATAAGCAAACTCTTCTAATTTTGGTCAACCCCTTTAACTGTTGATGTGGTCTGTGACTGACGGCACTGGATCACATACATTGCAAAAGTGCCATTTTTCTTTATTTAGCGTGCCTTGATGTGCAGTTACGACCGAGGAAGGTTTAATTTATATCCAGATCTGTACAGAGAGACAACATACAATGGATGAAGAGGACATGACCAACAATATTTACAGTCCGCTTTTCCTCTTTTTTCCAATTGCTACGTGAGACTAACGCCCCATATTGAGTTAGCGGGGCTCATGTGTTTGTGGAAGAAGAGAATAATGTGACTCTGAGCAGAACCTGGAAATGTTTTTGAACATGAAGGCAGGTTGTTCAGCCCACAGACGGGATGCTGCTGTCATTGTGACTGCAGGCGGTGAATCTTCAAGTGCGCAGGAGTGGAATTTAGTATGAATGATCAACATGGAAGAGACTGCGGAGAACTTGGCAGATGGATCTGGAGGGCAATTGTGAAAAATGCAGTTTTATATTTTGCTTGTGCGTAGCTGGGAATGAGAACTGGTATGTTTTTTTTCTTATTCACTAAGTATATACTACAAGGTTCTGCGGGTTGGCTGCAAACATGACTATACAAGCATGTAGTATTAAAAGGGCACGCTCACAAGAATCGTTACGTAGCGCCTGGACTTTTTCCTCAAATTTGTGTAGTAAATCTGCATGTGGATTTTTCCAGTGAATTAACGTGGATTTCACTAATTTCTTTGCGAGGGGTGAAATGTGCTATAAAAATCTGAAAGAATTGACATACAATGGATTTAAAAAAATAAACGCGTAGTTGTAGTTTGTGTACTTATTTCTTCTGCAGCATGTGGATGAGTTTTCTAAAATCTATTCTTTGCTGCTAGTTAAAGAGTGGCCACTACTTTTTTTTTTTTTTTTATATTGATGGCCTATCCTTAAGATAAGCCACGAATATCTGATTGATGTGGGGACGACACTCGGCACCCAGTCGCCAAGCTGTACTGTAATGACTGGAAGTTCTCAAATGATGCCGAAATCCAGCAGCTCTGTGATTTATATGGTGGCTGGGTGCTGGCGATATACCGCCTACTTAAATTACTAGGGGTGGATCTGTAGTACACGGCCGCGACTACTATAGTTTTGACGGATTTACTGTGTGCCTCCAGCATCAAAGATCTGACCACCGCCACCTATAACAACTGATCGAAACGGGTGCTGCAAGGGGCCATCAATGAAAAAACTAGTGACTAACCTGGGACTTTTTCTATTAGCCCAACTACATAATATAGTCTTCCTCACTGGCAGACTTGGTGGCAGATTTAGTGCGGGTACTGCTAGTGGCAGACACACACAGAAGAGGCCCCTCTGCAAGAAATATATATGGGCCCTTTGCAGTTCACTTGCTTTGGCCTCCTAACTTTTTGGGCACCATTGCAACTACACAGGTTGCACCAATGGTATGTCCGTCCCCAGCTACTACACGGGAAATGTTTGGCCAAACTAATCTACAAGAGGACATTCAGGAGCCGAGACTTCAGGACGGCTGATTTTTTACAAGGATTGGCTGCCATTGTTGTTCCCATTAAACATTTTAGAAGGCTTTTAGTCTGATGTCTGGTCTAGAACTGACTACAATACCACTGCGTAACTAGACATATGTATTATATAGGTCTGGGGAAAATCAGATGAGAATTGGTTGCTAAAGGGGTTATCCGGCCATACTTTCCTGTCTGATTTGTCAATTTCACTCTTAGGCGTGTAGTTGCAGAACTATCTGAAGCCCAGAAAGTATTATGCAGGGGTACAGGTAATTGGAATAACACCCATGCATAATATTATCTGGGAATTGTATGTTTGCTAAGTTCAACAACTATTTTGCCAAGTTGGAGCTTTTTGTGCACAACCCCTTCAACCATATTTTCTGTGAATCGATAGGAATCATGGGACACGGCTGAATAAAATGTTTCCTCACTAGACACAAGAGAACATTCTGCGATAGATAGATAGATAGATAGATAGATAGATAGATAGATAGATAGATAGATAGATAGATAGATAGATTATACACTTACATACCGTGGGTGAAATAAGTATTGAATACATCACCGGCTTTCTAAGCAAATTTATTTCTAAAGGTGCTATTGACATGAAATTCTCACCAGATGTCAGTAACAAACGATCCGATCTACATGCGCAAATAAAACTAAACCTTAGATTTCCATAAATTAAGATGTGTAATAAAGAGAAGTAACTCAGGTAGAAAGTATTGAATACATGAAGAATGAGAGGTGCAAAAAGCCATAACACAAGCTGAAATCTATCAGAAATTAGAAAGCAATCCTGCAACATAGCGATAAATAATATCAGCTGGTTCAGTTGATGGCCTATGGAAAGGTGTCTCATTATCATGGTGCCACAAAAGAAACCTCTCATGATGGGTAAAATCAGTGAGCTGCCTCAAGACCTTTGCAACCTTATTGTTGCAAAACTTACTGATGGCATTGGTTACAGAAGAATTTCTAAACTACTGAAGCTTCCAGTAAGCTTGTTGGGGCCATAATCTGGAAGGGGAAGGAACATTATTTCACCATAAACCGTCCATGACCAGGTGCTCCCCACAAGATTTCAGACAGAGGAGTGAAAAGAATTATCAGAAGAGTTGTCTAATAGCCAAGTTCTTGGGTTGTTACCAATAACTGGTAAGAATGTCATGCCAATAGCCCCTTGAAAAAAATATATACTTAGAGAATTGGTGATGAATCGCCCCCACGTAAGGGCAATGGGGTACTCGGTACCGGGTCCTTCAGTTCCCTTAGCGAGGATGTCACGGTGGCCCGACCCGGACTGTGGCCCTATGAGGGGCGCCCAATAAAAGGCAAAGTTCGTAGATAACGGTAGTGTTCGTGACGCCACGTGTGGTATTCGGTCAGAGTGACCGACGCTGCTTAGGGGTCCGCTGGGGTGATGGAATGGCAGCTAGATGGTATACCTTCGCACAGGTGAAGTAGAACCCTAGGGCTTCCCAGGAGTGTAGATGATGATGGTGGATGGTGCAAGGCGCAGTGAATAGCGAGGAAACAATGGGTGCAGTCTCTTTACCTTTACTGAAGGCTTCAGCATCCACAGTCCAGGGTCCCGGATGACAGGGTAGGCAGAGTCCGGCCGGTCTGATGGCAATTCCAGAGTCCCCTTATCCAGGTGGAAATCAGTAGCCTTCCCCTTGCGCACAGTAACGTAGTAGGTCCCTACTTGCATTAGGTACCATAAGGTCCTCACTGTTGTTACTTCTCTCTCTCTGTCCCCCAGATGGATAGGACAAACCCGTATGACGGTGGTGGCCTGAGGCTATTTTATAGGGACCCTAGTGACGCCCCTCCTCCGCGATTGCCACCGTGTCTGCTTAGGTGTTTAGGTCGGACAGCCAACTTGGAATAGACTGCCCTGCCGGATTCTGAAGTAAAGCGTAGAGTCTATTACTCCCTCGGTGTTCCAGCCACCGGATCTGCGCTTCAGATGGAGGCAGCCTGCTTCTAGCTGGTCTCCCACTGATGTTTCACTCCTGTTGCTATGACTTCTGTGCTCACTCACTACAGCACAATTCCTTTCTTAGGATGCTGCCACGTGGGTTGCAGGCGCAGCTCCGTGTCCTTCTTTCTTACTGAGCCGCTGATGTTCTTCCTTTTTCCTCTGTCTGACTGACAGGAATTTCCTGGGCCAAGCCCAGTCTGCTTCTCTCCCTCTCCTTCCGACTCCTGACTCACTCTCCCTTCAACTGCCTGACTTCCTAACCAACCCACCAGTTTTACCCTATGTGAGTGGCCTAGTAGATAGAACCCTTAACTCCCCCTGGTGGACTGGAGTGTGAAGTGTGTGTGTGGCTGTGATACCTGGCAGGGTGAACTCCTTTGGTGCCATCAGACGTAACATCACTCTCCCTGGATGAAGAACGACATAACTGCAACGACCAGGACTCTGGGGCGCTGCAGTGACATGTTCAATACTTATATATAGAGATTTTAATGCTCAGAAGCAGCATCCATAAGTATCTCTTCCCTGCCTTAAGAATATTGTCAGATATCTTGAGCCTCATAATTGTTTTTTGCTTCTTATTTTTCTTTTTTCATTTATCCCAGTCTCTCCGGTTTGTCTTGGTGACGTCTTTTCTGGCTTTTGCTGTTAATTTGTATGAGTGACATCATTAAGAGCTGTGACAGAAATAATAATCCAAAAATATGCAATGACTAACGGAATCCTCTGTATCCCACCTCCTACTTCTCCCCCCAGTAATGACAGTGTTGTAGAGCACAGAGAGGGGAAGACTGTAATAAGCAGATCAACATGCAAATAATTACTGACTGAGCCTGGATTCTGCGTTCTCATTTACATGCAAAATTGCAAAGTACTATTTAAAATATGATTAAAAGTTCAGTATTTCAAACTGTTAATGGTTTTGTTTCTGAAGAGCTACAAGCAGATCTGTGCAATGTGCCGCCGTCATTAAACTGACACTACAGGGAATTTTATATGTTGACCTGCAAGGGGAATATTAGGTAACTGCATTCTTGGCAACTTTTGAAAAGTGGCATGCAGAATGCCATATTGAATTTTTTTTATGGCATCCGTCCCCCACCTAAGCCATTGGAATGGTACAAATGACCCCCTTCATAACGAAAAAGGAATAAAGACCACAACAAATTCCCTAAATCTACACAGTCACCAAAATTACATTCACATTCCCCTACCCAGGAGTGTAACGACAAAAGGTGCATGGGTTACAGTCGCACCCAGGCTCTGGAGACTAAAGGTACTGTCACACATAACGATATCGTTAACGATATCGTTGCTTTTTGTGACGTAGCAACGATATCGTTAAGGAAATCGTTATGTGTGACCCTGCTGGGAGATCGTTGGTCGCTGAGGAAAGTCCAGAACTTTATTTCGTCGCTGGACTTCCCGCTGACATCGCTGAATCGGCGTGTGTGACACCGATCCAGCGATGTCTTCACTGGTAACCAGGGTAAACATCGAGTTACTAAGCGCCGGGCCGCGCTTAGTAACCCGATGTTTACCCTGGTTACCAGCGTAAACGTTAAAAAAACAAACACTACATACTTACCTTCAGCTGTCTGTCCCCGGCGCTGTGCTTCTCTGCACTCCTCCTGCATCCTGTGTCAGTGCCGGCCAGCCAGAAAGCACAGCGGTGATGTCACCGCTCTGCTTTCCGGCTGACCGGCGCTGACAGTGCAGAGGAAAGCAGAGCGCCGGAGGACAGACAGCTGAAGGTAAGTATGTAGTGTTTGTTTTTTTAACGTTTATGCTGGTAACCAGGGTAAACATCGGGTTACTAAGCGCGGCCCTGCGCTTAGTAACCCAATGTTTACCCTGGTTACCGGGGACCTCGGGATCGTTGGTCGCTGGAGAGCTGTCTGTGTGACAGCTCTCCAGCGACCAAACAGCGACGCTGCAGCGATCGACATCGTTGTCGGTATCGCTGCAGCGTCGCTAAGTGTGACGGTACCTTAAGGGGCCCAAAAATGTCTCTTTGGCCTATATGAAAAGCACAATAGTATTAAAAACCTGCAATAATTGGGGCCCCATTGGCGCACTTGCATTGGGGCCCATGAGCTTCAAGTTACAACACTGCCCCTAACCTTTCCCAAATTAACACAGACAGAATGTATGCGTGATTGACTGCTCCACTCAACTGGTGGCGTATATTGGTATACCACTTTAAAGGGGTTGTCCAGCATTGCAGTCACCCAGCATGCATTGTGGCTGGTGCCAGGTGCAGTGACTACAATGTGAGATTTGCATACATGTGGTCACATGCTGACTAGACCTAGACTCAATACAAGTGAAGCGAGGTTAAACACATCTAGACGGATTGTGGACATAAATGTGCAAATCTCATATTTGTGGTCACATGACCGTTCGCTCCTGGCACCAGAGAATCCTCAAAACGTACAGAATGAGCGCTATGAGAAATCACAGGTCTGCAGTTGGAGTGCCCCCAGACGCAGGGCCGCGGGTTACTTGGTACCGGTCCTCTCTGTCTCAGTTCTGGGGTTGTCACGGTGGCTGGACCCGGTCCGTGACCCTGCTAAGGGGCGTCCAATGAAAGGTGATACGAGTCTGTCAAGGTTTTGTGAAGCCACCTGTGGTATTCGGTCAGGGTGACCGACGCTGCTTGGGGCCCACTGGGGTGAGGTGATGGCAACTAGATGGTATACCTTCCCACAGGTGAAGTATGTCCCCAGGGCTTCCCAGTAAGGTGGATAGTGATGGTGTGAGGTGCAGACAATAACGAGGACACAGAGTTGCCCCGTTGTGGCCAAAGAGGAGCTGGTAGAACCTGATACTGGATTTACAGGTGGATGGCCCGATCCAGTTTCCGATGGAAGAAGACCTTCTTTCACAAGGACCAATCCGTCTCCTAGATGCTCACAAATGGAATCTGGCGGCATGGCTACTGAGGCCAGGTGTTGAGAGCCAAAGGACTTGCAGAACCAGTGGTTTCCACACTTCAAAAATCCAGGAAACCAGTAACCAATGCTATATACAATAAAGCCTGGAAGAAATTCTCATCATTTTGTCTTCCCGAAATACCAGATCCCTTCAATCCGAATTTATCACAAATTATAGACTTTCTGCAAAGAGGCTTAGAAATAGGCCTCAGTCCTAGCACCCTAAAAGTCCAAGTTTCTGCCCTCAGTTCAATATTTGAATCATCGCTGGATTAAGAGGTTCTGGTGACTGGTGACTTCAGGATCCTCAATCCAGAGCACAGTTAACAGGGCTGTCTGAGACCGGCCGGTCCGAAGGCACATCCAGAGTTCCCTTTGCAGGTGGAAATCGTTGCCTACCACTAGCGCCTGTGTGTTGTAGTGCTTCCCTGCTGAGCATTCGGGATAGTCCTCACAACTTCTGTTCTGTTTCTTTCTCGTTCTTTCTATTCTCTGTCCCCCAGGTTTGTTATGGCTAGGACGCACCCTTTTGACGGGAAGGCTCGGAGCTCTTCCGGGACCCTAGAGATGCCCCTCTCCATGCATTGCCTATGTCTGCTTAGGTGATGTACGGTAGACAGCCAACCTATAATCAACTGTCCTGCGGTATTTGAAGTAAGGCATAAAGTCAGTTACTTCCTCGGTGTTCTGGGCACCGGCTACGCGCCTCAGTAGGATGTTGCCGTTCTCCGGGCACGACTCCTACTGGCTCTCCTTTGTGCTTGATCTCGTTTCTCACTGTCCACAATATCCTTCGCTTCGTGTCCTTTCTAAGGATACCGCCGCAAGGTAGTGCAGGTGCGGCTCCGTAACGTTCTATCCTTGTCGCTAGGTGTCTGCCAGGTTCCCACGCCTGACAGGGACTCCCCTGAATCTTCCCCCGCAACACCCCCTGCCACGGGATGTTGCCTGAACAAAACCCAGTCAGCTTCTAACTAACTTCCTATCCAACCCCTAGTTTTACCAGTGTGAGTAGTGGCCTAATAAATAAAACCCTTTGCTCCCCCTAGTGGCCGGAGTGTGAAGTGTAATGTGTGCTGGTGGTACCTGGTCAGGAGAATTCCTTTAGTGCCATCAGACGTACCATCACTCCCCTTAGTGGCAGAGCGATACTATTGCAACGACCAGGTCTCTGGGGCGCTGCACAGTCACTTAGTACTCAAAGGCAAAGCTACCCCTTTAAGGATCTATAGTGTAGAGCACACCTTGGAAATATGCATTTCAGGGATCACAGTAAATGAATTAATGACAATGGTTTGTTGACCCTTGTAACCAATTTTTTATGTAATAAATTGGACTTGTATTGATTTTTAATAAGCAAAGTTTAAAGGGATTGTCTTAAAGTAGTTTTTTGCTATCTAATCCTAGAGCAGCAAAATATAGAGCCTGATTCCAGTTATGCGTCACTGCTTGGTGTAGTTTTGATAGAATCTCTGTTTTCTTTGTTGCAGAGCTCAAATGCTGAGCTGTCTATAACTCCACCCACACCCCTGATTGGCAGCTTCCTGTGTACATAGTCCGCAAGCTGCCAATCAGTGGTGAGGGCTGGGTTACACAGATCATCCGGACTACCTGGCATGTGAGACCTAGTCAGGCAGTGATAATCTCTTGCTGATAAAACACTGATTGAATTAAAACTACAACACACAGCCAAATAAGTGATACATCACTGGAATCAGGCTCACTTGCTTTATATTGGATGAAATAGCAAAAATCTGCTGACAGATTCCCTTTTAGGAGACATTTGCCTATGTGGAGAGACACTAACAAGATCTAGATTTTCACTTAATTTTATTCCGCTTTGATCTCATCTATTCAGGAAACTCCTCTGGACTGCAGTTTATAGGTCGTGGGTACAACCTAACCGTTTCTCAAGGACATGAAGCCAAGCTGAACTGCAGTTTATTGGGCATGGAGCTGCCAGAGATCCAGTGGTTGAAGGATGGCGTTGCCGTGCAGAGTGCCGACCAAATGTACATCCCTGTGATTGAAGACCATTGGATCAGCTTCCTCAGGTGCAGTATCTGGCCCTGGCATCTGGAAATAATGGCCTGCTTATTATTACCAGACATAAGCAGATGATACAAATGTCTCCTTATTTAGGCAGTGGCGTACCCGCACCAGGATAAATATGCAGCTGCCCCACATGGCATGCACAGGGTATTCTTAGAATAGATGGAAATATTGCAGAGGTCGGTTATACTGTGGGCAGCCTTTGATCTCCACAGAAAGGTTTTTCTTGGGCCCATATACGGCCAATCTGTGTGATTTGTGTGCTAGCAGAGACCCCAGATCCTGTCCAACCCTGGTCACATACAGCTTTCTGTCTTGATGTCTATGTCTAATTTATTAATTCCCAGAATAATGAAAGCGATCGGGGATGATAGTGTATTCTAATTTATTTTTTTTAATGGGGAACATGTAGGCATGGGGCAATGGAATTTGTTAAATATCTGTAAAAGCAAAACACAGTTCTTCTCCAAGCGAGGATCAGCCAGCTCAGTGTTAACAAAGTCAACAGTTCAGGTCCTTTAACACAGGCACAAACACTTTTCTAGAGTGTTCCTCACCAGACACTGAACAACTACTGCCTCTGGAGCTCAGCTATTTATGCCCCAGACCACCCCCTGGGGTGGAGATAAGGTGGACATCCTCCCACCCACTCTATGGGAATCCATTAAAAACCAAGCCTTTTATTCAAATTGTCCACTACCTCCTTGCAACACTTAGTGTGCTGAAGGAAAAATGTATGTTTTTCTAGATCACTGAAGCCATGAACCTCAGTGAAACATATCTTCCCTCCAGCAACTTGCCACTGACTTTGTCACACCATCAACATGCTTCTTACACCTCTCAACTGGTATTTCGGAGTACTCTTCTTTTGCAAACTGATCCAGGTCTCTCCTATTCGAAGGTGCCTTCTCCCAGCAGCAATGTTAATATCTCTCCAGAGGTGTTCAATGGGATTTAGATCCAAACTCATTGTTGTCCACTTCAGAACTCTCCAGCGCTTTGTTTCCAACCATTTCTGGGTGCTTCTTGAAATATGTTTGGGGTCTGCTGGAAGGCCCATGACCTAGGATGCAAACCCAGCTTACTGACACTGGGCACAATATTGTGACCTAAAATCCTTTGATAATCTTCAGATTTCATGGTGTCTTGCACACAGTGAAGGCACTCAGTGCCAGAGGCTGCAAGACAACCACAAAATATGATAAGACTCTGTGTAGGAGGGAGGAGCTAGAGGCAGAGCTCCTCCCTCTTACTTTCCCCTCCCCTGTACATAGAATCTTATCAGTACCAACTGTCATCTCCTATCTCAGTAATGGGAAAGTCTGTCTTCACAGATTGTACCCCGTAATTGAGAATTTAAAAAATGTATGAACAGTTCTGGCAGAGAAAGATGCAGATATCTGATACAAAATGTTATAAAGTTTATTATTTTCACATATACTATTGATTTATAGAATAAAAATTAAAACGCTGGTTACGCTTTAAGGAGAACATAAATCCGGTTAAGGCAGACCCTCCAATGTCTTAATGGCGTCTTTTCTGTTTGGTGTAGATGCGGTGACTACCGGGTTTACTTGCATCCTTGTCCATTCAGAGATTTAGAATGAAAGATTAGAAGTTTTAGATTCTTTTCTAAAATTGAATTATTTTAAGATAAAAACTGCATTGGGAGAATGTCAATGGAACTGTAACTACATGCATGGTAACTGTCTATTAAAGGGTAGAAAACCTATTTCAACTACCCTATAATGGCATTCTGCATTAATCGAGGGGGGTCCTCATTCAGGACCTCCATTTACACACTGCGACAGAGTGGCTACAAAAGAGCATCTCTCATACTGGAGGACCTGCTCTACACACACACCGGATTGGTGCCATGTTTCATTTTACGTGTCATTGCACTGCAGGGGGATTAAAGAGATTGTCTGCAGTGGTAACGTCCCATCTACAGCAGCCAATCACTGGTCTTGTCGGTAATGCCAATTTTTGACGGTACAAGCCCTCTGAGACCAATCCTTGGCTGCAGAAGCCAAATATTGTAGACTGATATAACTGCTGCAAGCTTATCAACAAAGACCAGCAGGTAACGCTTGGTTTGTCATTTTACAGTATTACCCACCTGTGCCCCATAGAAACAAAATACAAAACAGTAAAATACTTGAGCCGAGTTCCCCCATGGATTATGACACACATGGTCACATGATTGGGGGTCATCGGTGCATCGGCATGACAACCAGAGGTCTCACTTGAGACCTCTATGGTTGTTGACCCTGGATTGCTATGAGCTCCACCCTGTGGTCAGCGCTCATAGCAATGCAGTAATTCTGCTACATAGGGGCTATCTGAGCATCGCCTCTATGTAGCAGAGCAAATCAAGTTGTGCCAGCTTCTAGTCTCCCATAGAGGCTATTGAAGCATGGCAAAGGTAAAAAAACAAAGTTTTTAAAAATATGAAAAAAAATCTATATATATAATTGCCTAAGGGTTTTTCCGTCTGTCTGTCTGTCTGTCTGTCTGTCCTGGAAATCCCGCGTCTCTGATTGGTCGAGGCCGCCAGGCCTCGACCAATCAGCAACGGGCACAGCGACGATGATGTCATAAAGGACATAGACATCTCACGTTTCTGATTCAGCGACGGGCACAGTATCGACGTAGATGTCATAATGGTTACCATGGCGACGATGATGTCATAAAGGTTGCCTCGACCAATCAGCGAAGGGCACAGTCTGCCGCGAATTCTGGAATCATCATTGTCCATATACTACGGGGACATGCATATTCTAGAATACCCGATGCGTTAGAATCGGGCCACAATCTAGTATACAGTGCCTACAAGTAGTATTCAACCCCTTGCAGATTTAGCAGGTTTACACATTTGGAATTAACTTGGCATTTTGACATTTGGACTGTAGATCAGCCTGGAAGTGTGAAATGCACTGCAGCAAAAAAGAATGTTATTTCTTTGTTTATTTTTTTTTTTAATTGTGAAAAGTCTTTTCAGAGGGTCATTTATTATTCAACCCCTCAACCCACCCGAATTCTGTTTGGTTCCCCTAAAGTATTAAGAAGTAGTTCAGGCACAAAGAACAATGAGCTTCACATGTTTGGATTAATTATCTCTTTTTCCAGCCTTTTCTGACTATTTAAGACCCTCCCCAAACTTGTGAACAGCACTCATACATGGTCAACATGGGAAAGACAAAGGAGCATTCCAAGGCCATCAGAGACAAGATCGTGGAGGGTCACAAGGCTGGCAAGGGGTACAAAACCCTTTCCAAGGAGTTGGGCCTACCTGTCTCCACTGTTGGGAGCATTATCCGGAAGTGGAAGGCTTATGGAACTACTGTTAGCCTTCCACGGCCTGGACAGCCTTTGAAAGTTTCCTCCCGTGCCGAGGCCAGGCTTGTCGGAAGAGTCAAGGCTAACCCAAGGACAACAAGGAAGGAGCTCCGGGAAGATCTCATGGCAGTGGGGACATTGGTTTCAGTCAATACCATAGGTAACGTACTCCACCGCAATGGTCTCCGTTCCAGACGAGCCCGTAAGGTACCTTTACTTTCAAAGCGTCATGTCAAGGCTCGTCTACAGTTTGCTCATGATCAGTTGGAGGACTCTGAGACTGACTGGTTCAAGGTTCTCTGGTCTGATGAGACCAAGATCAAGATCTTTGGTGCCAACCACACACGTGACGTTTGGAGACTGGATGGCACTGCATACGACCCCAAGAATACCATCCCTACAGTCAAGCATGGTTGTGGCAGCATCATGCTGTGGGGCTGTTTCTCAGCCAAGGGGCCTGGCCATCTGGTCCGCATCCATGGGAAGATGGATAGCACGGCCTACCTGGAGATTTTGGCCAAGAACCTCCGCTTCTCCATCAAGGATCTTAAGATGGGTCGTCATTTCATCTTCCAAAAAGACAACGACCCAAAGCACACAGCCAAGAAAACCAAGGCCTAGTTCAAGAGGCAAAAAATCAAGGTGTTGCAGTGGCCTAGTCAGTCTCCTGACCTTAACCCAATTGAAAACTTGTGGAAGGAGCTCAAGATTAAAGTCCACATGAGACACCCAAAGAACCTAAATAACTTGGAGAAGATCTGCATGGAGGAGTGGGCCAAGATGACTCCAGAGACCTGTGCCGGCCTGATCAGGTCTTATAAAAGACGATTATTAGCTGTAATTGCAAACAAATGTTATTCCACAAAATATTAAACCTAGGGGTTGAATAATAATTGACCCACGCTTTTATGTTTAAAATTTATAAAAATTTAACTGAGCAACAAAACTTTTTGGTTTGTAAGATTTATGCATCTGTTAATAAATCCTGCTCTTGTTTGAAGTTTGAAGGCTCTAACTTATTTGCATCTTATTAAACCTGCTAAATCTGCAGGGGGTTGAATACTACTTGTAGGCACTGTATATATAAAAGTTCAAATCACAATCCTTTTGCCCCATTCAAAATAAAAGATAAAAAAAATCAAACCTACACATATTTGGTATCGCAGTGTTCAGAATCACTTGATCAATAAAAAAAAAAAAGGATTAACCTGATCGCTAAAAGGCATAGCGATAAAAAAAAAAAAATCAGAATTCCGTTTTTTTGGATCACCGTGACATTACATTAAAATGCAATAACAGGCGATCAAAAGAACGTATCTGCACCAAAAAGGTATCAGTTAAAACATCAGCTCAGTACACAAAAAATAAGCCCTCACCCAACCCCAGATTATGAAAAATGGAGATGCTACGGGTATCGGAAAATTGTGCAATTTTTTTTTAGCATAGTTTGGAATTTTTTTTCACCTCTTACATAAAAAATAAACCTAGACATGTTTGGTGTCTATGAACTCGTAATGACCTGGAGAATCATAATGGCAGGTCAGTTTTATCATTTAGTGAACCTGACAAAAAAGCCAAAAAAAAAACCAAGTGTGGGATTGAGCTTTATTTGCAATGTCACCGCACTTAGAATTTTTTCCCCTTTTTCTAGTACACAACTCGTCCCGCAATAAAAGAAGCCCTCGCATGGCCATATTGACGGAATAATAAAAAAGTTATGGCTGTGGGAAGGAGGGGAGTGAAAAACAAAAACGAAAATACCCCGGGTCATGAAGGGGTTAATTTGGCTCACCATGGATGTGTCTGTGTACCTTCATATGAAAAGATAGTGATGCCCTCCTAAGTGTTTTTTAAGACATGCTTAAGTTGTACTAAATGCAAGCAGGGTCATGATGTAGAAGAAATCATAGATTGGATTCAGTGTTGTCAGCAGGTTTAGTAAGTGGCTTGCTTCTCTCAACCGATAATAGGTTGTAGCACTCTGAATTGTTGTATGATATTGATAATGATTTGTGGCTTAAGCATTTGAACAGATTTTCAATCTATCTATTGACCGGTCATCCAACACGCGGAGGCTGAATGTAGAACTGTCCATCCATAAGGCACAGAACCTCCACAGGTACATATTTCGTACAATAAAGCCCATTATAAAGGGATTGTTCATTGAGAGATACATTGAGCCTCCGCACAGGGTTGATACATTCTATCCTATTGAACGTCTTTCATTCATGTGCAGCTTCCGGCATCTCATATGAGCATTCTCATATGTCGTTTAGTTTAGAAAGAAACATTATCTTTGCACGCCAAGCCATGAAAATGGCAATGAAAACCCTGAGCGGCTGAATCCATTGCTGATATTTTATATAGTGAAATGCAGATCCTGATCTACGCTATTCTGTAAGTGGAGCACAATTAACACAGATATATTAATGCACTTTGCAGCTTAAAAAACGTTGAGCGTCCGGATGCTGGAAAGTACTGGTGCGAAGCTGAGAACAACGGACTGAAAGCCATGTCAGAGGCCATCTGGATCATGGTGGAAGGTACGCATTAAATGGTGACCAGCATTTTATCACATTTACCATAACGCTGCATTGTGATATAATTTCTGCTGTTTGTTTAGTGATCAATAGATCATGGAATGTCAGATACACATATATGTATATACAATATATATATATATATATATATATATATATATATATATTTTATAGAATATATATTATATATAGTTATATAGTAACATCCGGACCCTCTTCTGACGCATACAGTGACATCCAGCCCCTCTCTTTCAGCGTATACAGTACCATCCGGATTCTGTTCTCCACCATACACAGTAACATCCGGACCCTCTATTCCGGCGTATACGGTAACATCCAGCCCCTCTCCTCCGGCATATAAAGGGACATCCAAGCCCTCTACTCCGGCGTACACAGTGACATCCGGACCCTCTCCTCCGGCGTATACAGTGATATCCGGCCCCTCTCCTCCAGCACATACAGAAACATCCAGCCCCTCTCTTCTGGCGCCTACAGTACCATCCAGCCCCTCTCCTCCATCGTATACAGTAACAACTGGCTCCACTGGTGTATTTAAGTGGCCTTTATCCTCCATAAGTAAAACATCCGGCCTCTCTCCTCCGATGTATTTAATTGGCCTTTATCCTCCATGTGTATAACCTTTGGCCCCACAGCACCCGCCCCCGGCGTATAACATCCGGCTCCTGCCATGCTGTCTGGCTTTACAAACGTGTGATAAAACGGCCGGTGGTGCAGATCTCCTGATACCAGCGCAGTCCTCTAATAGGAGCCACCAGGATAACAAGTCCGATCATGGCATTTCTTTCCTCCTAAACATTCCCGCATTACCTGTGAGTGATATTATTGAGAAGTGGAAGAAACCCCAGGGGTCACCAAGTCCAAACCTCCTCTGGTAGCTTCATTACATGAGTGTCCATGCATTCAACCTTACATCACTAAGCACAATGCCAAGAATTGGATGCAGTGGTGTAAAGAAAATCAAATCACCAGCATAGACATTTTCTGTGCAGTAAATGATCACACTTCGCTATCTGGCGTATGATGAACGAGTCTTGGTTTGGTGAATGCCCAGAGAACTTAACCCGCCTGACTGCATTGTCCCAGCTGTAAAGTTTGGTGGACTAAGGATAATGCTATGGGCTCGTTCTTCAGGTTTGTCCTCGTCCCTTATTTCCAGTGAAAGGAAATCTTAATGCTTAAGCATACAAGAGATGTTGGACAATTATAGTTTCCAACTTTGTGGGAACAATTTGGGTAAAGCAGTTTTTTTGGTCTACATGACTGTGCCAAGTGCACAAGGTCCATACAGATACGGTTGTGGAAGCATTTAACTGGCTGCACAGACCCAGGACGTCAACCCCATCCAACTAAAGTTTACAAGCTTGTCCTCTCGTCCAACATCAGTGTCAGTCCTCATAAATGTCCTTCTGGATGAATGGGCAAAAATTCCCACAGATACATCCAAAATCTTGTCAAAAAACCTTCAGAAAAGTGAAGAATGGATTTTTGGATTTTATCTTGTAACACACATAGTGGCTCTTTCTGAATACTGCTGTTGGTGGGCATCATGGTAGATCATGCAACTTTAAACAGGATCCATCAGTGGCATAATCGATGGGAAAACCAAGTTATTAATTTTGGATTTGGGTAGATGATTCTTGTTGCCACCATTCCTTATTGCCCCCATTCCTCCATTGGCATCAATATTCAGCAAGTCTGAGAAGAACATGAAGATCACCGCAATGATGCCTGGATCCCCGTTATCAAGTCCACAATGAATTTTCTGAAACGTCTCTGAGCTGATGACAAGGATCTCACTTTTCAAGTATTGCACTTCCCAGAGCTTCAGTTAGAAACTATTCTGGAAATGGATTCCGTGTTCACCTTTGTGCCGTCGTTTCCTCGTTGGAGCAAGGGCATATGTGCAGACTTATTACCTATGAGTCAGACCTGCGTCCCGGGAATCCATTCAATTTTTGCGACCTTCCTATAGCTTTCCAAACAACTGCAACTCTCAAAAATGCATGCCGTCCCTAGAGCCCAGTCATATCAATCCGCTCAATCACGCACACTTTCAGCATGGTCCCTCACCATGTGTTATCATCATCTTCCTCCATTTATCTCACCTCTCTCCTGCTGACTCCATCCATCTTTTTTCCTCCCACACAACATACTGCTTTATATACCTTTCCTTTAACCCTATCATCCACTTTGCAGTCTTTACCTAGCGCTTCAGGGGCTGGTGTGTAAGGCTTTAGTGATGCCATATCCATCTCAAAGACGGATGATTTGGGGTTATTGCTGCTGGAAGCACTTTTTTTTTTTTTTTTTCATTGTGCAGGCACATAATGGATAATGAAGGCCTGGCCTACTTTTTTTCTTTTCATTAAATGTGATGTAAACCTTTTGTGTCCACAAGCTTGGATTCAACCATTGACTACATGTAGCTGAGCGGGTAGCATTGCGTGCGACAATATGGCCATCTGGGTAGTAATTTTTAATAACTATTTCCCATAATTATTTGAAAAGCTAAAAATATCAGTTTTGCATCAGTTTTAAAATTGAGTAAGCCTCAATTACATCTCCTAGTGTTGCCTTTCGGCTGGAGAGTTTATCAATGAATATGGAAAGAGCAGCAGCCTGGAAAGATGTATGACCTTTATCTGACTTCACTTTTAATGTTGGAAATAATCCTTTATCACTGACCTTAAAAATGGGGCTCTGAAATACTCTACCGGAATTTCATGGTGGCTACATATGCACACTATTAGCATTATGCGTGCCCACTGCACCATTCTTGCAGGGCATTTCAGAGCATGATTTTTTGGATCAAGGGGGGATCCGTAATAAATGGTTATTCCTTACATTAAAAATGATCACCGAACCTGCCAGATTGTGAACAACTGTGTCTGATCTTTATTTTTTTTTTCCTAGGTGTCCCATATTTCACTATGGAGCCAAAAGACATGGCGGTGCTAAGAAATGCCTCTTTTAACATTTCTTGTGCAGCAGTAGGACCACCAGAGCCTCTGACTATAATATGGTGGATGGGCGATTCCCCAGTTAAAAGAAAGCCCGAGGGCTCTCCATCTGTCCTATCAGTACCAGGTAGGTCCCTCAATTTGTGCCTTGGCTTGTGATTTTAAAGGAAGATTTTGTGATACATAGTATCCAGTTCTTTCTCCTTAACTTCCCAGAATTTGCCTCTTACTTAAGTAAGACTTATCTGACACCCCTTCCCCTCTCCCTGAATTCTGAACTTGTCATCCATCTGAAAAAAAAAACAGTTCACGTCCATCTGACTGCAGGCTTACTGCCCATTAGTCTATTTGGAGAGAAATGGAGGAATGAGGAGCATGGAGAGAAAACAAGCTGAGGAAGAAATAAAAAGATTGTGCTGAGCTTTCTAACAAGTCATTGACCTCACCCCAAAGCTAGTTCACATCCAGATAGCTCAGTTTTGTAGAATTTCCTTGATGCTGCTGCAGTTTTTCTCTATATGCAAACAATGATGAAGAGCAGGAATCCCTCTTTGTGTGGCGTACTGTGTATGGCAGACACATCATCTTGTTTCCTCCTGAAGCTCAGAGTGGATTGAAAACTAGAGCGTGCAGAGGGGGAAAACTGGTGAAAATGCAGGATATAAGTGATATAATGGCCAGAACTACTGTTATGCCACATGTGCACACACAGGGCAACATATTCTGAAAACTTACTTGAAATTATGGTTACTCTTTAACCCCTTCATGACCCAGCCTATTTTGACTTTAATGACCTGGCCATTTTTTGCGATTCTGACCAGTGTCTCTTTATAAGGTAATAACTCAGGAACGCTTAAACGGATCCTAGCGATTCTGAGATTGTTTTTTTGTGACATATTGGGCTTCATGTTAATGGTAAATTTAGGTCCATAATTTCTGCGTTTATTTGTGAAAAAAATGGAAATTTGGTGAAAATTTTGCAATTTTCACATTTTGAATTTTTATTCTGTTAAACCAGAAGGTTTTGTGACACAAAATAGTTAATAAATAAAATTTCCCACATGTCTACTTTACATCAGCACAATTTTGGAAACAAAAATTTTTTTTGCTAGGAAGTTATAAGGGTAAAAATTTGACCAGTGATTTCTTATTTTTACAACAAAATTTACAAAACCATTTTTTTTAGGCACCACCTCACATTTGAAGTCAGTTTGAGGGTTCTATATGGCTGAAAATACCCCAAAGTGACACCATTCTAAAAACTACACCCCTCAAGGTGCTCAAAAACACATTCAAGAAGTTTATTAACCCTTCAGGTGTTTCACAGCAGCAGAAGCAACATGGAAGGAAAAAATGAACATCTAACTTTTTAGTCACAAAAATGATCTTTTAGCAACAATTTTTTTATTTTTCCAAGGGTTAAAGGAGAAACTGGACCACGAAAGTTGTTGTCCAATTTGTCCTGAGTGCGCTGATACCTCATATGTGGGGGTAAATTACTGTTTGGGCGCACGGCAGGGCTTGGAAGGGAAGGAGCGCCATTTGACTTTTTTAATGAAAAATTGGCTCTAATCTTTAGCGGACACCATGCCGCGTTTGGAGAGCCCCCATGTGCCTAAACATTAGAGCTCCCCCACAAGTGACCCCATTTTGGAAACTAGACGCCCCAAGCAACTTATCTAGATGTATAGTGAGCGCTTTAAACCCCCAGGTGCTTCACAAATTGATCTGTAAAAATTAAAAAGTACTTTTTTTCACAAAAAAATGTCTTTTATCCACAATTTTTTCATTTTCACATGGGTAACAGGATAAAATGGATCCTCAAATTTATTGGGCAATTTCTCCTGAGTACGCCGATACCTCAAATGTGGGGGTAAACCACTGTTTGGGCGCACGGCAGGGATTGGAAGGGAAGGCATGCCATTTGGCTTTTTGAATGAAAAATTAGCTCCAATCATTAGCGGACACCATGTCATCTTTGGAGAGCCCCTGTGTGCCTAAACATTGGAGCTCCCCCACAAGTGACCCCTTTTTGAAAACTAGACCTCCCAAGGAACTAATCTAGATGTGTGGTGAGCACTTTAAACCCCCAAGTGCTTCACAGAAGTTTATAACGCATAGGCATGAAAATAAAAAAAATAATTTTTCTTTTCTCAAAAATGATTTTTTTAGCCCACAATTTTTTATTTTCCCAAGGGTAACAGGAGAAATTTGACCTAAAGAGTTGTTGTCCAGATTCTCCTGAGTACACTGATACCCCATATGTGGGGGTAAACCACTGTTTGGGCACACGTCGGGGCTCGGAAGGGAGAGAGCACCATTTGACTTTTTCAACGCAAGATTGGCTGGAATCAATGGTGGCGCCATGTCGCGTTTGGAGACCCCCTGATGTGCCTAAACAGTGGAAACCCCTCAATTCTAACTCCAACACTAACCCCAACACACCCCTAACCCTAATCCCAACCCTAACCGCAACCCTAGCCCCAACACACCCCTAACCCTAGTCTTAACCCTAATTCCAACCCTAACTCTAATTCCAGCCCTAACCCTAAGGCTATGTGCCCACGTTGCGGATTTTTGTGCGGATTTTTCTGCACCGTCTTTGAAAAATCTGCAGGTAAAACGCACTGCGCTTTACCTGCGGATTTCGAGTGTTTTTTGTGTGGATTTCACCTGCGGATTCCTATTATGGAGCAGGTGTAAAACGCTGCAGAATCCGCACAAAGAATTGACATGCTGTGGAAAATACAACGCAGCGTTTCCGCGCTGTATTTTCCGCACCATGGGCACAGCGGATTTGGTTTTCCATAGTTTTACGTGGTACTGTAAACATGATGGAAAACTGCTACGAATCCACAGCGACCAATCCGCTGCGGATCCACAGCCAAATCCGCACTGTGTGCACATAGCCTAATTCTAACCCTAATTCTAACCCTAGCCCTAATTCTAACCCTAACTGTTATGTTTGCTAATGACAGGTGTTATGAAGGCAATCCAGAAACACAGTGTGCTTAGCGATCAGAGCGCACACAGTGATCTGACAAATACCCAAAAATACAAGAACGAGCTCTGAGACGTGGAAACTCTGTAGACTGCACACCTGATCCTATCCTAAACACAACTAAAAGCGGCTGTGGATTGCGCCTAACAACTACCTAGGCAACTCGGCACAGCCTAAGAAACTAGCTAGCCTGAAGATAGAAAAATAGGCCTGACTTGCCCCAGAGAAATTCCCCAAAGGAAAAGGCAGCCCCCCACATATAATGACTGTGAGTAAGATGAAAAGACAAAACGTAGGGATGAAATAGATTCAGCAAAGTGGGGCCCGATATTCTAGGACAGAGCGAGGACAGTAAAGCGAACTTTGCAGTCTACAAAAAACCCTAAAGCAAAACCACGCAAAGGGGGCAAAAAAAACCCACCGTGCCGAACTAACGGCACGGCGGTACACCCTTTGCGTCTCAGAGCTTCCAGCAAAACAAAAGACAAGCTGGACAGAAAAAAAGCAACAAAAAAGCAAAAAGCACTTAGCTATACAGAGCAGCAGGTCACAGGAACAATCAGGAGAAGCTCAGATCCAACACTGAAACATTGACAAGGAGCAAGGATAGCAGCATCAGGCGGAGTTAAGTAATGAAGCAGTCAACGAGCCCACCAGAACACCTGAGGGAGGAAGCTCAGAAGCTGCAGTACCACTTGTGACCACAGGAGTGAATTCAGCCACAGAATTCACAATAGTACCCCCCCCTTGAGGAGGGGTCACCGAACCCTCACCAGAGCCCCCAGGCCGACCAGGATGAGCCGCATGAAAGGCACGAACAAGATCGGAAGCATGAACATCAGAGGCAAAAACCCAGGAATTATCTTCCTGAGCATAACCCTTCCATTTAACCAGATACTGGAGTTTCCGTCTAGAAACACGAGAATCCAAAATCTTCTCCACAATATACTCCAATTCCCCCTCCACCAAAACCGGGGCAGGAGGCTCAACAGATGGAACCATAGGTGCCACGTATCTCCGCAACAACGACCTATGGAATACATTATGTATGGAAAAGGAGTCTGGGAGGGTCAAACGAAAAGACACAGGATTGAGAACCTCAGAAATCCTATACGGACCAATAAAACGAGGTTTAAATTTAGGAGAGGAAACCTTCATAGGAATATGACGAGAAGATAACCAAACCAGATCCCCAACACGAAGTCGGGGACCCACACGGCGTCTGCGATTAGCGAAAAGTTGAGCTTTCTCCTGGGACAAGATTAAATTGTCCACTACCTGAGTCCAGATCTGCTGCAACCTATCCACCACAGAATCCACACCAGGACAGTCCGAAGACTCAACCTGTCCTGAAGAGAAACGAGGATGGAACCCAGAATTGCAAAAAAATGGAGAAACCAAGGTAGCCGAGCTGGCCCGATTATTAAGGGCGAACTCAGCCAACGGCAAAAAGGACACCCAATCATCCTGGTCTGCAGAAACAAAACATCTCAAATATGTTTCCAAGGTCTGATTGGTTCGTTCGGTCTGGCCATTAGTCTGAGGATGGAAAGCCGAGGAAAAGGATAGGTCAATGCCCATCCTACCACAAAAGGCTCGCCAAAACCTTGAAACAAACTGGGAACCTCTGTCAGAAACAATATTCTCAGGAATGCCATGCAACCGAACCACATGCTGAAAGAACAAAGGTACCAAATCAGAGGAGGAAGGCAATTTAGCCAAGGGCACCAGATGGACCATTTTAGAAAAGCAATCACAGACCACCCAAATGACTGACATCTTTTGAGAAACGGGAAGGTCAGAAATGAAATCCATCGAAATATGTGTCCAAGGCCTCTTTGGGAACGGCAAGGGCAAAAGCAACCCACTGGCACGAGAACAGCAGGGCTTAGCCCTAGCACAAATCCCACAGGACTGCACAAAAGTACGTACATCCCGTGACAGAGATGGCCACCAGAAGGATCTAGCCACTAACTCTCTGGTACCAAAGATTCCAGGATGACCAGCCAACACCGAACAATGAAGTTCAGAGATAAGTTTATTAGTCCACCTATCAGGGACGAACAGTTTCTCTGCTGGACAACGATCAGGTTTATTCGCCTGAAATTTTTGCAGCACCCGCCGCAAATCAGGGGAGATGGCAGACACAATGACTCCTTCCTTGAGGATACCCGCTGGCTCAGATAAACCCGGAGAATCGGGCACAAAACTCCTAGAGAGAGCATCCGCCTTCACATTTTTAGAGCCCGGAAGGTACGAAATCACAAAGTCGAAGCGGGCAAAAAATAACGACCAACGGGCCTGTCTAGGATTCAAGCGCTTGGCAGACTCGAGATAAGTCAAGTTCTTATGATCAGTCAATACCACCACGCGATGCTTAGCTCCTTCAAGCCAATGACGCCACTCCTCGAATGCCCACTTCATGGCCAGCAACTCTCGATTGCCCACATCATAATTACGCTCAGCAGGCGAAAACTTCCTGGAAAAGAAAGCACATGGTTTCATCACTGAGCAATCAGAACCTCTCTGTGACAAAACCGCCCCTGCTCCAATCTCAGAAGCATCAACCTCGACCTGGAACGGAAGAGAAACATCTGGCTGACACAACACAGGGGCAGAACAAAAACGACGCTTCAACTCCTGAAAAGCTTCCACAGCAGCAGAAGACCAATTAACCAAATCAGCACCCTTCTTGGTCAAATCGGTCAATGGTTTGGCAATGCTAGAAAAATTACAGATGAAGCGACGATAAAAATTAGCAAAGCCCAGGAACTTTTGCAGACTTTTCAGAGATGTCGGCTGAATCCAATCCTGGATGGCTTGGACCTTAACTGGATCCATCTCGATAGTAGAAGGGGTAAAGATGAACCCCAAAAATGAAACTTTCTGCACACCGAAGAGACACTTTGATCCCTTCACAAACAAAGAGTTAGCACGCAGGACCTGAAAAACCATTCTGACCTGCTTCACATGAGACTCCCAATCATCTGAGAAGATCAAAATGTCATCCAAGTAAACAATCAGGAATTTATCCAGATACTCACGGAAGATGTCATGCATAAAAGACTGAAACACAGATGGAGCATTGGCAAGTCCGAACGGCATCACTAGATACTCAAAATGACCCTCGGGCGTATTGAATGCAGTTTTCCATTCATCTCCTTGCCTGATTCTCACCAGATTATACGCACCACGAAGATCTATCTTAGTGAACCAACTAGCCCCCTTAATCCGAGCAAACAAGTCAGATAACAATGGCAAGGGATACTGAAATTTAACAGTGATCTTATTAAGAAGGCGGTAATCAATACACGGTCTCAGCGAACCATCCTTCTTGGCTACAAAGAAGAACCCTGCTCCCAGTGGTGATGACGATGGGCGAATATGTCCCTTCTCCAGGGATTCCTTCACATAACTGCGCATAGCGGCGTGTTCGGGCACGGATAAATTAAATAATCGACCTTTAGGGAATTTACTACCAGGAATCAAATTGATGGCACAATCACAATCCCTATGCGGAGGTAGAGCATCGGACTTGGGCTCTTCAAATACATCCTGATAATCAGACAAGAACTCTGGGACCTCAGAAGGGGTGGATGACGAAATCGACAAAAATGGAACATCACCATGTACCCCCTGACAACCCCAGCTGGATACCGACATAGAATTCCAATCCAATACTGGATTATGGGTTTGTAGCCATGGCAACCCCAACACGACCACATCATGCAGATTATGCAACACCAGAAAGCGAATAACTTCCTGATGTGCAGGAGCCATGCACATGGTCAGCTGGGCCCAGTATTGAGGTTTATTCTTGGCCAAAGGTGTAGCATCAATTACTGTTGTGAATTCTGTGGCTGAATTCACTCCTGTGGTCACAAGTGGTACTGCAGCTTCTGAGCTTCCTCCCTCAGGTGTTCTGGTGGGCTCCTTGTACTGTTATGTTTGCTAATGACAGGTGTTATGAAGGCAATCCAGAAACACAGTGTGCTTAGCGATCAGAGCGCACACAGTGATCTGACAAATACCCAAAAATACAAGAACGAGCTCTGAGACGTGGAAACTCTGTAGACTGCACACCTGATCCTATCCTAAACACAACTAAAAGCGGCTGTGGATTGCGCCTAACAACTACCTAGGCAACTCGGCACAGCCTAAGAAACTAGCTAGCCTGAAGATAGAAAAATAGGCCTGACTTGCCCCAGAGAAATTCCCCAAAGGAAAAGGCAGCCCCCCACATATAATGACTGTGAGTAAGATGAAAAGACAAAACGTAGGGATGAAATAGATTCAGCAAAGTGGGGCCCGATATTCTAGGACAGAGCGAGGACAGTAAAGCGAACTTTGCAGTCTACAAAAAACCCTAAAGCAAAACCACGCAAAGGGGGCAAAAAAAACCCACCGTGCCGAACTAACGGCACGGCGGTACACCCTTTGCGTCTCAGAGCTTCCAGCAAAACAAAAGACAAGCTGGACAGAAAAAAAGCAACAAAAAAGCAAAAAGCACTTAGCTATACAGAGCAGCAGGTCACAGGAACAATCAGGAGAAGCTCAGATCCAACACTGAAACATTGACAAGGAGCAAGGATAGCAGCATCAGGCGGAGTTAAGTAATGAAGCAGTCAACGAGCCCACCAGAACACCTGAGGGAGGAAGCTCAGAAGCTGCAGTACCACTTGTGACCACAGGAGTGAATTCAGCCACAGAATTCACAACACCTAACCCTAATTGCAACCCTAACCCTAATTCTAACCCTAAGTGCAACCCTGGCCCTAAGTGCAACCCTGGCCCTAAGTGCAACCCTGGCCCTAAGTGCAACCCTAACCCTACCGGAAAAACAAAAATAAATATATTTTCTGTATTTTATTATTTTCCCTACCTATGGGGGGGATAAAGGCAGGGGTTGTTTACTATTTTTTTTTATTTGGATCGCTGTGACACAGCGATCAAAATGTACAGGGAACGAATCTGCCGGCTGGCAGATTCGGCGAGCGCACTGCGCATGCGCCCGCCATTTTCCAAGATGGCGGCGCCCATGCGAGGAGACCGAGGACACCGGGAGGGACACCGGGACTAGGTAAGTATGGCGGGGTGCGATGGGACAGCGGGAGGGGAGGACAGGGGAGGGTCGGAGGAAAGAGGAAGGTGCTTAGGACAGGACGGAGGGGTACGGAACACTGACGGCGGCTGCAGATCGCTGCCGTCAGTCGGTGGGGGGGCCAGATCGGGGTCTCCAGCCATGGCCGATGCTATTGCAGCATCGGCCATGGCTGGATTGTAATATTTCACCAATTTTCATAGGTGAAATATTACAGATTGCCCTGATTGGCTGTTTCACTTTCAACAGCCAATCAGAGCGATCGTAGCCACGGGGGGGCGAAGCCACCGCCCTGGGCTGTAGTACCACTCCCCCTGTCCCTGCAGGTCGGGTGAAACTGGAGTTAACCCTTTCACCCGATCTGCAGGGACGCGATCCCTCCATGACGCCACATAGGCGTCACAGGTCGGATTGGCACCGACTTTCATGACGTCTACGTGGTGTCAAAGGTCGGGAAGGGGTTAAAGTCAATGTATAAAGGCTAAGCAACAAAACTCCAACCAGTGGCCCTCTTCTACTCCCAGGGTGTCCTACTGCAACAGCATGAGCTGTACAATTTTCCGATAGTGTGCTACAATGTATCAGTTTGGAGACCAAGCAGTTTAGCTCCCAGACTGGATACAATTGTATCCACTAGTCAGGTAAAATCAGGACTAGACCTATAGAGGTCTGCAGCATCTGAATGCAAAAAAAAAAAAAAATGTTTTCATTCACTGGCTGCAAACCTTTTAAAAATGGAGAGAAATCAAGTCACAAAGTATACAAGAAAATGTCATACCTTCTCATTTAACCAGTGATTTAAGGGGTTTGTCCTGGTTTGACACAATCACTCTGTGACTGCAGTCTTCTGAATTTAAATGCCGGACTCGCGGTCTCCATTGACGGCCATGACTTAGGCGCAGGAAAAATATGTTGCTCAATTCCTTGCACCCTAAAACGTAATTACACGACTACTTACTACTTGCACGTAGAAATAAAAATGTTTTTGCACTACTGAAATAAGAGTGTGACGTGAAATTCATATCTATGTCTTCTGAATCATGACAGTGTACAGTGCTCACACTGTCAGTATTGCCGGAAAGCGAGCCAGGGGTCATGTCACTGCACGTATGCAATTTGGATACCTGCGGTCTTGCACCGACTAGACTTATCCAGCTTCCCTCAATGTGTCGCATCGGCAATTTGGGGAATCATGCCCGTGTGCACATTGCATACGGTCATGATTCAAAAGTCTGCAGTCACATAGATTGACTGTACACTTTTGTGTAAAGTCTGGACAACAACCTTAAATCCCTCTTTTCCTTCTTGTTCCACTCTTTTCCTTCTTGTTCCCTTCTCTTTTCCTTCTTGTTCCCCCTTTCCCTTGCTCTTTCATCATGTTCTCTCCCCTCTTTCCTTCTATCCACCCTTATCTACCTTGATTCCGATTGACACTTTAATAAAATTGGTTCAAGATTTAGACCAATAGTACATGCAGATAGTTGACCCCTTAAAGGGTTTGTCCAGGCTTGGGGCTCAAGTCTGCAGTCACTCTGTGACTGCAGATATGTGAATCCTTACAGCGTGCACAATGCGTGCTGTCAGGATTCTTAGTAGGCGGGAGCAGGAGGTCATGTGACCGCAAGTAATCAATTTACATACTTCCAGCCACATTCCAACTAGACATGTGCACCTTCACTCAGTTGTATTCAGGGAGGCTGCTCACGTCTAGTCGGTACATGACAGTATGTATGAAAACCATGCAAACTGTTCCCCAGCACTAGATAATCCTGACTGCACACTGTGAGGGTTTACAAGTCTGCACTTACATAGTCACTGCAAACTTGAACCCCAAGCCTGGACAGCCCCTTATAAGCTGTATTTGTATAAAACCAGAGACCTTTAACCTTTGGATTGCTGTTATTATTGATCTTTATTCCAGCTAGAAATATGTACGGTATAGCTTTTTAGTTGTGCTGCATAGACTTCCTTCTCCATGGGATACGTCTTGAAGCCCTTCATCCACAGGAGATCAAGGCAGTTTATAATTATGGTCTTTGCGGCAATACCTTTGGGGAGAGCATTAAATAGGTAATTAAAAACACTAATTTCAAAATGCTAATTTCTATTTTAGAACTGCATCCATTAAGAACAGTATTACATTACTTCAATCAGGCATCAGTTTAGCCAGTTAGTTTTTAAGACTAATATCTTGTTGTTTATCATTATGAATTGTATTTTTGGTTTCAATTTTTTATTGCAATGAAATGCAAAGTGGTGCAAAATAAAAAGGTGATAAAAATATCTCTTCAAATGCATTTTATTAATCGTATTTACTTAATAAAGATGGTTTTAAAGGGGATGTTACTATAGTTAACCCCTTTATGACCGGAGGTATTTTTGTTTTTGCGTTTTCATTTTTTGCTCCCCTTCTTCTTCCCTTTTTTTTTTTTTTTTTTTGGTCAATATGGCCATGGGAGGACTTATTTTTGCGGGATGAGTTTTTTGTTTTTGAACACCATTGGTTTTAACATATTGTGTACTGGAAAACGGGGAAAAAAATCAAAGTGTGGTGAAATTGAAAAATAAGTGCAATTCCACAATTGTTTTTTGGTTTGCTTTTATTTACTAGGTTCACTAAATGCTAAAACTGCCATTGTGATTCTCCAGGTCATTATGAGTTCATAGACACCAAACATGTCTAGGTTCTTTTTTTATGTAAGTGGTGAAAAAAAAAATTACAAAGTTTGTTACCCGTAGCGTCTCCACTTTTCGTGATCTTGGGATGGGTGAAGGCTTATTTTTCACGTGGCGAGCTGACATTGTTAAATATACCATTTTGGTGTAGATACGTTCTTTTGATCGCCATTATTGCATCTTAATATCAATGTTGCGGCGACCAAAAAACCGTAATTCTGTCTTTTTGACTTTTTTTCTCTCGTTACACCGTTTAGTGATTGGGTTATTCTTTTTTTTATTGATAAATCGGCAATTCTGAATATGGTGATACCAAATATGTGTGTGTTTGATTTTTTTTTTATTATTCTTTTATTTTGAATGGGGCAAAAGGGGGGTGAATTGAACTTTTTATTTAAAATTTTTTTTATATATATATATATATATATATATATATATATATATATATATATATATATATATATATATATATATATATATATATATAATATAATATAATATTTATATTATTTTTTGGCATGCTTCAATAGTCTCATGGGAGACTAGAAGCTACCATAACCCGATCGTCTTTGCTACATACATGCGAAGATCAGATCACGTGTATGTAGCAGAATTGCTAACTTGAGATGAGTGCTCATAACAATCTGGCAGTAACAACCATAGAAGTCTGCTGGAGACCTCTGCTTGTCATGCCAACCCATCTGCGACCCGCTGTCATGTGACATGGGCGTCAATGGGCGGGTTTCCGGCACGCTTGCCGGAGGCGTGTGTTTAATGCTGCTGTCAGAGTTTGACAGCGGCATTTAACGAGTTAACAGCTGCGTGTGGATCGCGATTCCTACCGGGGCTGTTAGAGGCACCCATCAGCTGTTCAAAGCAGCTGATATGTGCTGGAAAAGTTGTGGGCTCACAGTCTGAGCCCACATCAAAAGGAGGGAGTCCGACATCGGTGTACTATTACGCCCAACGTCAGAAAGGGGTTAAAGAGGTAACTAAACTTTTAATTATGAATCAGCCTTTGTAAAGTTATACATTTTTGTGATATACTTCATTGCCTTATTTTACATCCTTCTGTTCCAAACACCAGGCTGTTTTTGCTATTTTAACTGCATGGCTCAAGAAAACCTATACCCTGTTTAATTCTGTTTACAATCAGAGTACAGGACTTTTCCTGTCTGAGCCTCTCTGCCCCCTTCTCCAACACTCATGGAGTAAAGTTTCAACACAAATTATATGCAAATAGAGGATTCTTGCTGAGCAGCAGTTGAAAGCAGACTAAAAAGGAGCCGAATCTAGTCTGTTATTAAACACCTGTAGTATAAGGCTATATTCACATGTCCAGTAATCATCAGAACGGATCATTTTTTTGCTTACTGAAGGTGGAAAAATAAATATTTAACATATTATACTACTGGACATGTGAACTCTGAAGTAATCATCTCTTTAATAATATAAAATAAATAATGCCACATAAATAGTGCCACATCTGTCAATAGGTTGCATCTGGTATTGCTTTTCAGTTGATTAAAGAAAATCTGTCAGCTGGTTTTTGCTATTAAATTTGAGAGCAGCATAATATAGGGAACCTGATTCCAGCGATGTATGACTTACTAGACTGTATGCTGTAGTTTCACCGCGATTGGTGTTTTATCAGCAGAAGATTAGCACTAGAGGACTAGGTCACATGTGCACAGCAGTCCAGCTAATCTTTGTAACCCCACCACTGATTGACAGTGTACACAAATAGCGGACAATCATGTAGGCTGGGTTATACAGATCTTAGCCTTCTGAGCACTGCTACATCTACAGCAGATAGAACAGGGATTCTATCTAAACTATACCAAGCAGCCCAGTAAGTGAACACATCACTGGAATTGGAATCTCTGCCCCACATCATGCTGCTCTCAGATTACATAGCAAAAATCTTGGACAGATTAAAGTTAAGTGACCTTTGCTACAATTCTAAACATGACCTGTGTACAGTTGTGGTGCTGATTTCTAAAGAAAATAGCTTTGTTTTTCTAATTAAGAACAAACCCTTTTTAACTATTCAGTAAAGTTTTTCTTAAAGCCTCCATACACATTAGACTAACGTCTGACGAATTCACTGATGTTGCAGGCTCGTCTAACGATTTAATGTGTATGGGAACCTCCTAACTCTTTCTCGACTTATGTTAGCAGTGGTGTAACTAGAGTCCAGTGGGCTCCAGTGCAAAATTTGGACCTGGACCCCCCCCCTGTATGTGGATCAGATGTTTAGGCCCTTGTAGTGTTCTAAATCCTATAACACAATATGTGTTCACCTGCCCCTTTTCATCATGTACTAATGTATCTCATCCTAGGCCCTTTCCGAGTATGTGTCTCAGTCCATCCTGGGCCCATTTCTGGTATGCATGTCCCTCTTTCCAGTGCATATGTCTCCCACCCTGGTATAAATGTCCCCCAACTTGGTATATATCCCCCCAACCTGGGTCCTTTCCTGGTATATATTTCCCACTTCTTGGTATATATGTCCCCCTTCCTGGGCCTGTTGATAGTATATATGTCCCCCTTCCTGGTATATATGTCCCCCAACTTGGTATATGTCCCCCAACCGGAGTCCGTTCCTGGTATATATTTCCCCCTTCTTGGTATATATGTCCCCCTTCCTGGGCCTCTTCATAGTATATATGGGCCCCTTCCTGGTATATATGTCCCCCAACTTGGTATATGTCTCCCAACCTGAATCCATTCCTGGTATATATTTCCCCCTTCTTGGTATATATGTCCCCCTTCCTGGGCCTCTTCATAGTATATATGTCCCTCCTTCCTGGTATATATGTCCTCCATTCTGAGTCCCTTCTTTTTATATATGTTCCCCATCCTGGATCGGTTCTTGGCAATTATGTTCTCCTTCCTGGCATATATGCCCCTCCTTCCTGTTATACATGTCCTCTATCCTGGGTCCCTACCTGGTATAGTTATCCCCTTTCCTGGTATATATGTGCCCCATCCTAGGCCACTTTCTGATACGTATGCCCTCCGTTCTGCCTCTGCATAAAAAAAAAAAAAAGCATTCTTCTCGCTTTCCTCTGACAATGTTCAGAGGCCGGCAGCAGCTTTGGCATGCCTGCTACGCCAATGCCTGCCATGCCAACGTTAGCTGCCGGGCCTTTGATAGGCTACAATACGTACTGCCAGCCTAGGGAGCCGGAGGGTTTCTATACGGCAATACACTCCAGCTGGATGTGCATTCTTGGACACACATCAATCTGAAATAGGTGCTGGCATTGGCGGTCCCCACTGCTGCAAAGGATTGGTCTTGATTGCACACTCTGCGACCGGCATCGTTATGCCTTTGGATGTCAGGAGGTTGAGAAAACAGCATGTCCGATTTCAAACTGATGATCCTTTTGTTCTCTGCAAGATAAACCGCTGTCAAAAGCACCTTGCCTTGGGACTCTGCAGAGAACACAGCAGTGTCCCTGTGTATGGAGGAGTCGAGAGGCATAGCTCCCAGACTGGGGATACCTTTCTCATGGAAGTAATCAAAAAGGTGTTCAAGGGAATCTGTCACCATATTTGACCATATCTAAACTATTAATATGGGCAAACAGGTTACAGGCTGCTGAATACAGTCCTCCCTTTGTGTCTCATCAGATGTGGTGTTGCTGAAAAAATTATCTTTTATCACTTTTTATAAATGACGTCTCCCAGGCTCTAGGGAGGATGGTGCCTGGAGATAACTCTGCCTCCGGAGATCATAACTCTCCCGTCATGTAAAACAAGCTATGGAGGCAGAGTTATCTCCAGACACCATCCTCCCTGGAGCTTGGAAGATGTAATTTATATAAAGTGATAAGAGGATTTATCAGCAACAACATATCTGATATGAGACACACAGGGTGGACGGTTTTCAGCATAACCTGTATGTGCATATTAATAGATTAGATAACTCAAATGTGGTGACAGATTCCCTTGAAAAAGACAAGGAAAAAAAAAGCCAGAGAACCTGTATGTCTCGCTGTACTAGCAAACAACATCTGCTAATTCAACTGTTTCTTCCACAAAGCAGCTAGAAAAACCTGAATATTTCCTTTTGTCCTTGTTTCGGTTTATTCTGCTCTATTTATTCCGACAATGGCATCCTTTTCTTCACTCCCTAAAGATACAACTGCTTCTTCATGTGCAGGAAAAAAAATCACATTGGTTAGACGTAATAAAAAGAGCATCTCCACCCAAAATAAAAATGTGGTTCTGTCTATTGTAGTTGTAGTAATAGTCTGATTCACTACCAAAGCTTTTTTACTTTTAATGACTTCAGGCCTGACTTCAGGCCTGTAAACAAACACCAAACTGCTTGAACATAGCCATTTGACGCTCATTAGGGGGCTTTCACATTGCCTTTAGGCACTCGTTCTGTGGCCCAGTTGGGGGCTTATGTCCGAAAATGGGATTCGGACGTATGCGCCGATGGGTCACTAGACTATAACGGTGTCAGCGGAGTAAAAGTGTGCTCTGATGTGCACCATTTTTGGGTGTCTACACCTGGAGGTGGACATCCAGGTGAAGTAGACTACGTCTGGGTGTCCGCCACCATTAGGCGTATATGCTCATTTTTCAGTAAGTTCGGACGTAAGGATCGACAGGGCCACTGAACAGGTGCCTAAACGTAATCTTTTCCACTACTGTGTTTTCTGCTACAGCCATGAAAGAGGGACCGTGTCGCGGGTACCTTTCTTGCGCTGGGTCCGGAACTGTTGAGTCTGTCTCCTCTGTTGTCTGGGGGAGAGCATAAAAGACTGGACTAATCATTGCAGGTGGAAGCAGGGTGCGTGGCTAAGGTTTTGGGGACGCAGCATGCGTGGAAACAGGGAGACTTGGCAAGAAGGGACAGCGCGCAGCAGG
This sequence comes from Ranitomeya imitator, assembly GCF_032444005.1. Taxonomy (NCBI): domain Eukaryota; kingdom Metazoa; phylum Chordata; class Amphibia; order Anura; family Dendrobatidae; genus Ranitomeya; species Ranitomeya imitator. The sequence goes on along the minus strand of NC_091282.1, from coordinate 724,693,566 downwards.
GGAATGCGAGTGCTCCGGCTCTCAAGCATAGGGATAACGCAGGCTCGCGCCCGAGCTTCCCCACCACCGCTGCTAGAGACTGTAAGAAGAGTCGTGCGGTGTTCTTTGTTGGTCACCACAAAGCTAGGTGCTGAACGTTCCGGGCTAGTAATTGCCGTGCGCGTGCTGCCAGAGCAAGACCGGGCACAGGACTGCGGTCTGCGCTCCGACACACCAGTGTAAATTCTCTGGACCACGATGGGATTGGACAGTGCAGTGGCTCCCACTCCTTCAGCCACGTCAGTATATGGACTAGGGGCACAGCAGACGGTACCGGAGACAAACCGCTGCCGCCAGAAGATGGATCATTGTTACCTACCGGATCGTATTGGACAAGCGCTGCGCCAGCCGTGGCTGGTGCCATCTCCTTCGCCGGGACAACTACGTTGTGATAAACATCTGACAGAATACGTTAACCCCCAAGAACTGTCGACACCTTTTTCCACTGTTCTTTAACCCCTGCACATTATCCTTATTTTTGAACTGTTTACCTATCATCTGTTAACATTTTACCTCCCTGTGTGGAGTACTACAGTGTTAATTAAAATTGTTAACCCTTGCTCTGTCTCCTGTCCGTCACTGCATCCCGCAACCTGCTGACAGCCATATGAACACCTCTGTTAGCAGACTGTGAATGATACAGCCCTCTCGCCTTTCCCACCACTTACTACATAATGTCCAGCCCCAGTCGGAAGTTGAATTATATCCAAATAATTGCCTTAATTTAGTCTTCTGTGTCAGTCTGGAGCATAAACCAAAAATGAATTTTGTGGGAACCCTTTTAAATGATGCTGGAGTAATTAATACATTAAACCAAGGATCTGATGAAAACTTCATAAGTTGCAAGTAGAGTTGAGCGACCTTGACCTTTTTAGAGTCGAGCCGGGTTTCGCGAAACCCGACTATCTCAAAAGTCGGGTCGAGTGAAATCGGCCGATTATGACGTAAAGTCGGGATCGACCGAAACACGAAACCCAATGCAAGTCAATGGGGCAGCATAGTCGGCAGTGAGTGGGGGCCAGGAAAACACCTAGAGTGCCCATTTTAATGTCAAAACCATCCATTCTTCTTAATGAAGCTTGTCAAGCGTAATTTACCTTATAATAATTGGAAGGCATTTGAAATTGGGGGTCATTTGGCAAAAGTTGTGGTGGGTAGGGCTGGTTCAAGTAATTAGTGGGCCCAGGAAATCTGGACCACGTCACGGCAGTGGAGCAGGGAGAGGTAAGTATTTCAACTTTGCAAGTGCTGTGAACCTGAGCAAGCAGGGGGGGCCCACTCGTTGGCATTGGCACTGGCACAGGGCCCCTCAAAGTACAGCGGTGTGTTTGCACGGCGGGGGCGCCTCCCACCGGCAGCAACACTTTTGCGTACTATGAGAGGCCCTGTGCCAGTGACGTCGCCAACTAGTATTCCTCCCCCCACCTGATGAAGGAACCTGCACTTTCATCTGCACCTTCCTCTTTGTCCCCGTGTAAGGTGGTATGGTATGCGGGAAGAGCAACCTGACTTTCAGCAGGGTCACAATGTTGTTGTGTAGCGTGCACGGGGAATGTTGCGTTATGGGTCAATGTACCAGCAGACTCATCTATCACTGGCTGGGCAATGGGCAGGATGAGGAGGAAACACAGAGCTTTAATGGGGATAAATGTAAGGTCATGCACTTGAGTAGAAGTAATAAGATGTATAATTATGTGCTTAATTCTAAAACTCTGGGCAAAACCGTCAATGAAAAAGACCTGGGTGTATGGGTGGATGACAAACTTAAATTCAGTGGCCAGTGTCAGGCAGCTGCTACAAAGGCAAATAAAATAATGGGATGCATTAAAAGAGGCATAGATGCTCATGAGGAGAATATAATTTTACCTCTATACAAGTCACTAGTTCGACCACACTTAGAATACTGTGCACAGTTCTGGTCTCCGGTGTATAAGAAAGACATAGCTGAACTGGAGCGGGTGCAGAGAAGAGCGACCAAGGTTATTAGAGGACTGGGGGGTCTGCAATACCAAGATAGGTTATTACACTTGGGGCTATTTAGTTTGGAAAAACGAAGACTAAGGGGTGATCTCATTTTAATGTATAAATATATGAGGGGACAGTACAAAGACCTTTCTGATGATCTTTTTAATCATAGACCTGAAACAGGGACAAGGGGGCATCCGCTGCGGTTGGAGGAAAAAAGGTTTAAGCATAATAACAGACACGGATTCTTTACTGTAAGAGCAGTGAGACTATGGAACTCTCTGCCATGTGATGTTGTAATGAGTGATTCATTACTTAAATTTAAGAGGGGACTGGATACCTTTCTGGAAAAGTATAATGTTACAGGGTATATACACTAGATTCCTTGATAGGGCGTTGATCCAGGGAACTAGTCTGATTGCCGTATGTGGAGTCGGGAAGGAATTTTTTTCCCCAATGTGGAGCTTACTCTTTGCACATGGGTTTTTTTTGCCTTCCTCTGGATCAACATGTTAGGGCATGTTAGGTTAGGCTATGGGTTGAACTAGATGGACATATAGTCTTCCTTCAACCTTAATAACTATGTAACTATGTAACTATGTAAGATATAGGCCCAAAGAATAAAGTTGGCTAAATGCAGTTCAAAATTGGTAACACAGGAATAACCAGGGGGCATTGCAGTGGAAGACAACTGGAATGAGAGGCTGACACAGAGAGTAGGCCCAAATCAGTAAGTAGTCGAAATGCAGTTCAAAATTGGCAACCGTAGTAAACAGGCGGCACAGCTGTGTTCAGTGGAGGAGAACAGCAAGGAGTGGCAGACACCGATAGTAGGCCCCAACCCAACTAGTAGGCCAAATGCAGTCTAACATTAACAACTACTTAACGAGCGCCTGAAAACGGAATTTCAGGACAGGAAACCAGGAGAACAGCAAGGAGCGGCAGACACTGTTAGTAGGCCCCAAACCAACTAGTACGCCAAATGCAGTTGTTCCATTTAACCACAATTTAACGAGAGCCTGAAGATAGAAGCTCAGGAAAGGCAACCTGGAGAACACCTTGGAGTGTAACACACCATCTCTCTCCACCCGATACCCATTTTGTAGGCCTAATGCAGTGTAGTTTTCTACAACTACTAAACGAGAGTCGGAAGACCGAAGCAATGGCAAGGAAACCTGGGGAACACCTTGGAGTGTAACACACCATCTCTCTCCACCCGATACCCATTTTGTAGGCCTAATGCAGTGTAGTTTTCTACAACTACTAAACGAGAGTCGGAAGACCGAAGCAATGGCAAGGAAACCTGGGGAACACCTTGGAGTGTAACACACCATCTCTCTCCACCCGATACCCATTTTGTAGGCCTAATGCAGTGTAGTTTTCTACAACTACTAAACGAGAGTCGGAAGACCGAAGCAATGGCAAGGAAACCTGGGGAACACCTTGGAGTGTAACACACCATCTCTCTCCACCCGATACCCATTTTGTAGGCCTAATGCAGTGTAGTTTTCTACAACTACTAAATGAGAGTCGGAAGACCGAAGCATTGGCAAGGAAACCTGGGGAACACCTTGGAGTGTAACACACCATCTCTCTCCACCCGATACCCATTTTGTAGGCCTAATGCAGTGTAGTTTTCTACAACTACTAAACGAGAGTCGGAAGACCGAAGCAATGGCAAGGAAACCTGGGGAACACCTTGGAGTGTAACACACCATCTCTCTCCACCCCATACCCAATTTGTAGGCCTAATGCAGCCTACTTTCCGACAATTACTAAACGAGAGCATGAAGATCGAAGCTCAGGAAAGGCAACCTGGGGAACACCTTGGAGTGTAACAAACCCTCTCTCTACACCACGGAAGGGCTGATTCTTAGGAAGGAAGGCTGTCGGAAAGAAGCAGGGCGCGTCCGAGGGTGATTATATTCTTATTAGGTATATACTCACCCTCGGACGCGCCCTGCTTCTTTATTTGTAATGAATGTTTATTTGCAATGTGGTTTTGACTTACTCTATTTTTTTGGTAAATAATGATTTTATTATTTTCATTGTTTTGCATCTTCTTGGCAATAATATAAAGAAGACGCGACAGGACAACACTCGGTGGATGCCATATCTGTGTTTTAAATTGAAAAAAACTTTCAGTTAACTACTTGCAGGAGAAAGTTATTGTAGCTGGTGGCCATTTTTAGTACTGTACCAGATTTTTGTTGTATGTGTTTGTTTTTAATGTTAAAATGTCTGCATTTGATATCTCTCCAGTATTTTCTTTTTTATAAGCAAAATACTTATTTTTATATTTTCTGATGTTGGTTCAAGGGGTACACGGGCAGCAGTAGACAGGTCAGTGGAGGCCTAGTGGAAGGAGGGACCGCAGACAGGCTTCGAAGCCCTAACATAATAAATTGGGCTGGCTGTAGGCAATTTAAAATTGGTTCCAGGGGAACACGGGCAGCAGTAGACAGGTCAGTGGAGGCCTAGTGGAAGGAGGGACCGCAGACAGGCTTCGAAGCCCTAACATAATAAATTGGGCTGGCTGTAGGCAATTTAAAATTGGTTCCAGGGGAACACGGGCAGCAGTAGACAGGTCAGTGGAGGCCTAGTGGAAGGAGGGACCGCAGACAGGCTTCGAAGCCCTAACATAATAAATTGGGCTGGCTGTAGGCAATTTAAAATTGGTTCCAGGGGAACACGGGTGGCAGTAGACAGGTCAGTGGAGGCCTAGTGGAAGGAGGGACCGCAGACAGGCTTCGAAGCCCTAACATAATAAATTGGGCTGGCTGTAGGGAATTTAAAATTGGTTCCAGGGGAACACGGGCGGCAGTAGCCAGGTCAGTGTAGTAGTAGTGGAAAGAACGGGCCGCAGACAGGCTTCGAAGGCCTAACATAACAAAAATTGGGCTGTAGGCAATTTAAAATTGGTTCCAGGGGAACACGGGCGGCAGTAGACAGGTCAGTGGAGGCCTAGTGGAAGGAGGGACCGCAGACAGGCTTCGAAGCCCTAACATAATAAATTGGGCTGGCTGTAGGCAATTTAAAATTGGTTCCAGGGGAACACGGGCGGCAGTAGACAGGTCAGTGGAGGCCTAGTGGAAGGAGGGACCGCAGACAGGCTTCGAAGCCCTAACATAATAAATTGGGCTGGCTGTAGGCAATTTAAAATTGGTTCCAGGGGAACACGGGCGGCAGTAGACAGGTCAGTGGAGGCCTAGTGGAAGGAGGGACCGCAGACAGGCTTCGAAGCCCTAACATAATAAATTGGGCTGGCTGTAGGCAATTTAAAATTGGTTCCAGGGGAACACGGGCGGCAGTAGACAGGTCAGTGGAGGCCTAGTGGAAGGAGGGACCGCAGACAGGCTTCGAAGCCCTAACATAATAAATTGGGCTGGCTGTAGGCAATTTAAAATTGGTTCCAGGGGAACACGGGCAGCAGTAGACAGGTCAGTGGAGGCCTAGTGGAAGGAGGGACCGCAGACAGGCTTCGAAGCCCTAACATAATAAATTGGACTGGCTGTAGGCAATTTAAAATTGGTTCCAGGGGAACACGGGCGGCAGTAGACAGGTCAGTGGAGGCCTAGTGGAAGGAGGGACCGCAGACAGGCTTCGAAGCCCTAACATAATAAATTGGGCTGGCTGTAGGCAATTTAAAATTGGTTCCAGGGGAACACGGGCAGCAGTAGACAGGTCAGTGGAGGCCTAGTGGAAGGAGGGACCGCAGACAGGCTTCGAAGCCCTAACATAATAAATTGGGCTGGCTGTAGGCAATTTAAAATTGGTTCCAGGGGAACACGGGCGGCAGTAGCCAGGTCAGTGTAGTAGTAGTGGAAAGAACAGGCCGCAGACAGGCTTCGAAGGCCTAACATAACAAAAATTGGGCTGTAGGCAATTTAAAATTGGTTCCAGGGGAACACGGGCGGCAGTAGACAGGTCAGTGGAGGCCTAGTGGAAGGAGGGACCGCAGACAGGCTTCGAAGCCCTAACATAATAAATTGGGCTGGCAGTAGGCAATTTAAAATTGGTTCCAGGGGAACACGGGCAGCAGTAGACAGGTCAGTGGAGGCCTAGTGGAAGGAGTGACCGCAGACAGGCTTCGAAGGCCTAACATAAGAAAAATGTCAATACAATGGTATTGACAGTGCCAGGCATTGAAGGATGTCAGCGCATAGACTAAACATTGGTGGAGCTGTGAGAGAAAATTTTGCAAGTCGTAGAGCACTGTTTGACCTGGGGGGGGGGACTGTCTTGTGGCCGGCGGTACAGGCCCAGGGCCCCTCATATTACAACGGTGTGTCTGACGTTGGGTGCGCACCACCACCGCCAGACACTTTATTGTACTATGAGGGACCTAGTGGCAGTGCCGTCGACCAAAAGCGGGCACACCCACCTCTTCAGACAAACAGTACTCTCACGGGTGCTGGCGCCAAGTGGCGATACCACGGCCCCGTGTGGGGACTTTGGCCATTTAGGGAGGTGTTAACATGTCGGATGCTGGACAATCAGGTGCTGCAAATTACGAGATTGGAAAAGTTGTTCAAAATAGTCCACAGGCAAGACCTTTACATAGGAAAGCTAGGTGTCAGCCGGGCAAGGTGGGGCAAAAGATTTCGAAATCCAGTTGTGGTTCATTTTAATGAAGGTTAGATCATCTATATTTTGGGTAGCCAGACAAGTCCTTTTTTCTGTTAGTATTGAACCTGCAGCACTGAATACTCTTTCTGATAGGACACTAGCTGCCGGGCAAGCAAGCTCCTGCAATGCATATTCTGCCAATTCTGGCCAGGTGTCTAATTTTGATGCCCAGTAATCAAATGGGAATGACGGTTGAGGGAGAACGTCGATAAGGGATGAAAAATAGTTAGTAACCATACTGGACAAATGTTGTCTCCTGTCACTTTGAATTGATGCTGCAGTACCTGTCCTGTCTGCGGTCATAGCAAAATCACTCCACAACCTGGTCAGAAAACCCCTCTGGCCAACGCCACTTCTGATTTCTGCCCCTCTAACACCTCTGGTCTGCTGGCCCCTGCAGCTCGTGTTAGAACGATCACGGGCGCTGTGTGCAGGGAATGCCAGAAGCAAACGGTCAATAAGAGTTGATTGTTTGGTTGCTAATATTAGTTCCAAGTTCTCATGTGGCATTATATTTTGCAATTTGCCTTTATAGCGAGGATCAAGGAGGCAGGCCAACCAGTAATCGTCATCGTTCATCATTTTTGTTATGCGTGTGTCCCTTTTGAGGATACGTAAGGCATAATCCGCCATGTGGCCCAAAGTTCCAGTTCTCAAATCTGTGGTTGTGCTTGGTTGAAGGGCAGTTTCAGGCAAATCCACGTCACTTGTGTCCCTCCAAAAACCAGAACCCGGCCTTGCCGCGCCAACAATTTCCACTTGCCCCGGAAAAGCTTCCTCATTAAAAATATAATCATCCCCATCATCCTCCTCGTCCTCCTCCTCCTGTTCGCCCGCTACCTCGTCCTGTACACTGCCCTGGCCAGACAATGGCTGACTGTCATCAAGGCTTTCCTCTTCCTCAGCTGCAGACGCCTGATCCTTTATGTGCGTCAAACTTTGCATCAGCAGATGCATTAGGGGGATGCTCATGCTTATTATGGTGTTGTCTGCACTAACCAGCCGTGTGCATTCCTCAAAACACTGAAGGACTTGACACATGTCTTGAATCTTCGACCACTGCACACCTGACAACTCCATGTCTGCCATCCTACTGCCTGCCCGTGTATGTGTATCCTCCCACAAAAACATAACAGCCCGCCTCTGTTCGCACAGTCTCTGAAGCATGTGCAGTGTTGAGTTCCACCTTGTTGCAACGTCTATGATTAGGCGATGCTGGGGAAGGTTCAAAGAACGCTGATAGGTCTGCATACGGCTGGAGTGTACGGGCGAACGGCGGATATGTGAGCAAAGTCCACGCACTTTGAGGAGCAGGTCGGATAACCCCGGATAACTTTTCAGGAAGCACTGCACCACCAGGTTTAAGGTGTGAGCCAGGCAAGGAATGTGTTTCAGTTGGGAAAGGGAGATGGCAGCCATGAAATTCCTTCCGTTATCACTCACTACCTTGCCTGCCTCAAGATCTACAGTGCCCAGCCACGACTGCGTTTCTTTCTGCAAGAACTCGGACAGAACTTCAGCGGTGTTTCTGTTGTCGCCCAAACACTTCATAGCCAATACAGCCTGCTGACGTTTGCCAGTAGCTGCCCCATAATGGGAGACCTGGTGTGCAACAGTGGCAGCTGCGGATGGAGTGGTTGTGCGACTGCGGTCTGTGGACGAGGTCTCGCTTCTGCAGGAGGACGAGGAGGAGGAGGAGGGGGTGCGAACGGCTACATCCAACTGTTTCCTAGACCGTGGGCTAGGCAGAACTGTCCCAAACTTGCTGTCCCCTGTGGACCCTGCATCCACCACATTTACCCAGTGTGCCGTGATGGACACGTAACGTCCCTGGCCATGCCTACTGGTCCATGCATCTGTTGTCAGGTGCACCTTTGTGCTCACAGATTGCCTGAGTGCATGGACGATGCGCTCTTTAACATGCTGGTGGAGGGCTGGGATGGCTTTTCTGGAAAAAAAGTGTCGACTGGGTAGCTCGTAGCGTGGTACAGCGTAGTCCATCAGGGCTTTGAAAGCTTCGCTTTCAACTAACCGGTAGGGCATCATCTCTAACGAGATTAGTCTAGCTATGTGGGCGTTCAAACCCTGTGTACGCGGATGCGAGGCTAAGTACTTCCTTTTTCTAACCATAGTCTCATGTAGGGTGAGCTGGACTGGAGAGCTGGAGATCGTGGAACTAGCGGGGGTGCCGGTGGACATGGCAGACTGAGAGACGGTGGGAGATGGTATTGTTGCCGCCGGTGCCCTAGATGCAGTGTTTCCTACTACGAAACTGGTGATTCCCTGACCCTGACTGCTTTGGCCTGGCAAAGAAACCTGCACAGATACTGCAGGTGGTGCAGAAAATGGTGGCCCTACACTGCTGGAAGGGATGTTGCGTTGCTGACTAGCTTCATTGGCCGAGGGTGCTACAACCTTAAGGGACGTTTGGTAGTTAGTCCAAGCTTGCAAATGCATGGTGGTTAAATGTCTATGCATGCAACTTGTATTGAGACTTTTCAGATTCTGCCCTCTGCTTAAGGTAGTTGAACATTTTTGACAGATGACTTTGCGCTGATCAATTGGATGTTGTTTAAAAAAATGCCAGACTGCACTCTTTCTAGCATCGGATACCTTTTCAGGCATTGCAGACTGAGCTTTAACCGGATGGCCACGCTGTCCTCCAACAGGTTTTGACTTTGCCACGCGTTTTGGGCAAGATACGGGCCCGGCAGATGGAACCTGTTGCGATGTTGATGCCTGCTGCGGCCCCTCCTCCTCCGCTTCAGAACTGCTGCCGCCTGCACCCTGTTCCCCCAATGGCTGCCAATCGGGGTCAAGAACTGGGTCATCTATTACCTCTTCTTGTAGCTCGTGTGCAACTTCGTCTGTGTCACCGTGTCGGTCGGTGGTATAGCGTTCGTGATGGGGCAACATAGTCTCATCAGGGTCTGATTCTTGATCAGCACCCTGCGAGGGCAATGTTGTGGTCTGAGTCAAAGGACCAGCATAGTAGTCTGGCTGTGGCTGTGCACTCCATGTCAGATTCAACTTGTAATGGGCATGGACTGTTAACTGCTTCACTTTCTAAGCCAGGGACGGTATGTGTAAAGAGCTCCATGGAGTAACCCGTTGTGTCGCCTGCTGCATTCTTCTCTGTTGTTGTTTTTGCTGAAGAGGACAAGGAAGCGACTTGTCCCTAACCGTGAACATCCACTAACGACGCGCTGCTTTTACTTTTACCAGTTTCACGAGAGGAGGCAAAAGAGCTAGAGGCTGAGTCAGCAAGATAAGCCAAAACTTGCTCTTGCTGCTCCGGCTTTAAAAGCGGTTTTCCTACTCCCAGAAAAGGGAGCGTTCGAGGCCTTGTGTAGCCAGACGACGAACCTGGCTCCACAGCTCCAGACTTAGGTGCAATATTTTTTTTCCCACGACCACCTGATGCTCCACCACTACCACTACCCTCATTACCAGCTGACAATGAACGCCCCCGGCCACGACCTCTTCCACCAGACTTCCTCATTGTTTTAAAAACGTTACCAAACTAACGGTATTTGTTGCTGTCACACAACTTACACGGTGAGCTATAACTTCAGTATGATTTAGCTACCCCTTTACAGGTGGGTGAGACCACAACGAAAATCAGGCACAATGTTACACACTCTGTTGTTGGTGGCAACAAATGAGAGAGATGCCACACACGCAGGACTGTCACTGAAGCGCAAATGTAAATATTAATCTCCCACTGATTTGTTTTTTTTTTTTTTTAAAAGGGGGACTTTAGAAAAAAAAAAAAAAAAAAAGATTTTTTAAGGAAAAATTTAGAAACAAAATAAAATAAAATGATTGTTTCAGGGAGAATTTAGAAAACAAATAAAAAAAAAATAGGCTTTGTAGGGCCCACTGAGTGAGAGAGGACGCACACAGGAGTCAGGAGTGGCACACAAGCCCAGAGGCCAATATTTATCTCCCACTGATTGATTTAGTGATTTTTTCAGGTAGATTTTGGAACCCAAATCAAGCAAAAAAATTAATAGGCTTTCTATGGCCCACAATTGGAGAGAGAGAGAGATGGCACACCCAGGAGTCAAGACTGGCACACCAGCAGAAAGGGCAATATTAATCTCCCACTGATTTGATTTTTTTTTTTTTCAGGGAGACTTTAGAAAAAAAAAATACAAAAAAATGAATTTTTCAGGAAGAATTTAGAAACAAAATAAAATAAAATGATTGTTTCAGGGAGAATTTAGAAAACAATTAAAAAAAAAAATAGGCTTTGTAGGGCCCACTGAGTGAGAGAGGATGCACACAGGAGTCAGGAGTGGCACACAAGCCCAGAGGCCAATATTTATCTCCCACTGATTGATTTATTGATTTTTTCAGGTAGAATTTAGAACCCAAATCAACCCAAAAAATAAATAGGCTTTCTATGGCCCACTATTTGTGAGAGAGATGGCACGCTCAGGACTGGCACACAAGCCCAGAGGCCAATATTAATCTCCCACTTTTTTTTTTTTTTTCCAGGGAAAATTTATAAACCTAATAAAAAAAATAATAGATAGGCTTTCTATGGCCCACTATCTGAGAGAGAGAGATGGCACGCTTAGGACTGGCACACAAGCCCAAAGGCCAATATTAATCTCCCACTGATTGATTTATTGATTTTTTCAGGTAGAATTTAGAACCCAAATCAACCAAAAAAATAAATAGGCTTTCTATGGCCCACTATTTGTGAGAGAGATGGCACGCTCAGGACTGGCACACAAGCCCAGAGGCCAATATTAATCTCCCACTTTTTTTTTTTTTCCAGGGAAAATTTATAAACCCAATAAAAAAAATAATAAATAGGCTTTCTATGGCCCACTATCTGAGAGAGAGAGATGGCACGCTTAGGACTGGCACACAAGCCCAAAGGCCAATATTTTTCTCCCACTGATTGATGTAGTGATTTTTTCAGGTAGATTTTAGAACCCAAATCAAGCAAAAAAATAAATAGGCTTTCTATGGCCCACTGAGTGAGAGATGACACAGACAGGGATGGCACTCTAGCAGAAATGCCAATCTTAATCTCCCACAAAAAAAAAAAAAAAAGAAAAGGAACTGTCCTTCAATTACTATCTCCCTGCAGTAATCTCAGCCAGGTATGGCAGGCAGCAATAAGGAGTGGACTGATGCACAAATTAAATAAAAAGTGTGTACAAACCAAAAAGATAGCTGTGCAGAAAGGAAGGAACAAGAGGATTTGTGCTTTGAAAAAAGCAGTTGGTTTGCACAGCGGCGTACACACAGCAATGCAGCTATCAGGGAGCCTTCTAGGGCAGCCCAATGAGCTACAGCGCTGAGGAAAAAAAAAAAAATGTAGCTTCCACTGTCCCTGCACACCGAAGGTGGTGTTGGGCTGTGGAAATCGCTACAGCACAAGTGGTTTGGTGGTTAATGGACCCTGCCTAACGCTATCCCTGCTTCTGACGAAGCGGCAGCAACCTCTCCCTAAGCTCAGATCAGCAGCAGTAACATGGCGGTCGGCGGGAACTCCCCTTTATAGCCCCTGTGACGCCGCAGACAGCAAGCCAATCACTGCAATGCCCTTCTCTAAGATGGTGGGGACCAGGACCTATGTCATCACGCTGCCCACACTCTGCGTTTACCTTCATTGGCTGAGAAATGGCGCTTTTCGCGTCATTGAAACGCGACTTTGGCGCGAAAGCCGCGTACCGCATGGCCGACCCCGCACAGGGGTCGGATCGGGTTTCATGAAACCCGACTTTGCCAAAAGTCGACGACTTTTGAAAATGAACGACCCGTTTCGCTCAACCCTAGTTGCAAGTCACTAAAGCCTACAAAATAGAAGAGGAGGCATGCTGCATTTCATTGCTTTTCGTCCCTCTGTGCTTTCAGCCGGTCTTATTACATTACACGTTAGTGGTTTTGGTTCGTTGATCCGCTCGCTTGTGACTTGATTGTATGTCATGTTCTACAAAATGTTTTGTACTTTTCCCAACAATCCAGCTAACACATGCTAAGCGTTAAATTGTAAATGTGCGGGTTGCCAAGTTCACAAAATCATACAATAGAAGAAATTGGATGTGGTCCATTGTTTTGCTCTGTTGAACAAACAGGACAATGGACATTAACTCAGTTGCTCTGAACCCTTTGTTCAGCATGTTTGTGTTCCGTGATTACGGCTGCTGAATAAATAATACTATTTATGAAAAATGCCATATTTTCTGCAGGCCGTTATAATTATTGTGCTGCTATTGACTGGTTATATATTACATATTGCAATAATTTAATGGGAATCTATCAGTAGGATCACACCTAAGCAGTCTATATGAGCATGTAGGTAAGCTGAAAAATTAATACCTTGATATCTGTGATCTGATGTCTTATGCCAGAGAAATCCATGTTGTTCTTAATATGTAAATGAGCTATTAAGATCTATGAGCCGGACATTGATCTCCCTGAGAATCTGCCTCCAGAATTTTTTTTATTTTTTTGTTAAAAGGGGGCATTACCAGCACGAGCCATGTAATGGCTGACAGTCTGTTCTCCTTATCTCACTGCAAAGCTGTGTATAATTATAACTGACACAGTACAGCATTAAACACATTTTCAGGTGTCCTCTCAATGCTTCAGCTGCCATCTCATAGGCAGTCAGTGTTGTAATACAGCAGACCTGTGAGAGCTGCTGCTGCAGACATGTTTGTAATGAGACGAAGTTCATTTCTACTCTGCTGTGTTAGTTACATGTCTCACACTGGTAATGCCTCCTTTCATTTATAATAATCTCTGGAGGCAGATTCTAAGGGAAATCTATGTCCGGCCCAGAAATCTTAACAGCTCATTTATATTTTAGAAAAATGTGATTCTCTCTGGAATAAGACATCAGATCCCAGATATCAAGGTATCACTTTATTCATCTCCCTATGACCTATATGCCCATATAGACGGCTCAGGAGGGTTGATCCCACTGATGGATTCCCTTTACAGGTGGAGGATTTTCAGTAGTGCCATCCACAAAGGGGTCATGTAAGTTGCTGTAAGTTTCCCTGTCATAACATTTACAGTCTCCCTACTCCTCAGGATCACAGGCAGACTCCTTTATGCCTTTCTTTATCAACCTCGAATATCCACCTCGAATATGTATTTTTGCAGGATAACGAAAATTTATGACATTAGTATTAGGTGTCATTCACACACACAGCAAAGGCTTGGGTGTTATAATATGGATCCATGCACTAATAGGGAATATAGGCCATGTGCATAAATTTGCTATTAGTTTTTAGTCAGATGTATGAGATCGGCGCGCAGTGCACCGCCTTGCCAACAACTCTCCAAGTCTGAGCAAGACAGCTACACAGAAATGCATGAAGCTGTCACGCTCGGGTCAGGAGAGTCACCAGCCAGTCTGTGGACTGCGTTCCGATCTCAGTCCATTTTAAACGTCCGTCTGACTGCGCCTTTAGTGAAAGCAATAAGAACAGCAATTGCCTGTAGCAACCAATATGTTTTATGCTCTTAGATTACAAAAAGGTTTGAAAGAAGAATCTGCATTGGATTTGTTTTATAACCAACTCCTTCCCCCATCAATTTATGGTATCCTCAGAAAATGACCTATTGTTTATATTGAGTTTCTTTGTTAAATGTATTTTTTAAGAGTTGTTTTTTTTCATATCACAATCTGTATAAAAAGACGACAACAGCTACTGGGGCTGTTTTAGACTCTTAATTTTTTGTTCTGTGCAGAAAACTTTTCAGGACTTTAATTATCATCACAGGCAGGGTTACAATAACAGGTAACCCCTCTATACACAGCTGATAATCCACCAATCACAATAGGCAATGTCACAGCTCCCCTGCTCCCCCTCCCTTCACAATGACTTTTGCACATACTCCTTAGATGCTTCAGTACAAAAGATAGGCGCAGTCAGTCTATTGCTGATAATGTTCATGTGCATTTCCTGCAGGAAGCATGAGTCTAGAATAACCCCAGCAGTCAGTGTGATAATTGCAAGATTTAAATCAAATGTAAATGCTAATATTCATGAGAATTATTTTAAAATCTTATCTCGTTGGTTCTATACTCTGACAGATTAAAGCAGATTTTTGAGGACGGATCGGACTTATGCTAGAGGAACTGTTCTCAAAAAGCTAACCTATTGCATATTTTCTGGTCACGTCCTAAAATAATCAACCTGTGGAAAGAAGTAGCTAATTTATTGAGCAATATTAACAACTCTGTAGTTGTATTGTCTCCTCAACTGGTTTTGTTCTCACTTGATTCAAATTGACTTCCCCCAAAATTAAATATCTCGCAATTCATCTATTTACTGTAACAAAAATACTTATAGCATCTAAGTGCAAATCAATGGATGTTCCCACCATTTCCGAAATAATGAATATAATGTCTACCCATAGTTCTTTTGAACATTCTTATGCTCTAAGAAACAATTCTTAAAAAAAAAAATACTATTCCACATGGTCATCTTGGAACCTATTTCTTTCCTTAAGTCCGAATGCCCCCTTTTAGGTTAAAAGCTTTATTATTTGCCAAGAAGTAAAAGTACAATTACATATTTAACAAAGCAAATTGAAAATTGTTTTATTATAAATATTGTTTCAATAAGGACGATCTTTTCCCCCATCCCTACTCTCCAGGTTTATCTGATCCAACCTTCTCCTATGCCCTTTTCTTTCCTTCCCCTTCCCCTCTTCCGTTCTTAACTTTTCCTTCCACATTCTTTTCCTCTTGCATTAACCTTTTCTTTTCTCTGTTGATTCTTCTTTGCATATATCTTCTTACTTGTTTAAAAGAACAAGTTTTACATCACTGTTATGTCTTATTACTCACCTTATTGTCTATAACTAAAATGACCTTCCCATAAATTGCTAAAAAAAATCCCCCCAATAAAAAGAATATTGTTGAAAATGGCAAGATTTCAAATTTTTATTTTAATCATACATTTTTATTAAATTAAAAAATGACACAAAAAAGATTTAAACCATAGTTCATTTTTTTTTTTATGACACATTTCCTTTTTATAGTAGTGGTATTTAATAGACTGAATAAGGGTCTGACCACTACTAATAATGCTCTATTCATTTATATACAGGAATCCATCAGACTACTGTGTTCTCATGTGAGGCTCACAACTCCAAGGGGGTCTCTTCGTCCAGAGCTGCAATTGTTCATGTTAAAGGTGAGATTGTTTTTATTGCAGTTCTGTAAAAAATAAAATAAAGTAAAAATTGGTACGTCAAAATAAATACAGGTATACATTGTACAGGTACTTGTTATGAGCAAATAATGTGATAAATTGTCTTGAGGTCCTGTCACACTGAACATGCCATCGTGGGACTGGTTCAGAGTTTGGCCATAATTTTTACCTGCTGCGTTCAAAGCTGCTCTGTCTATATAAATGTCTATTTGGATGACCCCTTAATGAGTGCCATTAAACTATACAAAACCAAGTCAGGAGGGACACGGACCACCATCTGACCACTTATTGTTTCAATATATTTTGGAAAGTGGCCACTTTTACATGTTGCCCTGTTTGCTTAAAGGGGTTTTCCTACAAAAAAGAAAATTCTCACCTCTCTACTAGATAAGAGTCTCATCACCCGAGATCCCTCTGATGGCTCCTTCCGACTAAGAAAGATAGCAAAGCTGAGTTGGGAATCTTTATCAGTCCATTAGATTTTGCATAAAGTGACACTGCACATTTGAAGACCCGAGACCAGGGGACTCCAACCTGTAGCTCGAGAGCCACATGTGGCTCGCGTGCCCATGATGCATGGTTCGCGGCTGTCTACCATCTTGGTGCCTTAGCTCCAGGTGTAGCAAACAGCTGTTAAGAGTAGATCTCTAGATGGTGACTTTTGCATGTAGCCCAGCACAGAAGAGCTGATCTGAATAGGGGTAAGATGGGAAACCCGGCAGCTCGGCATACTGCCATTGTGAGTTCAGTGGAAAAACTTTGTCTGTCATTATACCGGTAATGGGGGCTTTGTGTGTCATTACTGTGAGTAGGGCAGGAGCTGGATGTGCCTCCCGACCCGGTCCCAGAGCTGAAAATGGCTCTTAAGGTCAGAAAGGTTGGGGACCGCTGCCCTAGACTATAAAAGCCACATATATGATGGCCACCATTTCACTTCTATTGGTCTGGATAGAGTTATGGTGGACGCTTAAGAACTGTTGTCCCATTTGCCTTCCCTATAAATTGACAACAATGGAATCTGTGTCAAACTGTTAAGCACCCAAGTACAGTATATTTCTAAAATGTTTGTAAGTCGACTGATCAAGTCTGCTTTAGACTTGAATAAAAACTTTTTGATGAACATTTCCTTTAGGAGCTAGAGTCTTCGCACTTACTCCACTATCAGCCGTTTTGTTTCCAAAATCAAGTCCTTTATTGCAGGCGTCCAATGGGAAATATGTAGAGACATTTCATGGATCAGTGATTGTACTTGTTCTGTAATTTTTCCACAGTTTACCAAAGATTTATTACTGAACATTTCTAGAAAAGATGTAAGAAACTCCATATTCCACCCACATACTCAACACAAAGTGAAAACCCTGGTAATATTATTCTCGACTCACACATTTCTGCTAATTGAAACTTTTGAGCATGTTAAGCTTAGCAACCGAGACTGCAGATTTATAAATTGCCTCCAAATGTATCCATGCTTCACATAATCCCTTGTTGATTTTGTAAGTTTGCCAACTGACAGACATTATTATTATTCATTTTTATAGCGCCATTTATTCCATGGCGCTTTACATGCGAATGGGGCAAATATAGACAAGTGCAATAAACATGAGTAAAACAAGGCACACACAAGTACAGGAGGAGAGAGGACCCTGCCCGCGAGGGCTCAGAGTCTGCAGGGGATGGGTGAGGCTAGGAGGGTAGAGCTGGTCATGTGGTGGTTCAGTATACTGAGGATCACTGCAGCTTGTATGCTTGACGGAAGAGGTGGGTCTTCAGGTTCCTTTTGAAGGTTTCCGTGGTAGGTGAGAGCCTGATGTGTTGGGGTAGAGAGTTCCAGAGTATAGGGGAAGCACGGGAGAAGTCTTGGATGCGGTTGTGTGAGGAAGAGATGAGAGAGGAGTAGAGAAGGAGATCATGAGATGATCGAAGGTTGCGTGTAGGTAGGTACCGGGAGACCATGTCACAGATGTATGGAGGAGTCAGGTTGTGAATGGTTTTGTATGTCATTTTTAGTGTTTTGAACTGTAGCCTCTGGGCAATAGGAAGCCAGTGAAGGGCTTGGCAGAGAGGAGAGGCTGGGGAGTAACGGGGAGACAGGTGGATTAGTTGGGCAGCAGAGTTTAGGATGGATTGGAGTGGTGCCAGAGTGCTAGAGGGGAGTCCAGAGAGTAGGAGGTTGCAGTAGTCAAGGCGGGAGATAAGGGCATGTACTAGTGTTTTTGTGGTTTCATGGTCAAGGAATGCACAGATCCGGGAACATGAACAGTCTATAATTTTAAGGATAGTTTAATTTTAATATTGAGAGATAGAATATTAAAAATAAAATCCAGAAAATCACATTGTATAAATTATATATATTTATTTGCATTTTGCAGTGAGAAATAATTATTTGACCCCTACCAACCATTAAGGGTATGTTTCCACGGTCCATATTTGCTGCAGATTGGACGTTGCGTACAGCCGCAGCGTCCAATCCGCAGCAGGCAGATGATACAGCATAGTAGATGGGATTTTATGAAATGCCATCTCCACTATGATTTCAAAGACGCAGGTGGCAAACCTGCTTAAACGCACATGCGGCGCATCTTTATAGTCCGCAGCATGTCTATTTATCTTGCGGAGATGCTCAGGCTATGTGCACATGTTGCTGAATTGCCGCAGAAATTTCCACTACAATTCCACAACTCGCTGCCACAGGTAAAACGCATGCAGAATTGGCTTGTGTTTTCCCACTAAACACTAGCGTTTTACAAGCGTAATTAGCTTGCAGAATGCTAGCATTTTCCAAGCGATCTGTAGCATCGCTTGGAAAACTGATTGACGGGTTGGTCACACTTGTCAAACATAGTGTTTGACAAATGTGACCAACTTTTTACTATTGATGCTGCCTATGCAGCATCAATATTAAAAACATATAATGATAAAAATAATTTAAAAAAAAATTGTGATATTCTCACCTTCCGGCGGCCCCTGGGAGCATCGCGGGAAGCTCCTCGCGATGCTCCCAGCAGCTCCCGTTTCCAGTAATGCCTTGCGGCAATGACTCCAGATGACGTAACATCACGCGAGACCACTATGTCATCACAAGTCATTGTCGCAAAGCATCACTGGGAACGGGAGCTGCCGGGAGCATCGCTAAGGTTTGAGCTGGATCTGGGGGCCGCCAGAAGGTGAGTATATAACAATTTTTTATTTGAATTCTTTTTTAACAGGGATATGGTACCCAGGGCCTGGAGGAGAGTCTCCTTTCCTCCACACCCGGGTACCATCCGCACATGATCCGCTTACTTCCAGCATGGTGGGCATAGCCGCATGTTTAACCCCTTTACCCCCAAGGGTGGTTTGCACGTTAATGACCGGGCCAATTTTTACAATTCTGACCACTGTCCCTTTATGAGGTTATAACTCTGGAACGCTTCAATGGATTCCAGTGATTCTGACATTGTTTTCTCGTGACATATTGTACTTCATGACAATGGTAAAAATTCTTTGATAGTACTTGCGTTTATTTGTGAAAAAAAAAAATTTTCCAACTTTGAATTTTTATGCAATTAAATCACAGATATATGTCCCACAAAATACTTAATAAGTAACATTTCCCACATGTTTACTTTACATCAGCACAATTTTGGAACCAAAATTTTTTTGTTGTTAGGGAGTTATAAGGGTTAAAAGTTGACCAGCAATTTCTCATTTTTACAACACCATTTTTTTTTAGGGACCACATCTCATTTGAAGTCATTTTGAGGGGTCTATATGATAGAAAATACCCAAGTGTGACACCATTTTAAAAACTGCACCCCTCATGGTGCTCAAAACCATATTCAAGAAGTTTATTAACCCTTCTGGTGCTTCACAGGAATTTTTGGAATGTTTAAATAAAAATGAACATTTAACTTTTTTTCACAAAAAATTTAATTCAGCTCCTA
Source organism: Ranitomeya imitator (assembly GCF_032444005.1). NCBI lineage: Eukaryota > Metazoa > Chordata > Amphibia > Anura > Dendrobatidae > Ranitomeya > Ranitomeya imitator. Next base: position 724,673,813 of record NC_091282.1, on the reverse strand, counting down.
TTTGTTTTATTTTACCAAGGGTAACAGGAGAAAATGGACCACAAAAGTTGTTGTACAATTTGTCCTGAGTACACCGATACCCCATATGTGGGGGTAAACCACTGTTTGGGTGCATGACAGAGCTCGGAAGCGAAGGAGCGCCATTTGACTTTTCAATGCAAAATTGACTGGAATCGAGATGGGACACCATGTTGCGTTTGGAGAGCCCCTGATGTGCCTAAACATTGAAACCCCCCACAAGGGACAACATTTTGGAAAGTAGACCCCCTAAGGAACTTATCTAGAGGTGTGGTGAGCACTTTGACCCACCAAGTGCTTCACAGAACTTTATAATGCAGAACCGTAAAAATAAAAAATCATATTTTTTCACAAAAATTATCTTTTCGCCCCCAATTTTTTATTTTCCCAAGGGTAAGAGAAGAAATTGGACCCCAAAAGTTGTTGTACAATTTGTCCTGAGTACACTGATACCCCATATGTGGGGGTAAACCACTGTTTGGGCGCATGGGAGAGCTCGGAAGGGAAGGAGCGCCGTTTGACTTTTCAATGCAAAATTGACAGGAATTGAGATGGGACGCCATGTTGCGTTTGGAGAGCCACTGATGTGCCTAAACATTGAAACCCCCCACAAGTGACACCATTTTGGAAAGTAGACCCCCTAAGGAACTTATCTAGATGTGTGGTGAGCGCTTTGACCCACCAAGGGCTTCACAGAAGTTTATAATGCAGAGCCGTAAAAATAAAACAAAAATTTTTTCCCACAAAAATTATTTTTTAGCCCCCAGTTTTGTATTTTCCCGAGGGTAACAGGAGAAATTGGACCCCAAAATTTGTTGTCCAATTTGTCGTGAGTGCGCTGATACCCCATAAGTGGGGGGGAACCACTGTTTGGGCGCATGGGAGGGCTCGGAAGGGAAGGAGCTCCATTTGGAATGCAGACTTAGATGGAATGGTCTGCAGGTGTCACATTGCGTTTGCAAAGCCCCTAATGTACCTAAACAGTAGAAACCCCCCACAAGTGACACCATTTTGGAAAGTAGACCCCCTAAGGAACTTATCTAGATGTGTGGTGAGCGCTTTGACCCACCAAGGGCTTCACAGAAGTTTATAATGCAGAGCCGTAAAAATAAAACAAAAATTTTTTCCCACAAAAATTATTTTTTAGCCCCCAGTTTTGTATTTTCCCGAGGGTAAGAGGAGAAATTCGACCCCAAAAGTTGTTGTCCAATTTGTCCTGAGTACGCTGATACCCCATATGTGGAGGGAACCACCGTTTGGGTGCATGGGAGGGCTCGGAAGGGAAGGAGTGCCATTTGGAATGCAGACTTAGATGGAATAGTCTGCAGGCGTCACATTGCGTTTGCAGAGCCCCTAATGTACCTAAACAGTAGAAACCCCCCACAAGTGACCCCATATTGGAAACTAGACCCCCCAGGGAACTCATCTAGATGTGTTGGGAGAACTTTGAACCCCCAAGTGTTTCACTACAGTTTATAACGCAGAGCCGTGAAAATAAAAAATCTTTTTGTTTTCCCACAAAAATTATTTTTTAGCCCCTAGTTTGTTTTTTCCCAAGGGTAACAGGAGAAATTGGACCCCAAAAGTTGTTGTCCTATTTGTCCTGAGTACGCTGATACCCCATATGTTGGGGCAAACCCCTGTTTGGGCACACGGGAGAGCTCGGAAGGGAAGGAGCACTGTTTTACTTTTTCAACGCAGAATTGGCTGGAATTGAGATCGGACGCCATGTCGTGTTTGGAGAGCCCCTGATGTGCCTAAACAGTGGAAACCCTCCAATTATAACTGAAGCCCTAATCCAAACACACCCCTAACCCTAATTCCAACGGTAACCCTAACCACACCCCTAACCCTGACACACCCCTAATCCCAACCCTATTCCCAACTGTAAATGTAATCTAAACCCTAACCCTAACTTTAGCCCCAACCCTAACTGTAGCCCCAACCCTAACTGTAGCCCCAACCCTAACCCTAACCCTAACCCTAGCCCTAGCCCCAACCCTAACCCTAGCCCTAGCCCTAACCCTAGCCCTAACCCTAGCCCTAACCCTAGCCCTAACGGGAAAATGGATATAAATACATTTTTTTAATTTTTCCCTAACTAAGGGGGTGATGAAGGGGGGTTTGATTTACTTTTATAGCGGGTTTTTTAGCGGATTTTTATGATTGGCAGCCGTCACACACTGAAAGACGCTTTTTATTGCAAAAAATATTTTTTGCGTTACCACATTTTGAGAGCTATAATTTTTCCATATTTTGGTCCACAGAGTCATGTGAGGTCTTGTTTTTTGCGGGACGAGTTGACGATTTTATTGGTAACATTTTCAGGCACGTGACATTTTTTGATCGCTTTTTATTCCGATTTTTGTGAGGAAGAATGACCAAAAAACCGCTATTCATGAATTTCTTTTGGGGGAGGCGTTTATACCGTTCCGCATTTGGTAAAATTGATAAAGCAGTTTTATTCTTCGGGTCAGTACGATTACAGCGACACCTCATTTATATCATTTTTTTATGTTTTGGCGCTTTTATACGATAAAAACTATTTTACGGAAAAAATAATTATTTTTGCATCGCTTTATTCTCAGGACTATAACTTTTTTATGTTTTTGCTGATGATGCTGTATGGCGGCTCGTTTTTTGCGGGACAAGATGACGCTTTCAGTGGTACCATGGTTTTTTACATCCATCTTTTTGATCGCGTGTTATTCCACTTTTTGTTTGGCGGTATGATAATAAAGCGTTGTTTTTTGCCTCGTTTTTTTTTTTTTTTTCTTACGGTGTTTACTGAAGGGGTTAACCAGTGGGCCAGTTTTATAGGTCGGGCCGTTACGGACGCGGCGATACTAAATATGTGTACTTTTATTGTTTTGTTTTTTTTATTTAGATAAAGAAATGTATTTATGGGAATAATATTATTTTTTTTTTTTTCATTATTTTGGAATATTTTTCTTAATTTTTTTTTACACATTTGAAACATTTTTTTTTTACTTTTTTACTTTGTCCCAGGGGGGGACATCACAGATCGGTGATCTGACAGTTTGCACAGCACTCTGTCAGATCACCGATCTGATAGGAGTGCAGGCTGCTTCACAGTGCCTGCTCTGAGCAGGCTCTGTGAAGCCACCTCCCTCCCTGCAGGACCCGGATCCGCGGCCATCTTGGATCCGGGCCTGGAGCAGGGAGGGAGGGAGGTAAGACCCTCGCAGCAACGCGATCACATCGCGTTGCTGCGGGGGGCTCAGGGAAGCCCGCAGGGAGCCCCCTCCCTGCGCGGTGCTTCCCTGCACCGCCGGCACATCGCGATCATCTTTGATCGCGGTGTGCCGGGGGTTAATGTGCCGGGGGCGGTCTTTGACCGCTCCTGGCACATAGTGCCGGATGTCAGCTGCGATAGGCAGCTGACACCCGGCCGCGATCGGCGGCGCTCCCCCCGTGAGCGCTGCCGATCGCATATGACGTACTATTGCGTCCTTGGGAAGTAAAGCCCACCCCACATGGACGCAATAGTACGTCTAATGGCAGAAAGGGGTTAAAGTAAGCTGATCAATGCATTCCTATGTGTGCGGAATCGCCGCGATTCCGCACAAAGAATGAGCATGCTGTGTATTTTTTCGTGATGCAATTCCACAGGGGAAAAATACGCAGCATTAGCACAGCATTAAGGAATCCCATTGAATTCAATGGGCTGTGTTGTATATGCGTTTTCGCGGTAAAAAAAAGTGTCAAAAATGCATACAATCCGCAACGTGTGCACATAGCCTCAGTCTCCACAAGATAAATTACACAGTCTATGTATAAGATGCGGTGATTCTGAATGTGTTAAATGAATCACCGTGCATACCAAAGCCGGCAGCGCTTTGGACGGAGCTGCGTACAAAGTGCTGCCAAGGTGTATCGTGGAAACATACCATTAGAGTTCTGGCTCCTAATAAACTTGTTACCTGCATTAAGCACAGCTGTCTTACAGAGTCACCTTTATAAAAGACTCCTGTCCACTGACTCAATTAATTAGTCATACTCTAACCTCTACAACAGGGGTCCCCAACTCCAGTCCTCAAGGCCCACCAACAGGTCATGTTTTCAGGATTTCCTTTGCATTGCACAGGTGATGCAATTATTACCTGGGCAAGACTAACGAAATCCTGAAAACATGACATGTTGGTGGACCTTGAGGACTGGAGTTGGGGACCCCTGCTCTACAACATGGGCAAGACCAAAGAGCTTTATAAGGATGTCAGGGACAAGATCATAGACCTGCACAAGGCTGGAATGGGCTACAATACATTGACATAAGTAAGAAGCTGGGTGAGAAGGAGAACTGTTGGTGTAATAGTAAGAAAATGGAAGAAATACAAAATGAATGTCAATCAACATCGATTTGGGGCACCATGCAAAATCTCACCTTGTGGGGTATCCTTGATCATGAGGAAAGTGAGAGATCAGCCTAAAACCACACGGGGGGAACTTGGATATACGTGTATGTGACTGAGCACATGGGTTGATATACATGTATGTTAGTAGGTGCATGGGTTGATGATAATGTGTGCAAAACTGTAAAGCGCTGCGGAATATGTTAGTGCTATATAAAAATAAATATTTATTTTATTATGTACGTGTATGTGACTGAGCACTTGGCTGGATATACATGTACGTCAGTAGGCACATGGGTGTATGTGACTGAGCACATGGGTGGATATCAATGTATGTCAGTAGGTGCATGGGTGGATGTACGTGTATGTGACTGGTTACATGGGTGGATATCAATGTATGTCAGAAGGCGCATGGGTGGATGTACGTGTATGTGACTGAGCACATGGCTGGATATACATGTATGTCAGTAGGTGCATGGGTGGATGTACGTGTATGTGACTGGTTACATGGGTGGATATCAATGTATGTCAGAAGGCACATGGGTGGATGTACGTGTATGTGACTGAGCACATGGGTGGATATACATGTACGTCAATAGGCACATGGGTGGATGTACGTGTATGTGACTGAGCACATGGGTGGATATGCATGTATGTCAGTAGGCGCATGGGTGGATGTACGTGTATGTGACTGTGCACATGGGTGGATATGCATGTATGTCAGTAGGCGCATGGGTGGATGTACGTGTATGTGACTGAGCACATGGGTGGATATGCATGTATGTCAGTAGGCGCATGGGTGGATGTACGTGTATGTGACTGAGCACATGGGTGGATATGCATGTATGTCAGTAGGCGCATGGGTGGATGTACGTGTATGTGACTGTGCACATGGGTGGATATGCATGTATGTCAGTAGGCGCATGGGTGGATGTACGTGTATGTGACTGTGCACATGGGTGGATATGCATGTATGTCAGTAGGCACATGGGTGGATGTACGTGTATGTGACTGAGCACATGGGTGGATATGCATGTATGTCAGTAGGCGCATGGGTGGATGTACGTGTATGTGACTGTGCACATGGGTGGATATGCATGTATGTCAGTAGGCGCATGGGTGGATGTACGTGTATGTGACTGAGCACATGGGTGGATATACATGTACGTCAATAGGCACATGGGTGGATGTACGTGTATGTGACTGAGCACATGGGTGGATATGCATGTATGTCAGTAGGCGCATGGGTGGATGTACGTGTATGTGACTGTGCACATGGGTGGATATGCATGTATGTCAGTAGGCGCATGGGTGGATGTACGTGTATGTGACTGAGCACATGGCTGGATATGCATGTATGTCAGTAGGCGCATGGGTGGATGTATGTGACAGCACATGGGTGGATATACAGTAACATAGTAACATAGTAACATAGTTAGTAAGGCCGAAAAAAGACATTTGTCCATCCAGTTCAGCCTATATTCCATCATAATAAATACCCAGATCTACGTCCTTCTACAGAACCTAATAATTGTATGATACAATATTGTTCTGCTCCAGGAAGACATCCAGGCCTCTCTTGAACCCCTCGACTGAGTTCGCCATCACCACCTCCTCAGGCAAGCAATTCCAGATTCTCACTGCCCTAACAGTAAAGAATCCTCTTCTATGTTGGTGGAAAAACCTTCTCTCCTCCAGACGCAAAGAATGCCCCCTTGTGCCCGTCACCTTCCTTGGTATAAACAGATCCTCAGCGAGATATTTGTATTGTCCCCTTATATACTTATACATGGTTATTAGATCGCCCCTCAGTCGTCTTTTTTCTAGACTAAATAATCCTAATTTCGCTAATCTATCTGGGTATTGTAGTTCTCCCATCCCCTTTATTAATTTTGTTGCCCTCCTTTGTACTCTCTCTAGTTCCATTATATCCTTCCTGAGCACCGGTGCCCAAAACTGGACACAGTACTCCATGTGCGGTCTAACTAGGGATTTGTACAGAGGCAGTATAATGCTCTCATCATGTGTATCCAGACCTCTTTTAATGCACCCCATGATCCTGTTTGCCTTGGCAGCTGCTGCCTGGCACTGGCTGCTCCAGGTAAGTTTATCATTAACTAGGATCCCCAAGTCCTTCTCCCTGTCAGATTTACCCAGTGGTTTCCCGTTCAGTGTGTAATGGTGATATTGATTCCCTCTTCCCATGTGTATAACCTTACATTTATCATTGTTAAACCTCATCTGCCACCTTTCAGCCCAAGTTTCCAACTTATCCAGATCCATCTGTAGCAGAATACTATCTTCTCTTGTATTAACTGCTTTACATAGTTTTGTATCATCTGCAAATATCGATATTTTACTGTGTAAACCTTCTACCAGATCATTAATGAATATGTTGAAGAGAACAGGTCCCAATGCTGACCCCTGCGGTACCCCACTGGTCACAGCGACCCAGTTAGAGACTATACCATTTATAACCACCCTCTGCTTTCTATCACTAAGCCAGTTACTAACCCATTTACACACATTTTCCCCCAGACCAAGCATTCTCATTTTGTGTACCAACCTCTTGTGCGGCACGGTATCAAACGCTTTGGAAAAATCGAGATATACCACGTCCAATGACTCACCGTGGTCCAGTCTATAGCTTACCTCTTCATAAAAACTGATTAGATTGGTTTGACAGGAGCGATTTCTCATAAACCCATGCTGATATGGAGTTAAACAGTTATTCTCATTGAGATAATCCAGAATAACATCCCTCAGAAACCCTTCAAATATTTTACCAACAATAGAGGTTAGACTTACTGGCCTATAATTTCCAGGTTCACTTTTAGAGCCCTTTTTGAATATTGGCACCACATTTGCTATGCGCCAGTCCTGCGGAACAGACCCTGTCGCTATAGAGTCACTAAAAATAAGAAATAATGGTTTATCTATTACATTACTTAGTTCTCTTAGTACTCGTGGGTGTATGCCATCCGGACCCGGAGATTTATCTATTTTAATCTTATTTAGCCGGTTTCGCACCTCTTCTTGGGTTAGATTGGTGACCCTTAATATAGGGTTTTCATTGTTTCTTGGGATTTCACCTAGCATTTCATTTTCCACCTTGAATACCGTGGAGAAGAAGGTGTTTAATATGTTAGCTTTTTCCTCGTCATCTACAACCATTCTTTCCTCACTATTTTTTAAGGGGCCTACATTTTCAGTTTTTATTCTTTTACTATTGATATAGTTGAAGAACAGTTTGGGATTAGTTTTACTCTCCTTAGCAATGTGCTTCTCTGTTTCCTTTTTGGCAGCTTTAATTAGTTTTTTAGATAAAGTATTTTTCTCCCTATAGTTTTTTAGAGCTTCAATGGTGCCATCCTGCTTTAGTAGTGCAAATGCTTTCTTTTTACTCTTAATTGCCTGTCTTACTTCTTTGTTTAGCCACATTGGGTTTTTCCTATTTCTAGTCCTTTTATTCCCACAAGGTATAAACCGCTTACACTGCCTATTTAGGATGTTCTTAAACATTTCCCATTTATTATCTGTATTCTCATTTCTGAGGATATTGTCCCAGTCTACCAGATTAAGGGCATCTCTAAGCTGTTCAAACTTTGCCTTCCTAAAGTTCAATGTTTTTGTGACTCCCTGACAAGTCCCCCTAGTGAAAGACAGGTGAAACTGCACAATATTGTGGTCGCTATTTCCTAAATGCCCAACCACCTGCAGATTTGTTATTCTGTCAGGTCTATTAGATAGTATTAGGTCTAAAAGTGCTGCTCCTCTGGTTGGATTCTGCACCAATTGTGAAAGATAATTTTTCTTGGTTATTAGCAGAAACCTGTTGCCTTTATGGGTTTCACAGGTTTCTGTTTCCCAGTTAATATCCGGGTAGTTAAAGTCCCCCATAACCAGGACCTCATTATGGGTTGCAGCTTCATCTATCTGCTTTAGAAGTAGACTTTCCATGCTTTCTGTTATATTTGGGGGTTTGTAACAGACCCCAATGAGAATTTTGTTACCATTTTTCCCTCCATGAATTTCAACCCATATGGACTCGACATCCTCATTCCCTTCGCTAATATCCTCCCTTAAAGTGGACTTTAGACAAGACTTTACATAGAGACAAACCCCTCCTCCTCTCCGATTTTTACGATCCTTTCTAAACAGACTGTAACCCTGTAAGTTAACTGCCCAGTCATAGCTTTCATCTAACCATGTCTCGGTTATTCCCACTATGTCAAAGTTACCTGTAGATATTTCTGCTTCTAGTTCTTCCATCTTGTTTGTCAGGCTTCTGGCGTTTGCGAGCATGCAGTTTAGAGGATTTTGTTTTGTTCCAATCTCCTCACTGTGGATTGTTTTAGAAATGTTCTTACCTCCCTTCTGAGTATGTTTTCCTGGGTCGTCTTTGTTCGAGTCTAATGTTTTTCTTCCCGTCCCCTCTTCTTCTAGTTTAACGCCCTCCTGATGAGTGTAGCGAGTCTTCTGGCGAATGTGTGTTTCCCAGGTTTGTTGAGGTGTAGTCCGTCTCTGGCGAGGAGTCCATCATACCAGTAATTCACACCGTGGTCCAGGAATCCAAATCCTTGTTGTCTGCACCATCGTCTTAGCCAGTTGTTTGCATCAAGGATCCTGTTCCATCTCCTGGTGCCATGCCCGTCTACTGGAAGGATAGAAGAAAAAACTACCTGTGCATCCAGTTCCTTTACTTTCTTCCCCAACTCTTCAAAGTCCTTGCAGATTGTCGGTAGGTCCTTCCTTGCCGTGTCATTGGTGCCAACATGTATCAGAAGAAATGGGTGGACGTCCTTGGAGCTGAAGAGCTTTGGTATCCTATCGGTCACATCCTTGATCATCGCACCTGGAAGGCAGCATACTTCTCTTGCAGTTATGTCCGGTCTGCAGATGGCTGCTTCGGTGCCTCTCAGTAGTGAGTCTCCCACCACCACCACTCTTCGTTGCTTCTTGGCTGTACTTTTTGCTGTCACTTGTTGCTGTGTGCCCTTTTCTTTTTTGCTTGCTGGTCTTGCTTCATTCTTAGGTGTGCCATCTTCATCCTCTACAAAGATTTGATATCGGTTCTTCAGTTGTGTGGTTGGTGATTTCTCCATGGTCTTCTTGCTTCTTTTGGTCACATGCTTCCACTCATCTGCTTTTGGAGGTTCTCTGACACTTTTTGCACCTTCTGTGACCAGTAGAGATGCTTCTGTTCTGTCTAGAAAGTCTTCATTCTCTTTGATGAGTTTCAAAGTTGCTATTCTTTCTTCCAGACCCCGCACCTTTTCTTCTAAAAGGGCCACTAGTCTACACTTCTGACAGGTGAAATTGGATTCTTCTTCTGGTCGATCTGTGAACATGTAGCACATGCTGCAGCTCACCATGTAGGTTGTCACATCTGCCATGTTGCTCCTAGATCCTGCTGACTTGCTGTGTGTTTTCCTTCTTGTGTAATCTACTCAGCCAAGCTCTCTTGCAATAATGTCCTACAGGCAAAAATTTGCGCGCCGAAGCAGCTGGTCCCGGCTGTACCCAACGATCTTCTAGCTTAGGGAGACTTCGCTTCTCCCAGAAGGCACCTGGAATATGCAAATTAGCCTCCTGAAGCTTGAATCCCTGGTTTGGTGATGCTTTCGAAGCAGCTGGTCCCGGCTGTACCCAACGATCTTCTAGCTTAGGGAGACTTCGCTTCTCCCAGAAGGCACCTGGAATATGCAAATTAGCCTCCTGAAGCTTGAATCCCTGGTTTGGTGATGCTTTCGAAGCAGCTGGTCCCGGCTGTACCCAACGATCTTCTAGCTTAGGGAGACTTCGCTTCTCCCAGAAGGCACCTGGAATATGCAAATTAGCCTCCTGAAGCTTGAATCCCTGGTTTGGTGATGCTTTCGAAGCAGCTGGTCCCGGCTGTACCCAACGATCTTCTAGCTTAGGGAGACTTCGCTTCTCCCAGAAGGCACCTGGAATATGCAAATTAGCCTCCTGAAGCTTGAATCCCTGGTTTGGTGATGCTTTCGAAGCAGCTGGTCCCGGCTTTACCCAACGATCTTCTAGCTTAGGGAGACTTCGCTTCTCCCAGAAGGCACCTGGAATATGCAAATTAGCCTCCTGAAGCTTGAATCCCTGGTTTTGACCAGTAGAGACCAAAATTATGGACACACCTTCTCATTTAAAGATTTTTCTGTATTTTCATGACTATGAAAATTGTAAATTCACACTGAAGGCATCAAAACTATGAATTAACACATGTGGAATTATAAACTTAACAAAAAAGTGTGAAACAACTGAAATTATGTCTTATATTCTAATTTCTTCAAAGTAGCCACCTTTTGCTTTGATGACTGCTTTGCACATTCTTGGCATTCTCTTGATGAACTTCAAGAGGTAGTCACCGGGAATGGTTTTCACTTCACAGGTGTGCCCTGCCAGGTTTAATAAGTGGGATTTCTTGCCTTATAAATGGTGTAGGGACCATCAGTTGTGTTGTGCAGAAGTCTGGTGGATACACAGCTGATAGTCCTACTGAATAGACTGTTAGAATTTGTATTCTGGCAAGAAAAAAGCAGCTAAGTAAAGAAAAACGAGTGGCCATCATTACTTTAAGAAATGAAGGTCAGTCAGTCTGAAAAATTGGGAAAACTTTGAAAGTGTCCCCAAGTGCAGTGGCAAAAAACTATCAAGCGCTACAAAGAAACTGGCTCACATGAGGACAGCCCCAGGAAAGGAAGACCAAGAGTCACCTCTGCTTCTGAGGATAAGTTTATCCGAGTCACCAGCCTCAGAAATCGCAGGTTAACAGCAGCTCAGATTAGAGACCAGGTCAATGCCACACAGAGTTCTAGCAGCAGACACATCTCTACAACAACTGTTAGGCTATGTGCACACGTAGAATGGTCCTCTGCGGATTTTTCCGCAACGGATTTGATAAATCCGCAGGGCAAAAACACTGCGTTTTTCCTGCGGATTTATAGCTGATTTACGGCGGTTTTGTGCGAATTCCATTGCGGTTTTACACCTGCAGTTTTCTATTATGGAGCAGGTGTAAAACCGCTGCGGATTCCGCACAAAGAATTGACATGCTGCAGAATGTAAACTGCTGCGTTTCCATGCATTTTTTTCCGCAGCATGGGTACAGCGTTTTCGGTTACCCATAGGTTTACATTGTACTGTAAACTCATGGGAAACTGCTGCGGACCCGCAGCTGTAGATCTGATGTGGATCCGCAGCAGAATCTGCATCGTGTGCACATAGCCTTAAGATGAGACTTTCTGCAGCAGGCCTTCATGGTAAAATAGCTGCTAGGAAACCACTGCTAAGGACAGGCAACAAGCAGAAGAGACTTGTTTGGGCTAAAGAACACAAGGAATGGACATTAGACCAGTGGAAATCTGTGCTTGGGTCTGATGAGTCCAAATTTGAGATCTTTGGTTCCAACCACCTTGTCTTTGTGCGACGCAGAAAAGGTGAACGGATGGACTCTGCATGCCTGGTTCCCACCGTGAAGCATGGAGGAGGAGGTGTGATGGTGTGGGGGTGCTTTGCTGGTGACACTGTTGGGGATTTATTCAAAATTGGAGGCATACTGAACCAGCATGGCTACCACAGCATCTTGCAGCGGCATGCTATTCCATCCGGTTTGCGTTTAGTTGGACCATCATTTATTTTTCAACAGGACAATGACCCCAAACACACCTCCAGGCTGTGTAAGGGCTATTTGACCAAGAAGGAGAGTGATGGGGTACTACGCCAGATGACCTGGCCTCCACAATCACCAGACCTGAACCCAATCGAAATGGTCTGGGGTGAGCTGGACCACAGAGTGAAGGCAAAAGGGCCAACAAGTGCTAAGCATCTCTGGGAACTCCTTCAAGATTGTTGGAAGACCATTCCCGGTGACTACCTCTTGAAGCTCATCAAGAGAATGCCAAGAGTGTGCAAAGCAGCCATCAAAGCAAAAGGTGGCTACTTTGAAGAACCTAGAATATAAGACATATTTTCAGTTGTTTCACACTTTTTTGTTAAGTATATAATTCCACATGTGTTAATTCATAGTTTTGATGCCTTCAGTGTGAATTTGCAATTTTCATAGTCATGAAAATACAGAAAATTTTTTAAATGAGGTGTGTCCAGACTTTTGGTCTGTACTGTACATGTATGTCAGTAGGCACATTGGGTGTATGTACGCGCATGTGACTGAGCACATGGGTGGATATACATGCATGAATGTCAGTAGGTGCATGGGTGCATGTGCAGTGAGCAGAGAAGGATATAGCTGGGGGTGAATGAGTCTCTCGGCTAATGAATTTACACAATCACATGATCCTTATATCTGTGTCAACGTCTTACCAATAAATACACCCAATAGTGTTTTATCATTATTAGTTTCTCTATCCCATTGTGCACATTTAAGACTAATGAATCTGTGTCAGGGACCCCTCATTATGGTGCTAGGATTTACACCTTGTCATTTTCTTTTTGTGACTTTTTCCACATGTCTTTCCTCAGTGGTCCATCGTTGTAATGAGTCCAGACGTTGATATATTTTGGAACCGTCTACACACAATATTTTACTTGTTTCCAAATGAGTTTCGTCTTTATCTCTTTCTGAAAGGACGGTGCTAGATTAGGACAGGCTCATTCTCCAGGGCGCTTGGGAGATTTATAAGACTCATCTGCTCTTGTATTGTGAAGGGCGAAACATCTCGAAGCATTACAGGGCACTTAGACATTTACCTCCGATCTCATCTGTCACTGTATCACGTGCTGAACAATTAGCAAATATGCAGAAAGGATCTGTCTTGAGGGATTTGAGAACATTGTGTGCTGACAATAGCAAATCATGAAGGCTGGGAATAGGAGATCTGTGCTGGGGAATAAAACTTCTGCTTTCTGTCTCTGGTTGATGGCGTGTCCTTGTGTAGGATGCCTAATGTAGACGGTCATGAGTTTTGAGGAGATCATCAGTAAATTTGGGGGGATTCTTTTGGAATACAGATTATTGATTGGAAGAAATTTAACTATGTCCTTCAGATGTAGCCGCGGCACGACAGCCCTTCAGGGATGTATCTATTATTCATGCAGCCCTAATACTTTGATTTGACAGCGGCTTCGTGATTTTGCAATAATCGTAAAACTGACAGGAGGCAAAGAGTTCAGACAAATAAGTGGTAGCAGTTTGGAAACCAACTTTAGTGTCTTACAACCCATATTGGTAGTAGAACAATCTCAAGTCTTCTGTTGCTTCTTCTACGACCTGTGCAGGGAGGGCAGAAGGTAAGCTGTGACCTATAGTGAATGGTGGATTCCGTGGTATCTATATACAGGGTTTAGTTGTCCCTTTTATTCCTGCTTGTGATGATAATAAGATGGCTATTGATACTTTCTGTTTTGGAAAAATCACCATATATATATTGGTTAAAGTTGGCCAATCCGGTGGGGTCGGCCGACAATCTGATGTGTGTGGGGGCTTCCTAACCGTCCAGATGATGCCGGGGTGGACATAAGGATGGGGCAGTAGTAATTCAATCACTTGATCCTTTTATTCAGTGGAGAGGTAGTCCAGTGATTCTGGCAGCTCCTCTCCAATAAAGCACACAAATGTCCAGATTGTTGGCCAACAGCTTTCTAATGTGTACGGCCACTTTAAAGGGCATTTCAGAGCCTCCTTCTCATTCTGGATAATGAGGGTCCCAGCCATTTGACCCCCAGCAATCATTAAGTCACCAGTTATGCTGTGGTCTAGTGATAACTTTCTAAGTTGGCAAAACGTCTGTTTAAGAAGTCAGTTTAGCAAAATTGAAAACAACGTCAAAATGTCAGTGTACACTTATGTTTGTTTGGTTGTTCAGGCTTTAGGTACAAGTCTTCAAGTGACTGCAGACTTGTGAATTCAAAGAGCACGTTGCGCGCTGTCGGGAGTCATTACTAGCCCTAATTAAATTTTTACTTTTCTATATGATTCATTGGAATCTTCCATGAATGGGCACAGGTTAGAGATGCTTAATGCTATAGAAGTAAAATGCCATTTATGGCAGCAGATATAAAGAAAGCTCCAAAGAGATATTTAACTGAAGACATATAATACTGGAAGAGATGTGTAAACCCAATTAGAGCTTTTTTCAAATTTTTTTCCTGTAGTGTTATGACCCAAGGATAGCGCGCTCAGCAACTAATGGCCGGGAAAGAGTTTCCGAGATGGAATTTAAGTCTGAGAATTAAAAAAAAAAAAAAGTTAAAAATTCAAGCGTTGCCCGAGCTGCTGATTGTTATGCGTGTCCATGCTTCCTCTGTGTGGTTATGGATGAAGACAAAGAGAATCTAGGTCAGCGCTGAAGAAAGTGGGTGAGCCACTGATCTGTGTAACCGGCAATACGTGTAGACATCCATCCCCTAGGCATAAAGCTAACAATGCTAAAAGTTTCTGATGTCCCTGCTGTCTGGTTACACACTGTGTGATACGTACATGCTCACGATTACAGGATTTTTGGGAATTGCGCAAAGAACGCCTCTATAATGGGAACTGCATATGATATAAATCTCGGCTCTCACATATGAATGACGTGTAAATCTGTTCATCCTGATCTACCTGGTTATGAATCTAATGGAAGAATTTGACAGTTGTCAAAACTACTGTGACACAGAACAATTCAACATGAAAGCGCCAGGGAGTACAGAAACTTTACATTAAAAATGCAGATCTGGATTCAGGGCCTGTGAAAATCTAAATGAATGGTGATGATGGTCCTCGGGGACTCCATTTTTTTGACCCTGATGAAGGACTTTCTAGTGGGTGGCATCACTACAAGTCTTTAAAAAATAACTGAACTTTTATATATTTATTTTAAACCATGAAAAGTTATCACTTTATTAGGGGATTTATCTTCATTCCTGTGGAAAAAAAATGCATGCAAGTTGTTTCCAAGCCCTTGCTTTTCCCCAATCTATTTACCCTCCTTCAGCTGCACTGATATCAGAAGACACTCATTTGGACTGGGAAAAGCAGCAGGTTGGAAGCCACTTGCATGTAATTTTTTTTTCTTTTTACAGGAATGAAAACCATTTCCTTATTAAAGCGAAAAGTTTTAGGCTATGTGCACACGATGCGGATTTGCTGTGGATCCGCAGCGGATTTTTACGCACAGTATATCTCTCTCTCTCTCTCTCTCTATGTGTGTGTGTATATATATATATATATATATATATATATATATATATACACACAGTATATACTGTATCTCTATCTATCTACCTCAGTCCATCTTGCCACAACACACTGCACAAAAAAACTTCTTACAATTAAAAAACTTCTTGCTTTTTATCTTCCTACTCCTACTGAAATCAGGAGACATCTCCCTCAACCCTGGTCCACCATCCCACAACCTCAACTGCTACCCTACCTCACATCAAAACCATTCTAACCTTATTAATATTACTTGCACTCCCTCATATCCTTCTTTTAATTGTGCCCTTTGGAATCCACAGTCTGTATGTAACAAGCTTCCTTTCCTGCACAAATACTTAATGAAAAACTCTCTAAATCTATTGGCCCTCACTGAAACCTGGATCCAGGATTCTGACACGGTCTCCCCTGCTGCCATTTCCCATGGTGGCCTTCAATTCATTCCCCGAGACCCACAAACAGATCTGGTGGTGGAGTTGGCATACTCCTCTCCCCACAATGCACCTTCCAGGTCATCCCACCAACTCCATCACTCTCATTCCCTTCTTTTGAGGTCCACACCATCAGGCTCTTCCGTCCCCTCTCCCTCAGAATAGCGCTCATATACCGGCCCCAGGCTCACTCACCCACTTCCTGGACCATTTCTCTGCCTAGCTGCCGCACTTCATTTCCTCAGAACTCTCAACCCTTATCCTGGGAGACTTCAACATCCCCATAAACAACCCCACTTCTACATCTGCATCCCAGCTTCTATCACTAATCTCTCACAGCTCTCAACCTCTGAGACACACAAGGACGGTAACATCCTTGACCTGGTCTTTGTCTGGCTGTGTTCAATCTCCTACCTAAATAACTCCTCTTCCCCTCTCTGACCACAACATTCTCTCCTTCATGCTCACAAATCCTCGCTCACCCCAGCACCCTCCTACCTACCATTCAGTCAGAAATCTACAAGCCATTAACCCTCATACACTTTCAGACTCCTTACACTCATCACTGTCCCCAATCTCCTCTTTTTCCTGTCCTGATCTGGCTGTACATCACTACAATGACACTCTTAGAAGCACCCTAGACCAAGTAGCTCCCCTCACCCTCAGAACCTCCAAACACAGAGTAAAACAGCCCTGGCTCACATCACAAACCCGATTTCTCCAGCGATGCTCTAGGAGTGCTGAATGATTATGGAGGAAAACTCGCACACCAGAAGACTTCATACACTTCAAATTTATGTTAAAAACCTAGAACTCTGCCCTTCACCTTGCCAAACAGACCTACTTCACCACTCTAATCTCCTCACTATCCAACAACCCCAAGAAACTTTTTGACACCTTTCACTCCCACCTCAGGCCAAAAGCTCAAGCCCCTATCACAGACATTTGTGCTGATGACCTGGCATCCCACTTTATAGAGAAAATAGACAATATCTGTCAGGAAATCCGCTCCCAGACACCAAGTTCAGTGACTCCCATCCCTCCCCGCATCTCCCCTGGCTCACTCTCCGCATTTGATCACATCACAGAAGAAGTCTCCAGTCTCCTCTCTTCTTCTCGTCCGACTACATGCTCTACCGACCCCATTCCCTCTCATCTCCTCCAGTCTCTCTCTCCAGTCGTCACTACTCACCAAACTACAATCTTTAATCTCTCACTCTCCTCAGGCATTTTCCAGTCCTCCTCCAAACACTCTATCATTACTCCGTTACTAAAGAAACCCACCCTCGACCCATCCTGCACAAACAACTACAGACCGGTCTCCAATCTCCCCTTCATCTCTAAACTATTGGAGCACCTAGTCTACTTTCGCCTTACCCGTTACCTCTCCATTCACTCCGTCCTAGACTCTTCACAGTCCGGCTTCCGCCCCCTACACTCGACAGAAACTGCACTCATCAAAGTGACCAATGACCTTCTGACAGCAAAACATAACGGTGACCACTCTCATTCTTCTCGATCTTTCTGCAGCTTTCGACACTGTTGACCACACTCTCTTACTCTCTAGGCTCCAGTCACTTGGCATTAAGGACAATGCTCTCTCCTGGTTCTCCTCCTATCTTTCTGACCGCTCCTTCAGTGTTCTGTTCTCTGGCTCCACCTCATCTCCTCTTCCTCTCACTGTCGGGGTACCCCGGGGCTCAGTCCTTGGCTCCCTTCTCTTCTCCCTCTACATGGCCCCAATTGGACAGACCATCAGCAGATTTGGCTTTCAGTACCATCTTTATGCCAATGACACAACTATATACGTCATCCCCTGGCCTTACTCCTGCTGTACTACAGAACACTACTGACTGTCTGTCCGCAGTCTCTGACATCATGTCCGCTCTCTATCTGAAACTCAACCTCTCCAAAACTGAACTTCTTCTGCTCCCACCATCTACTAACCTTCCTAAACCTGATGTTTCCCTCTCCGTGGGTGGCACCATAATAACACCCCGGCAGCAGGCGCGCTGTCTGGTTGTTATGTTTGACTCCGATCTCTCCTTCACATCCCATATACAATCTCTTGCCCGCTCATGCCACTTATACCTAAAGAACATCTCTAGAATCCGCCCTTTTACTCGGACTCCCATGACAGCACGACGAGAGAGGGGATCCGCCCATTAGGAACAGGAAACCTACAGATACAAAAGGGCGGTACCTCTCCCTTGCCTCAGTTGGTTTCCTGTTCCTGAGGGGACGGGTGCCTACAGACAGAAGCCCAGGCCGGCCGGCCGATTACGGTAGCGGGGGGGTCTCCTACCTCGGCCGGTGCGGAGATCCCTGGAGACGCCACGGTGGTCCTTGCTGGATTGCACGTCTGTGGCGTTCGCAGCAGGGAGCGGAGTCCGGAGGATTTCCTGCATCCAACAGCGTCGGCGCAGGTAAGTATTCCCATTGGTGGCGCAGCGGTGCGGCATGGCTGCGGGTGCCGGGCTCAGGTGCGTGGAGTGAGCTCCGGAGCGCTGCCGATCCGTCCCCGGCGTCCTGCACAGCTCTCAGCTGGAGCGTTTCCGGGTGCGGTGACGTGGGGGGGCGGAGTTTGGTAGCCGCTTCCGGGTCGCCGGACGTCTGCGCATGCGCGGACGATCCAAGATGGCGGCGCCCATCGCATCTGGACGCCGGTTCTCCCGACAGCCCTCCTGCCCTCCTGCGGTGTCCGGAACCAATAGGGATAGCGCCGGCCCATCTGCTGACCGGATCCAAGGGGGATATAAGCAGGTTACAATGTCAGAACCCTGCTTTTGGTCGCAATTCGTCATGGAGAGTGGTGGTGAGCAGCAGCAGCAGCAGCAGCTGTCAGACGAGATGCGTCAGAAGCCCAAAAAGGATAGAGGCGACCAGACCAGTCGAAAAAGCTCATCCGAGCAGGGATCTAGAGCTTCGACTAGGAAAGAACCCCCTCGGATTCCGGTACTTGACTTGGGCGCACGGGTAAGTGATCTACGTGGAAGTTCACTCTGTGACGCAGGCCCCTTATACTTTATCTTTCCAGGGGAAGAAGAGTACGGACAAATCTAAACATAAGGAATGTGCCCTCTGTGGAGTCCCCTTGCCCGACTCTTGTACTAAAAAGTTATGTGCCCCCTGTATACAACAGACGGTGAGGTCTACAGGAGTGGTTGGGGGGTAGTGACCTTAGGTCAGATAGTGGTTATCACCTATATTGTCCTCCCCCAGGTAGCGGAAGAGTCCGTGAGTACGGCAAACATAAAAGAGATGATCCGGCTGGAAGTAAGGGAGTCATTACGATCCCTATCCCAAGCGGAAGGCTCGAAACATAGAGAAGATGGAGAAGAAAATGCCTATCTCTCTAGTCCTTTCTCCTCTTCATCAGACGAGGAGTCTGGACGATTTTGTCTACCCTTGGATAAGATTGACAGGGTGGTCAAATTAGTTAGAGGCACGATGGGTATAGAGGAACCCAAATCACAGCCCTCAAAACAGGAGTTAATGTTTAGTGGTTTAGATCGTAAAAAACACAGATCTTTTCCGGTAAATGAGAAGATCCAAGAATTGATCCTCCGAGAATGGAAGAAACCAGAAAAAAAGGGGGCCTTACCGCCAGCCTTAAAACGCAGGTATCCCTTTGATGATCCGGTGGTGGATACATGGGATAAAGCTCCTAAGTTAGACGCGGCAGTAGCAAAGGCGTCAAAGAAAGCCTCATTACCCTTTGAGGATATGGGGTCCCTCAAAGATCCCTTAGACAGGAAGGCGGATATCTTTCTAAAAGGTACCTGGGAGATGGCAGCAGGATCCCTCAGACCAGCGGTTGCCGCAACATGCACAGCCAGGTCTTTAATGGTCTGGCTAGATCAATTAGAGTCTCAGCTGAAGGATGGAGCATCCAGAGATTCTATTCTGAAAGCGCTACCAACAATTCAGAATGCTGCAGCCTTCCTGTCGGATGCTTCTGTGGACTCCGTCAGAATGGCAGCTAGAGCGGCAGGACTATCTAACGCGGCTCGCAGGGCCCTATGGTTAAAGTGCTGGTCAGGGGACATTCAATCCAGAACTAAGCTCTGCACCATTCCATGCGAGGGACAGTATCTCTTTGGCCCAACACTGGATGAGTTGCTGGAAAAGGCAGGCGATGACAAAAAGAAGTTTCCAAGCCTGTACTCAGCATCCTACCGCCGACCCTTCAATCGAAGAAGATTTGGTCGCGGAAAGAAACGCGGATCCTCTCCCACTAGAGAAAGTTTTAGATGGGAAGACAGACGCGGTAGAGGTACGGGATATATGTTTCGCCGTTCCTCAAAGGATCAGAAAAAACCAGACCAATGACTAGCAATCCCTGTGGGGGGTAGACTGTCAGCCTTCTCCTCAGCGTGGCTTGACATAACGAACAGTAGATGGGTCAGAGGCATTGTTACTAAAGGTCTAAGGCTGGACTTCAATCATTGGCCTCGAGATAAATTCAAATTAATCCCTTTTCGTTCCTCCCCCCTGGAGCAAGCTGCTCTAGAGGCTGAAGTCATGAACTTATGCGCCAAGAAAGTATTGGTGGAAATTCCAGATTCAGAAAGAGGAAGGGGATTTTATTCTCCTCTTTTTCTGATCAAAAAGCCAGATGGATCTTTTAGAACGATCATTAATCTAAAATGTCTTAATGAGTTCCTGGTTAATGAATCCTTCAAAATGGAAACTATTAATTCAGCAATAAAGATGTTGTTTAATCACTGTTTCATGGTAGTTGTAGATCTTAAAGACGCATACTATCATGTTCCAATACATGAAGATTTCCAGAGGTTCCTGAGGGTAGCTGTGTCAATAGGGGGTAACATTCGCCATTTCCAGTTCAGAGCGCTCCCCTTTGGATTATCAGCGGCTCCTAGGGTGTTCACTAAACTAGTAGCCGAGGTCATGGCATACTTGCGAGAGTCCGACATCCTGATCATTCCCTACCTGGATGACTTTCTTATAGTAGGGAACTCAGCAGACCATTGCCTGTCCCAGCTAGAAACAGCCACATCCAGACTGGAGTGTCTAGGGTGGATCATTAACTATGAGAAATCTCGTTTACAGCCTCAAAAAATACAAAGATTCTTAGGACTGTCATTAAACTCAGAATCCCAACAGTGTTGTCTTCCACCCGACAAATCCTTACATATCCAGCATCAGGTGTCTAAGGCAATTGTCAAACCTTCCATGACCCTTAGACAGGCTATGTCACTATTGGGTTCCTTAACCTCTTGCATTCCCGCCGTCCGTTGGGCCCAATTCCACACCAGACCATTACAATCTGAGGTGCTGGTTAATGACAAAATCTTACAGGGGTCCCTGCAGAGTCAGATTACCTTAGGTCCAAAAGCACTCACATCTCTTAAGTGGTGGCTACTTAGTGAGAACTTATCGGCGGGAGTTCCCTGGGTATCACAGGTAACACGGGTGGTAACAACAGATGCTAGCCCTTCGGGTTGGGGAGCACACATGGATGACATGATGGTTCAGGGTCTATGGCCCCCTTCCCTAACATCAGCCTCCTCCAACCAGAAAGAGTTAATGGCAGTAGAGCTTTCAGTGAAAAAATTCCTCTCATATCTGCAGGGTCATCATGTCAAGATCCTATCAGACAACCAGGTGGCGGTCGCATACATAAATCATCAGGGTGGAACTCATTCCGAGTCACTGATGAGGGTGGCGGATCGTCTGTTCCAGACAGCAGAGAATCACTTCTTATCCCTAACCGCTCTACACATAAGAGGAAAGGAAAACGTCAAAGCAGACTTTCTAAGCCGCAACACCTTGAGGCAAGGGGAGTGGTCCCTAAACAATCGCGTGTTCGATCAGATCGTCCACAAATGGGGACATCCAGAAATAGATTTCTTTGCTACCAGAGACAACCGGAAGACAACAAAATTCTGTTCCCTAAATCCCAGGGAGAATCCTCTGGCAGTAGACGCCCTTCTGATCAATTGGGATTTTCAGCTGGCGTATGCATTTCCTCCACTAGGTCTGTTACCCCTAGTAGTCAGAAAAATAAGAGAAGATCAAGCCAGAATTATACTGATTGCCCCATTCTGGCCCAGAAGAGCCTGGTTCACTTGGCTCAGGATCATGTCAGTGGAGGATCCCTGGGTGCTTCCGGAGATTCCGGATTTGCTCTACCAGGGCCCAGTCAGTCATCCGCAAATAAAGAAGCTTCATTTAACGGCATGGATTTTGAAAGGGCGTTACTGAAAAACAAAGGGTTCTCCCCGAGTTTAATTGAAACCCTTATGAAAAGTAGGAAGCAAAAAACCACAACAATCTATGCTAGGACCTGGCGAAAGTTTCTAGCCTCTTCTGATTTCGATTTAGAAGAGGGAATACCTGTAAAACAAATTATAGAATTCTTGCAAAAAGGCTTAGAGTTAGGTCTATCCACTAGTACTCTAAGGGTACAGGTCTCGGCCCTAGGGGCTCTATTCTCCTGTAACATCGCCAATAATTACTGGATCTCAAGGTTCATTAAGGCATCTAGTAGGTCTAGACCCATTCATAAAGATAGATCTATGCCTTGGGATCTCAACTTAGTCCTATCAGCATTGACTAAAGAGCCGTTTGAACCTCTGCAATCAGCTTCAATTAAAGCCTTATCCCTTAAGACAGCATTTTGGTAGCAATTACATCTGCCCGTAGAGTAGGAGACATACAAGCTCTCTCCAGGGTTTCCCCTTATACAGAGTTTCTACCAGACAGAGTAATCCTCAGACCGGACCCAGCCTATTTACCAAAAGTATCATCACGGTTTCACAGGTCACAAGAGATAATTTTACCATCCTTCCTCCCTAATCCTGCTAACCCTAAGGAAGAGCTACTCCATACTTTAGACGTTAGGAGATGCCTGCTAGAATACATCTCAGTTACTGACACTTGGAAGAAAGATGATGCATTATTTTTATCTTTCCAAAATCCTAGAAAGGGTCTCAGGGTATCCAAGTACACACTAGCAAAGTGGATTAGGGAGGCGATCTCTCTGGCTTATACTGCAGGTGGGGGTCCGGCTCCGCAGAATCTGAGGGCGCATTCCACCAGGGCCATGGCTACATCCTGGGCGGAAAAGTCTGGAGTATCAATCGACCAGATATGTAAGGCGGCCACATGGTCATCCCCGTCCACCTTCTTTAACCCCTTCACCCCCGGAGCTTTTTCCGCTTTTTCATTTTCGTTTTTTGCTCCCCTCCTTCCCAGAGCCATAACTTTTTTATTTTTCCGTGAATATGGCCATGTGAGGGCTTATTTTTTGCGGGACGAGATGTACTTTTGAAAGATACCATTGATTTTACCATGCCATGTAACAGAAAACGGGAAAAAAATTCCAAGTGTGATGAAATTGCAAAAAAAGTGCAATCTCACACTTGTTTTTTGTTTGGCTTTTTTGCTAGGTTCACTAAATGCTAAAACTAACCTGCCATTATGATTCTCCAGGTCATTACGAGTTCATAGACACCAAACATGTCTAGGTTATTTTTTATCTAAGTGGTGAAAAAAATTTCCAAATTTTGCTAAAAAAAAAAAAAAATTGCGCGATTTTCCGATACCCGTAGCGTCTCCAATTTTCGTGATCTGGGGTCAGGTGAGGGCTTATTTTTTGCGTGCCGAGCTGGCGTTTTTAATGATACCATTTTGGTGTAGATACGTTCTTTTGATCGCCTGTTATTGCATTTTAATGCAATGTCGCGGCGACCAAAATAACGCAATTTTGGCGTTTTGATTTTTTTTCTCGCTACGTCATTTAGCGGTCAGGTTAATCCTTTGTTTTCATTGATAGATCGGGCGATTCCGAACGCGGCGATACCTAATATGTGTATGTTTGATTTTTTTTTTAATTGTTTTATTTTGATTGGGGCGAAAGGGGGGTGATTTGAACTTTTATATATTTTTTATTTTTTTTATATTTTTAATCACTTTTTTTTTTTAATTTTAGCATGCTTCAATAGCCTCCATGGGAGGCTAGAAGCATGCATAACTCGATCGGCTCTGCTACATAGAGGTGAAGCACAGATCACCTCTATGTAGCAGAAATGCAGGGTTGCTTTGAACGCCGACCACAGGGTGGCGCTCAAAGCAATTGGCCATCAACAACCATAGAGGTCTCAAAGAGACCTCTGGTTGTTATGGCGATGCACTGCTGACCCCCGATCATGTGACGGGGGTCAGCAGTGCGAGCACCTCCGGCCGCGCGGCCGGGAGCGCTAGTTAAATGCCGCTGTCAGCGCTTGACGGCGGCATTTAACTAGTTAATGAGCGCGGGCGGATCGCGATTCCGCTCGCGCTCATTGCGCGCACATGTCAGCTGTACAAAACAGCTGACATGTCGCGGCTTTGAGGTGGGCTTACCGCCGGAGCCCACCTCAAAGCAGGGGATCTGCCAGCTGACGTACTATTCCGTCAGCTGGCAGAAAGGGGTTAAGCACTATAGGTTGGATTTGGGGGCTTCCTCTGATCTCACATTCGGGTTAAGGGTGCTACAGGCCATAGTCCCTCCCTAAGGAAGCTTACATCTCTGTAATTCTCTCGTCGTGCTGTCATGGGAGTCCGAGTAAAGCATTAAGCTACTTACTGGTAGCGGCATTTCTCGGAGGCCCATGACAGCACCCTTAGTTCCCTCCCTATTCACGTGGGGGTTGCACTCCATATAAATGTATATATTTCACAATATGATACCAGTCCCAATAGATATCTGCTATTTTTGTATATAATCTGTATATAGTGTATATTTTTGTGTACCACTAACCGCGGTAGTCCTCTCAAGACTCTGAAATACCACTGAGGCAAGGGAGAGGTACCGCCCTTTTGTATCTGTAGGTTTCCTGTTCCTAATGGGCGGATCCCCTCTCTCGTCGTGCTGTCATGGGCCTCCGAGAAATGCCGCTACCTGTAAGTAGCTTAATGCTTTCTCACCATAGAAACAAAAAAAAAAACTCACTGTCGCCCTGATCCACTCCCGCCTGGACTACTGCAACGCTCTATTAATTGGCCTCCCCCTCACTCGACTTTCCCCTCTCCAGTCTATCCTTAATGCAGCAGCCAGGGTCGTCTATTTAGCTAATCATTACTCACCCACAAAGCTCTTCACAGTGCAGTGAATCTCCTCCCTCATTTCTTACTATCGGCCTAACCGACCTCTGCGCTCTGCAAATGACTTTCGACTAACCTCTGCACTAATCCGTACCTCCCACTCCTGACTACAAGACTTCTCCCATGCTGCGCCAATCCTCTGGAATGCTCTACCCCAAGAAATTAGGACCATCCACAATTTGCATAGTTTTAGGCGCTCCCTCAAAACACATTTGTTCAGAGCGGCCTATCATGTTCCCTAATCAGTTATTTTGTTTGTATCCCCCACCCCCTGAAGATGGCTGGACCATCATTGTAAATACATCATTGTAAATACACACCTGTACTTTGTATCTCCCCCACCTCATTGTAGATTGTAAGCTCTCACGAGCAGGGTCGTCTTGTGTTGCTTTAATTATTATATTGTTAACATTGTTATTTATGACTGTTGTGTTTTAAGCTGTTAAACTGTAAAGCGCTGCGGAATATGTTGGCGCTATAGAATTAAAGACTATTATTATTTAGTATTATTATCTATCTGTATATCTACTATATAATTGTCTAAGGGTCACTTCCGTCTTTCTGTCTGTCCTTCTGTCTTTCTGTCACGGATATTCATTGGTCGCGGCCTCTGTCTCATGGAATTCAAGTCGCTGATTGGTCATGGCAAAACGCCCACGACCATTGCCACGACCAATCAGCGACGGGCGCAGTCCAGCGGCAACATGGCTGCTCCTTCCCCTCCAGTCAGCCCTCACACAGGGTTAATGCCAGCGTTACCGGAGCACGGTGTTACGCAGCTATTAACCCTGTGTGACCAACTTTTTACTATTGATGATGCGTATGCAGCATCAATAGTAAAAAGATCTACTGTTCCAAATAATACTAATAAAAAAAAGTTATTCTCACCCTTCGACGTGTCGTCCTGTCCTCGGCAGTGCAAGCGACAGATTCCATTGCTAAGGATGCTATGCGAGAAGGACCTGCCATGACGTCACAGTCATGTGACCGCGACGTCATCACAGGTCCTGCGCTCATACCAAACCTGGGACCAGAAGCCGCCGCATGCACCGCACACAGGTGACAGGACTACAAGGGGCCCTTCAGAAGGTGAGTATGTTTATTTTTTATTTTTTAACCTGTTACATACGTGGCTGGGCAATATACAGTACTACGTGGCTGGGCAATATACTACGTGGCTCTGTGTTGTGTACTACGTAGCTGGGCAATATACTACGTGACTGGGCAATGTACTACGTGACTGGGCAATATACTACGTGACTGGGCAATGTACTACGTGACTGGGCAATGTACTACGTGACTGGGCAATGTACTACGTGACTGGGCAATGTACTACGTGACTGGGCAATATACTACGTGACTGGGCAATATGCTACGTGACTGGGCAATATGCTACGTGACTGGGCAATATACTACGTGACTGGGCAATGTACTACGTGACTGGGCAATGTACTACGTGGCTGGGCAATGTACTACGTGACTGGGCAATGTACTACGTGACTGGGCAATGTACTACGTGACTGGGCAATGTACTACGTGACTGGGCAATGTACTACGTGACTGGGCAATGTACTACGTGACTGGGCAATGTACTACGTGACTGGGCAATATACTACGTGACTGGGCAATATACTACGTGACTGGGCAATATACTACGTGACTGGGCAATATACTACGTGACTGGGCAATATACTACGTGACTGGGCAATATACTACGTGACTGGGCAATATACTACGTGACTGGGCAATATACTACGTGACTGGGCAATATACTATGTGACTGGGCAATATACTACGTAGCTGGGCAATATACTACGTGGCTCTGTGCTGTGTACTACGTAGCTGGTCAATATAATACGTGACTGGGCAATATACTACGTGACTGGGCAATATACTACGTGGACATGCATATTCTAGAATACCCGATGCATTAGAATCGGGCCACCATCTAGTGTGTGTGTGTGTATACATATGTATATATATATATATATATATATATATATATATATTTATTTATACTAGATAGTGGCCCGATTCTAACACATCGAGTATTCTAAAATATGTATGTATATAGCAGCCACATAGTATATAGCAGAGGCCGCGTAGTATATAGCAAATACTATGTGGCTGCTATATATATATATACATACATACATATTGTAGAATACCCGATGCGTTAATACAGGCCACGCATTATATAACAGTGGCCACGCAGTATATAGCACAGCCCAAACAGTATATAACACAGCCCACATGCAATATAACACAACCTACGCAGTATATAGCAGCCACGCAGTATATAACACAGGGCACGTAGTATATAGCACAGCCGACGGAGTATATAACACAGCCCATGGAGTATATAACACAGCCCATGTACTATATAATACAGCCCACGTACTATATATATCTGGTAGACTGGGACAATATCCTCAGAAATAAGAATACAGATAATAAATGGAAAATGTTTAAGAACATCCTAAATAGGCACTGTAAGCGGTTTATACCTTGTGGGAATAAAAGGACTAGAAATAGGAAAAACCCAATGTGGCTAAACAAAGAAGTAAGACAGGCAATTAACAGTAAAAAGAAAGCATTTGCACTACTAAAGCAGGATGGC
Source organism: Ranitomeya imitator (assembly GCF_032444005.1). NCBI lineage: Eukaryota > Metazoa > Chordata > Amphibia > Anura > Dendrobatidae > Ranitomeya > Ranitomeya imitator. The sequence continues at coordinate 724,646,093 of NC_091282.1, read as the reverse complement.
ACCATTGAAGCTCTAAAAAACTATAGGGAGAAAAATACTTTATCTAAAAAACTAATTAAAGCTGCCAAACTGTTCTTCAACTATATCAATAGTAAAAGAATAAAAACTAAAAATGTAGGCCCCTTAAAAAATATTGAGGAAAGAATGGTTGTAGATGACGAGGAAAAAGCTAACATATTAAACACCTTCTTCTCCACGGTATTCACGGTGGAAAATGAAATGCTAGGTGAAATCCCAAGAAACAATGAAAACCCTATATTGAGGGTCACCAATCTAACCCAAGAAGAGGTGTGAAACCGGCTAAATAAGATTAAAATAGATAAATCTCCGGGTGCGGATGGCATACACCCACGAGTACTAAGAGAACTAAGTAATGTAATAGATAAACCATTATTTCTTATTTTTAGGGACTCTATAGCGACGGGGTCTGTTCCGCAGGACTGGCGCATAGCAAATGTGGTGCCAATATTCAAAAAGGGCTCTAAAAGTGAACCTGGAAATTATAGGCCAGTAAGTCTAACCTATATTGTTGGTAAAATATTTGAAGGGTTTCTGAGGGATGTTATTCTGGATTATCTCAATGAGAATAACTGTTTAACTCCATATCAGCATGGGTTTATGAGAAATCGCTCCTGTCAAACTAATCTAATCAGTTTTTATGAAGAGGTAAGCTATAGGCTGGACCACGGTGAGTCATTGGACGTGGTATATCTCGATTTTTCCAAAGCGTTTGATACCGTGCCGCACAAGAGGTTGGTACACAAAATGAGAATGCTTGGTCTGGGGGAAAATGTGTGTAAATGGGTTAGTAACTGGCTTAGTGATAGAAAGCAGAGGGTGGTTATAAATGGTATAGTCTCTAACTGGGTCGCTGTGACCAGTGGGGTACCGCAGGGGTCGGTATTGGGACCTGTTCTCTTCAACCTATTCATTAATGATCTGGTAGAAGGTTTACACAGTAAAATATCGATATTTGCAGATGATACAAAACTATGTATTCTAGCCAGACTCAAACAAATGTGTCCTGCTTTCCAGAGGCACACGAATTCTGAGAACAGGTTACACAATGTGTGATGAGAGCGGTAGCGAGCTTGTGTGACCCTCACTGCTGTCGACAGTGAACGGAGCAGTGGTCACTCATGCTCGCTACCGCTCCATTCTCTGTGGACTTTAGGACACCCTTCTTAACATTCTCAAGGAACTCAAAATCCTTTTATTGGCAAGTTAAAATCTGTAGTTCTGTTTAATCTTACACATTTAAGAAACCGATAATCAGAGACCATGTAGACCTGCTCATACATACCCAGACCATAAACCCCCATTTGGAGGGAGCACCAAGGCTTTATTACTTTCTGCTATATGTCTACTGTCAAATGTGTTAGTTGATATCCAAAACAATGTTATTCATGTTGTGAAATATAATAACATATCACATGATCTGGTTTTCAATATCCATTTTTCTCTTCTACAGGACTGCCACATCCACCATACAAATTGAGAGTAGATGAGGTGAAGAGCAGCATGGCAGCAGTGACCTGGAGTCCAGGGTTTGACAACTATTCTCCGCTCCTTGCTTGCACAATGCAGGTAAATTGCAGCTTTCTGAAGCTCTGCTATTAAGGTTGCACTATTTTAGGATGCAACTTTCACAACTATGAAAGGTTATTCTGAGTAAAGGCAACAAGAACTACAAGAGTTCCACAGTGCAACTAAGCTCCACGATGCGACTAGGCTCCACGATACCACTAGGCCCCACAATGCTCTTGAAGTGTGCTCAATCACAGAATTCTTAATCTTTCAAGTCTAAACTATCTTAATATATAGTTACCTTGTAATGTCTTCACATCCTGTTCCGTTCAGATGTGTTCTGATTCCAGAATTCCAAGCAGCGGAAGTTCACTGACTACCATATTGGGACACCCAAGTGATGGGTGTCTCAATATGGAAACTGCTGGTGGTACCAGCCTCTTGCGCGGTACCACCAACGGAACACCGTCGCACCATACACACACACACACACAAACACACACACAGTATACGCCATACGCAGCCCCTTGCAGGGTACCACCAGCGAACACCATTGCAAACACGCCGCCGGGATCAGCCGAATGATTTACTGACCGCCGCCATCTTTGTACAGGAGAAGAACATAGCACATGGGGTAGACAGGTCAAAGAAGAGAACACGGATGGGAGAAGTCAGCACATAGGGAAAGAGAGTGGATAGGTGTGTGAGCACATGGGGGGAGAGATTCTCAACGCTGCAAAGCCTGCCCCCATCGTGACATTACCGCCCTCCCGATGCGAGAGCATTGGGCCTTCTTCTAATTAATATATAAACATGTATTTAATCTTTTCAAAACGAGAGGGCCTTGTGCTATACATTTGCGTTAGGTGGTCTATACTGGGGCGTAGCTATGGCTCAGTACGGAGGGTAAAACACATCTGATGAGCCCCGAACTTAGACATCCATGCTGGCAATTATGAAGACGCACTATAATTATAATGGTTATTAGTGGGCACTAGTAATGACAGAACGTGCTGGGATAAAAATTTTATGCGAGCATGCTCGGGTGCTAACCGAGAGTCTTCGGCATGCTCGAATAATAAATTTGAGTCTCTGCGGCTGCATGTCTCGTGACTGTTCGACAGAAATAACACAAATTACTTAACAAACAGGCAACCCATACATGTGTTGTGGCTGTCGAACACCTGTGAGACATGCAGCCACTGGGACTCAAACTTATTATTCGAGCACGCCAAAGACACTTGGTTATCACCCAAGCATGCTCAGATAACACCTTATCCCAGCACGTTCGCTCCTCACTGTTGGGCACCTCATTGGATGACAATGCTGTTGCTGAAAATAAAAATCACAATACCAAAACCAATATTACCGCCAGACAGTGACTAGATAGTGGTGGATACCATTTCAGAAAGCCAAATAAGTGACTACAGCACAGTTATAGAAGGTGACGCACAGCGGACAACTTCTTCCAGCCGCAGTTCATCTTTAGATTTTATAATACAGACACATTTGACTTCTCACATTGCCAGCAATGTTCCCAACCTACAGAAACTTCCCAGACTGATGATACCCCAATTTTGATCCTATTTCTGCCATATTTGTTCCTATTACTACACCTGCTCAGTGGCACAGTGACAGTACTCCACTTGCCCTACATAGTAATAATGCCCTCTAGACAGTAAAATTACCCCCCCCCCCAGACACTATAAATGCAGTTTGTGATCTCCCAAAAAAACAAAAGCAAGAGAAACCCACTTTCATCTAATTCCATATTTTCACAAGTACACAAGAAGAACCAGTGTCCTGGGGCAGGCGGAATGGCGTGGTAACATCATCATGCCACCTGTGCTGGGACGCTGATGCCCTTTGTGTGCCCCTTCCATACTGATACATAAAGTGATATGCAGACTACTGAATGGAGAGTAGTAGAGCAAGGAGACCGCAGACTTGTAAATCCTCACCAGATCGTGAAACGCTGGACACTTGACTGCAAGTATTTGATTTGCACACATGCGGTCATGTGCCGACTAGACGTTCGGGGGTTTCGCTCAAGTGCAAGTGTATTAAATTAGAAAAGACACGTCTAGTTGGAATGAGGCTTGAAGAATGCAAATTGCGTGTGGTCACATGACTGCCCACTCCTCAGTAGGCAACAGAGAATCCTGACAGCGAGCAGTGCGCGCGATGTGAGGATTCACAAGTGTGCAGTCACATAGGCTACAAGTCTGCAGACACTCTAAGGCCGGACAACCACTTTTACTGTATTGATTATCCATACAGCGGCGATTGCCCAGAGATCCGGATGGGTCCCACTCTGAGAATGGGCCAAGGGCAATCACACTCTTTGCAGAGCCCATAGTGACCCGGCCAGTCTGCAGAGCGGTAACGTCACAGGGAAGTGCGGCGCTGGACACCTGTGTAAAAGTAATGATTTCCCAGGAGATTAAATTAAATGCATCTCCGGAGTCCCAAGAAAACGGAGTTACCTGCAGGGTGCCTGAATTGGGAAGATAAAACCGTTTGTGACATAAAAGCCCGATTGATTTCTCTGCGTCACAGTTATGTATCACATAATACAGAAGTAATTACCGTATTTCTAGATTCAGACAAAAAGCAGGTAATGTGTTCTTGTTCCTCCAAACTAGCTGTGGTTCAGTGGATGTGCTGACTCAGAGTTTTATGTTTCTGACTCATGCAGCCATCTTGAGGATAAAAATACTTTTAGATTTCACATTGCAACAACCGAAACATCAGCTCCTGAATGTTTTATCTTTTTTTCTGATTACAAATTCTTCTAACAATACAATAACATAAAACTAAGGGGGTTGTTTAGCCAAACAAAAAGTTTTCGTGATTTTTTTTTTTTGTATTGCATATTGATAAAACATAATAATAATTTTTATTACTATAAAGAAAAGAGAAGTTTTAAAAGGATTTCATGGCGTTGTAGGAAGTGGACACATCTAATCTTCTTGGACTAATATTTCAGGCTGTGTGGATTAAGGTAGTAAATGGGACTTGGCCGCAGACCTGACTTTGCTGTAGTTTCTCTGATTCGGCAGCCTTACAGGTCACATATCATAAATAAAGGTTCATCATGCCGTCCTGTTCACGTCTTTCAGTAAACTACCTGTAGGAAATGTGCCATCAGAAAATGGACTACTTCTTCACATTTTTTTTCCACTTTTTTAAACTGAAACCTCTTTACTATTGATTTTTGAGCTGCAATACCAGGCATAACCCACAGACAAGAGTGGCGCTATTACCTGAAAAGAAATCATACTTCTATGTCTTTTTTTTGTTTGCTTGTTTTTTGTTAATAAAAGATCCGGATAAACCATCCCTCCCTCCAAAAAAAAAGTGAATTGAGTGTGTAAATTTCAGCCGTTCTCTAGATATATGGTACATGTGGACCTGGTTTATTTTGAATTGCTCCCTCAGGCCTTAAAACTTTTTTTACAGTGACCTGACAACTTCGCATTCTACATTTTCCAAAGGTTCACTACATTCCTGAAATGCCCTGGTGTCCGAAAGCGGATTAGCACTTTTACCCTTATTATCATGGCTCGCTATTTACTTCCTGCAGTCTTATAATAGGTTTTTCTGCTGAAGCCATGGAGTACAGAATTTAGGCCAAGCAGGAGTGATTTTCATATCTGTAGCTCTTGATCATTTTTAGTATGTTCTGTCAACAGTGACTATTTCATATCTTGGTCATTGATTTAATTCCGACTGAGAAAAATATTTGATTAAAAAGCCTTAAATTGCACTTTAATTAATTGACCGCATGTGGTTTGGTACTGAAATAAAGTAATTTTATGACTTGTACCAATTAATTCCCAATTTTACGATGCAGCAACTGTACACTTTATTTTAAGCCAACAGTTTGCGCGTGGCCCTTTAGCTCAATGACAACTTTCATATGCATTGTGTAAAGCCTACAGACACCTGCGACATTGAAAACATTATTTTATATATTAATGCTTACATTTAGTTACCGGTAGTTGCATTAAGTTTCTGCAATCATCAGTCCTTCATTCATTTTCAGACCCACTAATAGTTTGCAAACTGACAGGGCCGGCTCCAGGTTTTTGAGGGCCCCGGGCAAAAGAGTCTCAGTGCCCCCCCCCCCCCTTTCCTTTAACACATACCACGATTCATGATGCACAGATACAGCAGAGAACTATAGGTATAGCACAATGCAAGATTTCATTTCTTACATGAGTGATAGCTATTGTAAATTCTACAATACCACACAGCAGAGGGGTTTTATATAAGTCAACCCTCAATATGCCAATTTTTGTCACTTACGCCCTCTTCCTCAGTTACCGGTAGACTTTTTATTGTTAGCTGAACTTGCTGCAAATAAAAAACTGCATACATTGAATGACGATTTTTTAATGGAAAACTTTTTAGGTAAACATTAGAAAGTATTAACGTGGAACATTTATAAAAGTGCAAAATGGGTAGCATATAGCACAGCCACGTAGTATATAGCACAGCCACGTAGTATATACAGTTGTGGCCAAAAGTATTGACACCCCTGCAATTCTGTCAGATAATACTCAGTTTCTTCCTGAAAAGGATTGCAAACACAAATTCTTTGTTATTATTATCTTCATTTAATTACCGTAGTCTTAAATGAAAAAAACACAAAAAGAATTGTCCTAAAGCCAAATTGGATATATTTCCACACCAAACATAAAAAAGGGGGTGGACAAAAGTATTGGCACCGTTAGAAAAATCATGTGATGCTTCCCTAATTTGTGTAATTAACAGCACCTGTAACTTACCTGTGGCACCTAACAGGTGTTGGCAATAACTAAATCACACTTGCAGCCAGTTGACATGGATTAAAGTTGACTCAACCTCTGTCCTGTGTCCTTGTGTGTACCACATTGAGCATGGAGAAAAGAAAGAAGACCAAAGAACTGTCTGAGGACTTGAGAAACCAAATTGTAAGGAAGCATGAGCAATCTCAAGGCTACAAGTCCATCTCCAAAGACCCGAATGTTCCTGTGTCTACCGTGCGCAGTGTCATCAAGAAGTTTAAAGCCCATGGCACTGTGGCTAACCTCCCTAGATGTGGATGGAAAAGAAAAATTGACAAGAGATTTCAACGCAAGATTGTGCGGATGTTGGATAAAGAACTTCGACTAACATTCAAACAAGTTCAGGCTGCCCTGCAGTCTGAGGGTACAACAGTGTCAACCCGTACTATCCATCGGCGTCTGAATGAAAAGGGACTGTATGGTAGGAGACCCAGGAAAACCCCACTTCTTACCCCGAGACATAAAAAAGCCAGGCTGGAGTTTGCCAAAACTTACCTGAAAAAGCCTAAAACGTTTTGGAAGAATGTTCTCTGGTCAGATGAGACAAAAGTACAGCTTTTTGGGCAAAGGCATCAACATAGACTTTACAGGAGAAAAAAAGAGGCATTCAAAGAAAAGAACACGGTCCCTACAGTCAAACATGGCGGAGGTTCCCTGATGTTTTGGGGTTGCTTTGCTGCCTCTGGCACTGGACTGCTTGACCGTGTGCATGGCATTATGAAGTCTGAAGACTACCAACAAATTTTGCAGCATAATGTAGGGCCCAGTTTGAGAAAGCTGGGTCTCCCTCAGAGGTCATGGGTCTTCCAGCAGGACAATGACCCAAAACACACTTTAAAAAGCACTAGAAAATGGTTTCAGAGAAAGCACTGGAGACTTCTAAGGTGGCCAGCAATGAGTCCAGACCTGAATCCCATAAAACACCTGTGGAGAGATCTAAAAATGTCAGTTTGGAGAAGGCACCCTTCAAATATCGGGGACCTGGAGCAGTTTGCCAAAGAAGAATGGTCTAAAATTCCAGCAGAGCATTGTAAGAAACTCATTGATGGTTACCGGAAGCGGTTGGTCGCAGTTATTTTGGCTAAAGGTTGTGCAACCAAGTATTAGGCTGAGGGTGCCAATACTTTTGTCTGGCCCATTTTTGGAGTTTTGTGTGAAATGATCAATGTTTTGCTTCATTCTCTTTTGTGTTTTTCCATTTTAGACAAATTAAATGAAGATAATAATACCAAAGAATTTGTGATTGCAATCATTTTCAGGAATAAACTGAGTATTCTCTGACAGAATTGCAGGGGTGTCAATACTTTTGGCCACAACTGTAACACATCCCATGTAGCATATAACACAGCCCACGTAGCATATAGCACAGGCACGTAGTATATAGCAGTGTGAGCACCATATCCCTGTTAAAAAAAAAAAATAGTTATATACTCACCTTCTGGCGGCCACCAAATCCAGCCCAGGCCTTAGCGACGCTCCCGCCAGATCCCGTTTCCAGTGATGCTTTGCGACAATGACCTGTAATGATGTAGCGGTCTCACGTGATCCTACATCATCTGGGGTCATTTCGCAAGGCATTACTGGGAACAGAGCTGCCGGGAGCATCGCGAGGATCGGGAAGGCTGCGGGGGCCGCCAGAAGGTGAGAATAGCACAATTTTTTATTTTTTTTTATTATTTTTAACATTATTTCTTTTTACTATTGATGCTGCATAGTTGGTCACACTTGTCAAAATGCCCCCCCCCCCGTCTTACTAGGGCCCCGGCACTTGCCCGGGTGCGTCGGGTGCTTGCGCTGGCCCTGCAACCTGATGCAAGTTTCTGATTTTCTCCTTGTAGGATTGTCCCTCCCAGTAATATAGGCTGGATATGAGGTCTTTGTGTTTCCTGCTGTCTTAATTAGTTCCAGTACCAGCACAACTAAGGGTATGTGCACACGCTGCGGATCCGCAGCAGTTTCCCATGCGTTTACAGTATAATGTAAACTTATGGGAAACTAAATCCGCAGTGCACATGCGGAAAAAAACGCGCGGAAACACAGCGGTTTACATTCCGTAGCATGAAAATTCTTTGTGCGGATTCCGCTGCGGGTTTACACCTGCTCCAATAGAAAACTGCAGGTGTAAACCCGCAGCGGAATCTGCAATAGAAACTGCAATAAATCCGCAGGAAAAACCGCAGCGGTTTTGCACTGCGGATTTATCAATTCCGCTGCGGAAAAATCCGCAGCACTCACAGATACGTGTGCACATACCCTAATATCCTTCTTGTGCATTTCTCTTTATCCATAGCCTGTGTTTTTTTTTTCTGCTCTCCCTGAGACTGTGGATGCTTTCCTCTCTCTCTGTTCTTGGTATCTGTGTACAACCCTCTCACCTTCCCTAACACTGATAGAAGACGACAAGGGAGCAGGAACTCTGACAGATTTGTATCAGTTTTGCCAAAGCATTCAGATTCTTTGCAGCAGCAAAATAGTAGTAAATTTTTAATCAAGACTATTTAGAAACGTACGTAACTTTGCAATCAGGAAGCAAATGAACAATTAAAAATAAATCTGTACATATCCCTTAAGATTCACTTAGGCACTTGGCACTTGTTATGGGCAGAAATCTAACAGTTTGCATTTTGTCATCAGGACATCCAGGTATTAAAAGATGTGCTGCTGACAAAAATTTTTTGCTGAAGAATAAGCGTTCTCTTATGAATGATCATTAAGCAAAATCTCTGCCCATCTTAAAAGGCTTTTAGGATAAGCCATCAATATATGATCGTAAGAGGTTGTCCAAGATTCCTGCCTATTGGGACTGAGAAGGGGCCGCAGCACATAAAGCCCCCCACACAAGCTTGCTGCCCCTTCACTATGATGATGGGCTTGTTGGTTAAGTTCATGCCCTACCAATTAGACATTGATGATCTGTTCTGGGTAAAGGTTAAAGCTCCAGAGAACTACTTCTGATATTGATGACTAATCCTAAGGGCAGGTGCAGATGACCATAGATTATGTCGTCCAAGATAATTGGGCCAATTATGCTGATCGCTATTTGATCAGAGTCAGACCGCACTCAGATGCCATCCAAGTGCAGTCCGGTGATTTCCATGCCACGGACTTATTCACTTGCATGGCCAAGTGTGGTGCGATTTCATTTTTTATTTTTTTATTTTTTTTACTCAATATTCGGACATTTGCACAGCCACATAGAATAATTAGCCCGAATGAGATCCGTTGTTTGTCAAGGTCAGACTGAAAATACCCTCGTCGGCATCATTGACAATCGCGGGGCTCCTATAACCAGCAACCACCAATCAGCTGATAGTAGCTCGCGCCTGTTGTGTTTTAGCTTCTCAGTTTCTTTACATTCAGATGGTGGGGCTTACAGCTGAACATTGGGGGTAATGGGATTCAGACCCCCATTGATCTGATATTCATAACAATAAGCCATCCATCGTTATCAAAGTCCTGGATAATCCCTTTAAGGCACAGTTTTTTGGAAAATAAAATGTTGTTATATATATATATTACTGATCTCATACCAACGCTGCCTCTTTCCTGTGCCAAGCACTTAGAGCAATGTGATGCATTGGCATCCTGTCCTGGATAAATAACCATAAAAGCCAATCAATGGCCAGAAGAGTAATTTCCTATCCGTACTCAGAATGGTTTCCAGCTTACTGCAGGTTCGCTCTGCCATCAAGAAAGAAATGCCAAAATCTAGAAAACATTCATGCACCAAGACACTAGGAACCATACAACTCCAAACAATAGTGTAATGGGTAGCTCGAAAAGACCATTTTATCGCTCCGTTCTCAATTCTGTCCCCTTACCGCCGTCTGTCATCTGTTTTTCTGATGTCTCTTCTGACAAGCGCTTCCTTATATTTTTATAGGTTCAGCTACAACAGGATCAACGAGAAATGTATTCGCAGAATATTATCGTTCCCCCTTACAGCGTTGTATTAGATGAACTTAAGCCGCTGAGCAATTACAGTGTCCGTCTGCAGTGCGCCAATGAAGTGGGAAGATCGGATTTCACCGACTGGCTCTCTTTCCAGACACTAGAGTCCGGTAAGGGGTGGGGAGTCCACTATAAAGAACGCTAGCAAAGGTTTTAGGGTACATGGCGTAGACTGGCAGCACTGTCTGGCCTGGAGAGAGCAATGACGGCAGAGAAAACTCAGGCAAGCCATTGCCGTCAATCACCAGTGAGGCAAGCGGTACAATGAGCCTCTTGGCCACGCCCAGGATGTGCTGAACACCCTAATTAGCATATTTGATTTCTGCAGAATGGATGCAGCGATCAGACCACTATATGTGAGATTTTTTTAGGGGCTATATGATTATTTTATCATGTCAGTTTGGGCTGAGAGAGTCCTTTTAATATCTAGTGCTTTCCTAGAAGATCATTGGGGGTCCAAAGTCTTGAGACCCCCCACAGATCACCCCCAAAATATACTATACAACACATAGATGCTGAACTGAGTGCGGACAGATTACTATATAGGCACAGTACAATATCTATGACACCCTTCCTTCAGGCTCATAGACTTTATACATAAAGTTTCACACGCGTGCTGATGCAGAAGCTCGGCCATTCTGCTTTCTGAGCAATTGGTGGGGTCTCAAGACCCAGACCCCTGAATGATCTGCTGCACATGTTTGTTGTGAATTCTGTGGCAGAGCTCCCTCCTGTGGTCACAAGTGGTTCTTCGGCTGATTCTCTCTGTGAGCTTCCGTTGGTGGAGGAGAGTGGTACTGCGGCTTCTGAGTTTCCTTCCTCAGGTGATATGGTGAAGTCGTTAGGTGCTGCTCTATTTAACTCCACCTAGTGCTTTGATCCTGGCCTCCAGTCAATGTTCTAGTATTGGACCTGTTTCCTCCTGGATCGTTCCTGTGGCCTGCTTCTCTGCATAGCTAAGTTCCGCTTTTGCTTTTTGTTTTCTGTTTTTTTCTGTCCAGCTTGCTTATTAGTTTTTTCGTGCTTGCTGGAAGCTCTGGGATGCAGAAGGTGTACCTCCGTGCCGTTAGTTCGGTACGGAGGGTCTTTTTGCCCCCTTTGCGTGCTGGTTTGTAGGGTTTTGTGTTGACCGCAAAGTTACCGTTGCTATCCTCGCTCTGTTCAGAAAGTCGGGCCTCACTTTGCTAAATCTATTTCATCTCTACGTTTCTCTTTTCATCTTAACTCACAGTCATTATATGTGGGGGCTGCCTTTTCCTTTGGGGTATTTCTCTGAGGCAAGGTAGGCTTATTTTCTATCTTCAGGCTAGCTAGTTTCTCAGGCTGTGCCGAGTTGCATAGGGAGCGTTAGGCGCAATCCACGGCTGCCTCTAGTGTGGTTGGTGAGGATTAGGGATTGCGGTCAGCAGAGTTCCCACGTCTCAGAGCTCGTTCTATGTTTTTGGGTTATTGTCATGTCACTGTATGTGCTCTGACTTCTATTTCCATTGTGGTACTGAATTACCAGACCATAACAGTACTGGAGGCCCAAAGTACTAATGATTCCCAATAGAGGGAAAAGAGAAGTTCTGAGACCATTTTTTTTTCTTTGCACTGTGTTTTGCCTTTTTTTTCCCCTAGACATTTGGGTGGTTCAGGACACAGGTGTGGACATGGACATTCAGGGTCTGTGCTCTTCAATGGATAATCTCGTTATAAATGTATAAAAGATTCAAGATTTGGTGGTTCAGAAGCCTATGTTAGAACCAAGAATTCCTATTCCTGATTTGTTTTATGGTGATAAAGCCAAGTTTGTGAATTTCAAAAATAATTGCAAACTGTTTCTGGCCTTGAAACCTCGCTCCTCTGGTGACCCAGTTCAACAAGTGAGAATTATTATTTCTTTTTTGCGTGGCGACCCTCAAGATTGGGCATTTTCCCTTGCGCCAGGCATTAAGTAATATTGATGCGTTTTTCCTGGCGCTCGGATTGCTGTACGATGAGCCTAATTCAGTGGATCAGGCAGAGAAAAATTTGCTGGCTCTGTGTCAGGGTCAGGATGAGATAGAGGTATATTGTCAGAAATTTAGAAAGTGGTCCGTACTCACTCAATGGAATGAAGGTGCGCTCGCAGCTATTTTCAGAAAGGGTCTCTCTGAAGCCCTTAAAGATGTCATGGTGGGATTTCCTATGCCGGCTGGTCTGAATGAGTCTATGTCTTTGGCCATTCAGATCGGTCGACGCTTGCGTGAGCGTAAATCTGTGCACCATTTGGCGGTATTATCTGAGCCTAAACCTGAGCCTATGCAGTGCGATAGGACTTTGACCAGAGTTGAACGGCAGGAACACAGACGTCTGAATGGGCTGTGTTTCTACTGTGGTGATTCCACTCATGCTATCTCTGATTGTCCTAAGCGCACTAAGCGGTTCGCTAGGTCTGCCACCATTGGTACGGTACAGTCAAAATTTCTTTTGTCCGTTACCTTGATCTGCTCTTTGTCATCTTATTCTGTCATGGCATTTGTGGATTCAGGCGCTGCCCTGAATTTGATGGACTTGGAGTATGCTAGGCGTTGTGGGTTTTTCTTGGAGCTCTTGCAGTGTCCTATTCCATTGAGAGGAATTGATGCTACGCCTTTGGTCAAGAATAAGCCTCAGTACTGGACCCAGCTGACCATGTGCATGGCTCCTGCACATCAGGAGGTTATTCGCTTTCTGGTGTTGCATAATTTGCATGATGTGGTTGTGTTGGGGTTGCCATGGCTACAAGTCCATAATCCAGTATTAGATTGGAAATCCATGTCGGTGTCCAGCTGGGGTTGTCAGGGGGTACATGGTGATGTCCCATTTCTGTCTATTTCGTCATCCACCCCTTCTGAGGTTCCAGAGTTCTTGTCTGATTACCGGGATGTATTTGATGAGCCTAAGTCCGATGCCCTACCTCCGCATAGGGATTGTGATTGTGCTATCGATTTGATTCCTGGTAGTAAATTCCCAAAGGGTCGACTGTTTAATTTATCTGTGCCTGAGCACGCCGCTATGCGGAGTTACGTGAAGGAGTCCTTGGAGAAGGGGCATATTCGCCCGTCATCGTCGCCATTAGGAGCAGGGTTCTTTTTTGTGGCCAAGAAGGATGGTTCGCTGAGACCTTGTATAGATTACCGCCTTCTAAATAAGATCACGGTTAAATTTCAGTACCCCTTGCCGTTGTTATCTGATTTGTTTGCTCGAATTAAGGGGGCTAGTTGGTTCACCAAGATAGATCTTCGTGGTGCGTATAATCTTGTGCGTATTAAGCGAGGCGATGAATGGAAAACTGCATTTAATACGCCCGAGGGCCATTTTGAGTATCTAGTAATGCCATTCGGACTTGCCAATGCTCCATCAGTGTTTCAGTCCTTTATGCATGACATCTTCCGAGAGTACCTGGATAAATTCCTGATTGTGTACTTGGATGACATTTTGATCTTCTCGGATGATTGGGAGTCTCATGTGAAGCAGGTCAGAACGGTGTTTCTGGTCCTGCGTGCTAATTCTTTGTTTGTGAAGGGATCAAAGTGTCTCTTTGGTGTTCAGAAGGTTTCATTTTTGGGGTTCATCTTTTCCCCTTCTACTGTCGAGATGGATCCTGTTAAGGTCCAAGCCATCCATGATTGGACTCAGCCGACATCTCTGAAAAGTCTGCAAAAGTTCCTGGGCTTTGCTAATTTTTATCGTCGCTTCATCTGCAATTTTTCTAGTATTGCTAAACCATTGACCGATTTGACCAAGAAGGGTGCTGATGTGGTCAATTGGTCTTCTGCTGCTGTGGAAGCTTTTCAAGAGTTGAAGCGTCGTTTTTCTTCTGCCCCTGTGTTGTGTCAACCAGATGTTTCGCTTCCATTCCAGGTCGAGGTTGATGCTTCTGAGATTGGAGCAGGGGCTGTTTTGTCGCAGAGAAGTTCTGATTGCTCGGTGATGAAACCATGCGCCTTCTTTTCCAGGAAGTTTTCGCCTGCTGAGCGAAATTATGATGTTGGCAATCGAGAGTTGCTGGACATGAAGTGGGCATTCGAGGAGTGGCGTCATTGGCTTGAAGGAGCTAAGCATCGTGTGGTGGTCTTGACTGATCATAAGAACTTGACTTATCTCGAGTCTGCCAAGCGGTTGAATCCTAGACAGGCTCGTTGGTCGCTGTTTTTTGCCCGTTTTGACTTTGTGATTTCGTACCTTCCGGGCTCTAAAAATGTGAAGGCGGATGCTCTGTCTAGGAGTTTTGTGCCCGACTCTCCGGGTTTATCTGATCCGGCGGGTATTCTCAAAGAGGGAGTAATTGTCTGCCATCTCCCCTGATTTGCGGCGGGTGCTGCAAAAATTTCAGGCTAATAAACCTGATCGTTGCCCAGCGGAGAAACTGTTTGTCCCTGATAGGTGGACGAATAAAGTTATCTCTGAGGTTCATTGTTCGGTGTTGGCTGGTCATCCTGGAATCTTTGGTACCAGAGAGTTAGTGGCTAGATCCTTTTGGTGGCCATCTCTGTCGCGGGATGTGCGTTCTTTTGTGCAGTCCTGTGGGATTTGTGCTCGGGCTAAGCCTTGCTGTTCTCGTGCCAGTGGGTTGCTTTTGCCCTTGCCGGTCCCGAAGAGGCCTTGGACACATCTCTATGGATTTTATTTCAGATCTTCCCGTCTCTCAAAAAAATGTCAGTCATTTGGGTGGTTTGTGATCGCTTCTCTAAGATGGTCCATTTGGTACCCTTGTCTAAATTACCTTCCTCCTCTGATTTGGTGCCATTGTTCTTCCAGCATGTGGTTCGTTTACATGGCATTCCAGAGAATATCGTTTCTGACAGAGGTTCCCAGTTTGTTTCGAGGTTTTGGCGAGCCTTCTGTGCTAGGATGGGCATTGACTTGTCTTTTTCCTCGGCTTTCCATCCTCAGACTAATGGCCAGACCGAACGAACCAATCAGACCTTGGAAACATATCTGAGATGCTTTGTTTCTGCTGATCAGGATGACTGGGTGTCCTTTTTGCCTTTGGCTGAGTTCACCCTTAATAATCGGGCCAGCTCGGCTACCTTGGTTTCGCCGTTTTTCTGCAACTCTGGGTTCCATCCTCGTTTCTCTTCAGGGCAGGTTGAGTCTTCAGACTGTCCTGGTGTGGATACTGTGGTGGACAGGTTGCAGCAGATTTGGACTCATGTAGTGGACAATTTGACCTTGTCCCAGGAGAAGGCTCAACGTTTCGCTAATCGCAGACGCTGTGTGGGTCCCCGACTTCGTGTTGGGGATTTGGTTTGGTTATCTTCTCGTCATATTCCTATGAAGGTTTCCTCTCCTAAGTTTAAACCTCGTTTCATTGGTCCGTATAGGATTTCTGAGGTTCTTAATCCTGTGTCTTTTCGTCTGACCCTTCCAGATTCTTTTTCCATTCATAACGTATTCCATAGGTCATTGTTGCGGAGATACGTGGCACCTATGGTTCCATCTGTTGATCCTCCTGCCCCGGTTTTGGTGGAGGGGGAGTTGGAGTATATTGTGGAGAAGATTTTGGATTCTCGTGTTTCAAGACGGAAACTCCAGTATCTGGTTAAGTGGAAGGGTTATGCTCAGGAAGATAATTCCTGGGTCTTTGCCTCTGATGTCCATGCTCCCGATCTTGTTCGTGCCTTTCATATGACTCATCCTGGTCGTCCTGGGGGCTTTGGTGAGGGTTCGGTGACCCCTCCTCAAGGGGGGGGGGTACTGTTGTGAATTCTGTGGCAGAGCTCCCTCCTGTGGTCACAAGTGGTACTTCGGCTGATTCTCTCTGTGAGCTTCCGTTGGTGGAGGAGAGTGGTACTGCGGCTTCTGAGTTTCCTTCCTCAGGTGATGTGGTGAAGTCGTTAGGTGCTGCTCTATTTAACTCCACCTAGTGCTTTGATCCTGGCCTCCAGTCAATGTTCTAGTTTTGGACCTGTTTCCTCCTGGATCGTTCCTGTGGCCTGCTTCTCTGCATAGCTAAGTTCCGCTTTTGCTTTTTGTTTTTTCTGTCCAGCTTGCTTATTCGTTTTTTCGTGCTTGCTGGAAGCTCTGGGACGCAGAGGGTGTACCTCCGTGCCGTTAGTTCGGTACGGAGGGTCTTTTTGCCCCCTTTGCGTGGTGGTTTGTAGGGTTTTGTGTTGACCGCAAAGTTACCTTTCCTATCCTCGCTCTGTTCAGAAAGTCGGGCCTAAGTCCTGTTAAAGTCCTGGACAACCTCTTTAAAATCCCTAAGAGAAGGTATTTAAAAATGTATTTTCTAAACCAGACAAAACCTTTTTAAAAGGAACCTGTCACCTGGTTTATGCTACGTTTTTTGAGGGCAACACAAAGTAGAGGCAGAAGCCCTGATCCCTGATTTTTTTTTTTTCTTTACTTGCTGGCATTTCATACAGTAGTTTCCATCCAATCACTTATCATTACTTTTATGCCGCTTTCACATCGGACAGCATATTCCTGCTGACACATGCCCTTTTAAAGTTAGTTTTCAAAAACTAATGAAAATCCTCAAGGCTATGTTCACAGGTTGAATTTTTGCTGTGTTTTTTTTTTTCTGCAAGCAAAACCTTCTCTCCTGGTCGTAAAGAAGCTGCTTACAAAAAGCAGGTTTTGCTGCGTTTTTTTACTGCGCACTTGCTGCTTTTTTATTGTCTCTTGTGCATGATGATTAAAGTTTATTCCACCCAATAAAAATGATGCTATAGACCTGATACCTGCTTTTTTTGCACCTATTGCTTTCAATGGGTGACAAAGCGCTTCAAAAAAGCTGACAAAACGCTGACATGCTGCAGTTTGCAAAAACGCAGCAGTTTTCCAATTCAGTTAGGAAAATAAACACAGTGTGCATGAGATTTCTGTAATCTCATAGCTTTCGCTGGTGCTGGTGTAAAATGCAGCTTAACATTTGCGTAAAAAGGGCAGCAAAAAGCCAATGTGTGAACATAGCCTAATAGCATGTTTCTATATCTACAGTATGCATCATATATGAGAATTGTTCTTTAAAAAGCTGGTAAAGATAAATCCATATTTTTCTTATGACCTGATACACTGTTGCGGTTGGAATGAATGTGAATATTTCTGCAATTCTATGGAATCGGCACTTCCGTGTCCTACAAACTGAGCCGACATAACTCCGGTTTACTGAAAGCAGAATTATTGAGATTTCCTCTGCGCACATGCAGGAAATCGGTCATGTTTCCCCGGGGTCTTTGTAGTTTCTGTCTTACTGCACAGTCGTTTTGTTAATATCTTATATGATGACGTAAACACTTTCTCTGGATTTTATTAGAGTGCCACATTTAATAATATTCACATCCATGATGCAAGGTATTTTATTATTTTTTGGCTGAATTAGATTTATTTACATTACCGTTGTTACCCATCTATTTACTTGACCGCCCAACAATTTATAACCTCGGTCTTGTCCTCATTTGACTCTGCAAGAGACATCTTAGAAGTTATTCGCAGAGGCAGCAGCTGCCTAGAGATCGTGCGTCTGAAGGAGCAGGGAGCCGGCATTCAGGGATGGCTGGATAACCCATAGAGAAGGCAGAGATGGTTTATTACTAACTCTGCCTTCCTGATCGCTGTGTACACAGAACCAAACAAACCTGGTGCATTCAGTTTAGGAAACGGTAACATTTCTTCCTCCTCCTGTCCTGGAGATCATATGATTTTCAGGTAACTGGTGGATGCAGAAAAAGCTCTACAGTGGAGGCATGAGTCTAAGTATAGCTTGTTGAATCAAAGCAAGAAAAAATAAATGACATAAAAAAATAAATAAACCACATAAAAAAATAAATAAACCACCCATCCAAACTGCTGTTTCAAACTTCAATCCTGTTTAAAAAAAAAAAAAAATCCCATATAAACAAAAATATTTGCAAAAGTAAGGAAACACAAGTTAAAACAAATTTTAGTGAAACTTTGTCCTTTAATGGAAAAATAGAAAAAAAAATGAAAGACAGACAAGTGTTACTTTTTTCACTTAATATCCTTTACAATGTTATTGAAAAAAACTTATGTATCCAAGTATAAAACAGACAATGAAAAATGCTAAAATGATTTCCATAACAACAAGAAGAAAAAAAAGTGAAACTCTTAAAGGGAACCTGTCACCCCCAAAATGGAAGTTGAGCTAAGCCCACCGGCATCAGGGGCTTAGCTACAGCATTTTGTAATGCTGTAGATAAGCCCCCTACGTATCCTAAAAGATGAGAAAAACAGGTTAAATTATATTCACCCAGGGTCCGGTCCGGTTCTGGTCCGATGGGTGTCGCGGTCCGGTCCGGGGCCTCCTATCTTCATCAGATTACGTCCTATTCTTGTCTTCACGCTGTGGCTCCGGCGCAGGCGCATTTTGTCTGCCCTGTTGAGGGCAGAGCAAAGTACTGCAGTGCGCAGGTGTCGGGAAACGTCAGAAAGGCCCGGCGCCTGCGCACTGCAGTACTGTGATGTACATTTGTATTTAGCTCACTGTAGTCTGATGCCCCTAGATAAAATCCCGCGTGACCAATGGCCTCCAGAAATCACGTAATTAGTAAATTAAGACCACCTATGTGAAATTAATTCTCGGTATAACTATAGCTGTTCTGTGAAGGCCTCAGAGGTTTGTTTTAGATCACTAAGGAACAAAACGTGTCATGAAAACCAAAGAACACACCAGACAGGTCAGGGATAAAGTTGTGGAGAAGAGTAAAGCAGGTTTAGGTTATGAAAAAAAAAATAGCCCACACTTTGAACATCTAATGGCGCACTATTCAATCCATTATCCAAAAATGGAAGGCGTATGGGACAACTACAAAGATTCAATACATGGCCGTCCACCTAAACTGACATTGTAAGCAAGGAGAACACAAATTATAGAAGCAGCCAAGAGGCCCATAGTCACTCTGGAGGAGCTACAGAGATCTATCGCTCAGGTGGTATTACCTGCCCACAGGACAACTGTTAGTCTTATACTCCACAAATCTGGAATTTATGAAAGAGTGGCAAGAAGAAAGCAAGCCATAAAAAGTCCCATTTGCAGTTTTACAAAAAGCAATGTAGGGGACACAGCTAGCATGTGGAAGAATGTGTTCTGGTCAAATGAGACCAAAGTAAAACTTTTTGGGCTAAATGCAAATTGCTATGTGTCAGAAAACTACATCTACATCACTCTGAAAACCCCATCCCCATCGTCAAACATGGTGGTGGCAGCAGCATGCTGCGGGGAGGCTTTCTTCAGGAGGCACAGGGAAGATGGTCAGTTGATGGGAAGATAGAAGGAGCTAAATACAGGGCAATTCTGGAGGAAAACCTGTTAGTGGCTGCGAAAGACTTGAGACTTGGGCACAGGTTCACCTTTTAGCAGGACAACGACCCTAAACAAACTGCCAGAGCTACAATGGATGGTTTAGATCAAAGCATATTCATGTGTGTGAAAGGCCCAGTCACAGTCCACACCTAAATCCCATTGAGAATCTGTGACCAGAAGTGAAAGTTGCTGTTCAGGCGCCTCCATCCAATCTCACTGAGCAAGAGCAAGTGTGCAGAGAAGAATGGGCAAAAATGTCAGCCTCTAGAATAGATGTGTGAAGCTGGTAGAGAAAGACCACAAAAGACTTGCAGCAGTAATTGCAAGGAAAGGTGGTCCTAGAAAGTATTGACCCAGGGGGGGCTGAATACAAATGCACATCACAATTTCCAGATTTACATAATTAAAATATTTAGAAAATCAAAATGATCTCAACGGCTGTGATTCTCAGGTGGTCCTTGGGTAGGGGGGGGACGGGTATCCCTGTGCCCTTTCTCACCGGAAACATGTTATCTTTTATCAAAAGCAGAGGTAAGCACCTCCAGATCACAACATTCCCGGGCCCGCTGATCACAATATATGACAATCCTGCCTTTCCTGCGGGACTAGACAGAGAGAGCTACATAAACAAGAGGAGAGACACAAAACCAATTATTCATGACTACCTCAAACAAACAGGGATAAAATCTCTTCAAGAAATATTCCAAGATGAGGTACCACCCCCAGGCGCGTGGTTCTTTTACGAACAATTGAAGAGCTTTGTCCATACATTGGCTAAACAAATCAATATTAGTAGACCACTAACTCCTTTTGAAACGCTTTGCATATCAACGAACCCTACTACTTTCTCATTGTTATATAAAATCTTCCAGGAAGGAAGGACCGCACTACAGGGTTATCCAACATTCTTCTCAAAATGGGAAATCGACCTGGGGAGACCTCTGTCACCCGAGGATAGAGCAAAAATCCTCCTATTTACGTTTAGGTCGTCGTTATGTACGGTGTTGCAGGAGAGGAGGTATAAGATTCTGACAAGGTGGTACAGGTGACCCTCCATGGTTCATGCTGCATTCCCTACGACCCCTGATACATGTTGGAGGTGCTTAAAAGAGGTAGGCTCCTACATACACATTTGGTGGGACTGTCCCCCCGTTAATGATTTGTGGCTAGCTGTTTTTGAACTACATAATAAGCTGTCAATCTCTCAGATCCATCCGTCAGCAAGTCTAGCTTTATTGTCCCTATGTGACTTATCGATATCTAGCTTCAAGAGGGGCCTACTCAGACACTTCCTTACTGCTGTTAGGAACTTGATCCCTCGCTTTTGGAAACATGAGAAATTTCCCTCACGTTCTGAGTTTGTGGCAGAACTCAATGATATTTACAGAATGGAACAAATGATTAGCCAGATCTCAGGAAACACCGATAAAACATACAATACATGGGCCCCCCGGATCGTATTTAGGGAGACACCTGAATTAGATCTTTGGCTTCTAAGAACCTGATGATTCATGTAGTCGCACATTTCTGGACCGCTTTGCCAACATATCTCCTAGACGTTGGGGAGGTTGTTGTGAATTCTGTTGTCAAGCTCCCTCCTGTGGTCATGAATGGTACTTCGGCTGGTTCTGTCCATGGGCTTCCTCTGGTGGTTGTGAGTGGGGCTGCGGCTTCTGAGTTTCCTTCCACAGGTGACGAGGTTAATTCGTTAGCTGGCTGCTCTATTTACTCCACTTAGATCATTGCTCCATGCCACCTGTCAATGTTCCAGTATTGGTCTAGTTCGCTCCTGGATCATTCTTGTGACCTGTCTTCCCAGCAGAAGCTAAGTTCCTGCTTGTTTTTCTCTGTTTGCTAATTTTCTGTCCAGCTTGCTATTTTGATTTTTGTCTTGCTTGCTGGAAGCTCTGGGACGCAGAGGGAGCGCCTCCGCACCGTGAGTCAGTGCGGAGGGTCTTTTTGCGCCCTCTGCGTGGTCTTTTTGTAGTTTTTGTGCTGACCGCAAAGTTACCTTTCCTATCCTCTGTCTGTTCAGTAAGTCGGGCCTCTCTTTGCTAAATCTATCTCATCTCTGAGTTTGTAATTTTCATCTTAACTCACAGTCATTATATGTGGGGGGCTGCGTTTTCCTTTGGGGAATTTCTCTGAGGCAAGGTAGGGTTTATTTTTCTATCTTTAGGGCTAGCTAGTTTCTTAGGCTCTGACGAGTTGCCTAGGGAGCGTTAGGAGCAATCCACGGCTATTTCTAGTGTATGTGATAGGATTAGGGATTGCGGTCAGCAGAGTTCCCACGTCCCAGAGCTCATCCTGTATTATTAGTAACTATCAGGTCATTTCGTGTGCTCTTAACCACCAGGTCCATTATTGTCCTAACCATCAGGTCATAACAGGAGGTATGACAGCTATATTCCCTCCCACGCATATCCCATCCTTCCTTCCAATCCTCTTTCCCCCTTTCTTCCCTTTTCTTCCTTTTTTCTCCCCTACTCTCTCTACCTGTCCTCTTTCTTATCTAGATTCACTGGCATTGATTTGTCCTATGTCCTAACAACGCATAAATCTTTTATTTGCTGAGTCCTGCCATTATTTATATAGGTAATGCTCTGGTTTACTGCTTCAGGTTTACTAAGCATTTTCTCGGAAGGAGGTTTCCTAGAAATTCCATAAGAAACTTCTGTATTTTAATTAACTCTGTAATATTGGACTGGTAATAAATCTTTGGATGGTCTTTTGGTAGAATGTGAAATGTTCTGGCCACTCAGTGATTTGTCTCTAATAGCGGTAAGGCTCATAGATTCCATAAATCACCTACCAATTGCATGTCAGCCAATGAGGATAGGAAGAAAAAAGATGCTCCAAAGTGCGGCTTCACTGTACATTTAATCTAACGTTTCAGGTAGTTCAGAAATGAACGCTAAAACATCTTAACCAATGTGCCAGATAGTGTGGAGCTTCATTAGAGAGCCCTGTATTGTCTGTGAGTTTAGAGTAAAAATAGGAAGAGCTTGACCCATTTTAGTGCCTTTGCATAAAAAAAAAATTGACTGGTAAAGTTGTCTTCGAGTTAGGAACATCCTCCATCATAGATGTTTTCTACTGCCGCCCAACATTGTGGAGAAGGGTGCAATCACTTAAGGGGGTTGTCCATAACTTATTGGAAAAAAAGACACTTATTGACCAAAGGGGTTGCCGCAGCCTTGTGAATCCTCACCGCGCGCAGTGTGCACGTTGTCAGGATTCTCCAGTGGCAGAAGCGTGACAGCAAATCAAGTGCTAGTCACAGGTCGACTAGATGTGCTCGGCTTCGCTAAATATAAGCCGGACACGTCTAATCGGAATCTTGCTGGAAGTATGCAAATCACATACTTGCTGTCACATGACCACCGTCTCCCACTGGAAGCAAATCTTGATTGTGGCCTATTAAAAGGAGATTTCCAGTTTACAAAACCCACCAGTAGGACAAAGAGGCGCATCCCTCCCATAGACTGTCTATGGGAAGCCTGTTTCTTCACATGTAAGATTTCATCTTTCCTATGGTGTGGCTTCAGGAAAATAGGACACCACCTGCCAGGTTTCCCTCTAGAATTAGGTAAATCATTGGGATTCAATTAATTTATTTTTGGAATACCCTTTGAACAGAGTCTGTCTAATTTATCCCATTTAAAGGGAACCTGTCACCCCAAAAATTGTATATGAGCTAAGCCCACTGGCATCAGTGGCTTATCTACAGCATTCTGTAATGCATTCTGTAATGCTGTAGATAAGCCCCCGATGTAACCTGAAAAGTAAGGAAAACAGGTCATATTATACTCACCCAGGGGCGGTCCCACTGCGGTCCGGGTCCGATGGGTGTCATGGTTCGTGTCCGGCGCCTCCTAGCTTCATACGATGACGTCCTCTTTTTGTCTTCCTGCCGCGGCTCCGGCGCAGGCGAACTTTGACTGTCTGTTGAGGGCAGAGAAAAGTACTGCAGTGCGCAGGCGCCGAGCCTCTCTGACCTGGCAGGAGCCACGGCAGGAAGAAAAGGGGACGTCATGGTCTGAAGATGGAGGCGCTGGACCCGGACCGCAACGCACATCGGACCCAGACCGTCCCTGGGTGAGTATAATATTACCTGTTTTTCTTTCCTTTCAGGTTACATAGGGGGCTTATCCATAGAATGTAATTCCGCAAGGACAGGGTCCTCTCCCCTCTATACCAGTCTGTCACTGTAAATTTGTTTACTGTAAATGATATCTATACCCCTATGTAACCCCTTTCTCATGTACAGCACCATGGAATTAATGGTGCTATATAAATAAATAATAATAATCTACAGCATTACAGAATGCTGTAGATAAGCCCCTGATGCCGGTGGCCGCAGCTCATATAAGATTTTTGGGGTGACAGATTCCCTTTAAATTAGCCAGCAGTACAGTAGTTTTTTCTGCACGGTCTTACAGCCATGACTAACTGTGGGTTATCTACTGTTATAGGGAAGGTATCAATATATTTTTAAATAAATAATTAAAACCAGATACTCATGCATACAAATCGTAGATCTTTTTTTATTATTATTTTTTTTTTTTTTGTATAAAAGTATTGGGATGTAAATTTTGTCTGACCTTTTCTTAACAATACTTAGAGAGCTATGATTTACATCAGCTACATGGTCCAAAGCCAGGAATAGTCTGGAAGTATTCAGACATCTTTACTCAGTGATCTGTGTAGAGGGCATTTTACAGAAATGCGAGGAAGTAGATGAACCTGTTATATCTGTAGTGTGTGTGTGAATGTGTGTATATACACATATGTATTAATTTGTGTGCTTGTATATATGTATATACACATACACTACATATATAACACAAGTTCATCCCATCCACAGTATGGTCACATCTCACTTCCTCTCCTCTCTGTGCAATGACCTCTGCACAGATCTGAGTGCAGGAGTGTGTTTTTGTGTGTGTGTGTGTGTATATATATATATATATATATATATATATATATTAATTTAAAATCGGAAGAAAAAAAGGCACATTCAACATAAAGGCTTAATTCAACAATAGTTTCCTGATGACACATACTCTTAGGACTTTGTCTATTTTATCTTCGAAATAATGCAACCCTGCACAATCTTCCTTAAAGATCTATTTTACACCTGATGAAGGTCCTACTTCAGGACAAAAAGTGTGTTTTAATGATTGGATAAATTAAACAGTTTCTTTTCATCCCTCATCTCTTTTGTGGTGAAGCTTTTGTGATATGAAGATTCTCCTTTACATGATTTTGAAATCAGACACAGTTACCGGCAGAGGATGGAGCAGTAGTCCCCACGTCGTGTAAGCATAAGGTGTCATGCTCAAAACCATGAGTTTTGTGGTTCTCATGATGAAGTCACTAAGTCTAAGTTCACATTTGCGTTGTGCGCCGCAGCGTCGTCGCCGCAACGCACAACGCAAACAAAAACGCATCAAAACGCATGTACAACGCAGCGTTTTGCGCCGCATGCGTTCAACGCATGCGTCGCAAAACGCTGCGGGTTTTTGAAACGCAGTTGCGTTTTTACCAAAAAACGCAGCGTTTTTAGACGCATGCGTTTTTAGTGCAGTGAGTCATTCATCATCCCCCACCCACAATAAAAAGTGTCTACACAATCGATAAAGAACCACCAATGGCTAGAAGAGGGTTGGTGTTAACAAATGTGTATATACCCTGGCAGAGATGAATTCCTCCCATTTTGCTGGTATTCATGATGGAGCGAACCATGAACAGTATCTACATGGATATGGAGATGGAATTTGCCTTGGCTCATGCCTATGCTGTTGCCTGTTTTAATGAAAGGGAAAGGGAAAAACGGAGATGGAGTCGTCGCCGCTTTTGGATCCACCCTATAGTTGAAGTCCGGGAGAGTCGTGGAGCATACCATTGCTTGTTTGGCGAACTGAATGACAACCGGGAAAAATATTTAGAATATACCAGGATGTCACAGGACAGCTTCCGCTATCTTCTGCGTCGGGTGGAAGGATCCATTAGCAGGCAGGATACGCAGCTCCGGAGAGCTATTTCCGCAGAGGAACGGCTGCTGGTGACTCTACGGTACGTTGCTGTTTGAATGACTGTGATATGTATTTACTTTTTATTTTATTAATTTTTTTAAATTGTAATGGTCAATGTACTTTTATAAATTATAATGTGCTTTATTCTAAATTTCTTTATCTTCTTTGCAGTTTCCTGGCTACCGGAGAAACGTTGAGGTCACTTCATTTTCAATTCCGGATTGGAGTCTCCACACTTTCAGGAATTATTGCAGAGACATGCCGCGCTTTGTGGGATAATCTCCGGGAGGAATATTTACCTGTCCCTACTAGCGAAATCTGGGAGGCCAACGCACAGAAATTCAACCAAGTGTGTAATTTTCCAAACTGTATTGGCGCAGTCGATGGAAAGCACATTCGGATTACCAAGCCTGCGAAAAGTGGATCTCTTTTCTACAATTATAAAAAATACTTTTCAACTGTTCTCATGGCAATTGCCGGTGCGGACTGCCGTTTTCTCGCAGTGGACATTGGTGCATTTGGGCGTGCAAATGACTCGCGCACATTTAAAGAGTCGGATATGGGCCAAAAATTATATGGAAACAATTTTAATTTCCCACAGCCACGACCTCTTCCCTACACCGAAGGCCCTGCGATGCCATTTGTTGTGGTAGGGGATGAGGCATTCCAAATGTCTGCCAACCTATTGAAACCCTACTCCAGTCGGGGCTTGGACCATACAAAAAGGGTTTTCAATTACAGACTGTCCAGGGCCAGAAGGACTGTGGAGTGTGCCTTTGGCATCCTTGTTTCCAAATGGCGGATATTGGGATCGGCCATTAAAGGGAACCTGTCACCTGAATTTGGCGGGACTGGTTTTGGGTCATATGGGCGGAGTTTTCAGGTGTTTGATTCACCCTTTCCTTACCCGCTGGCTGCATGCTGGCTGCAATATTGGATTGAAGTTCATTCTCTGTCCTCCATCGTACATGCCTGCACAAGGCAAGATTGCTTTGCGCAGGCGTGTACTATGGAGGACAGAGAATGAACTTCAATCCAATATTGCAGCCAGCATGCAGCCAGCGGGTAAGGAAAGGGTGAATCAAACACCTGAAAACTCCGCCCATATGACCTAAAACCAGTCCCGCCAAATTCAGGTGACAGCGTCCCTTTAATCTTAAAATTGAAACAGTGGATGAGGTGGTGAAGGCTTGTGTGGTTCTCCACAATTTCATTATGGCCAAAGAGAGAATCAATGTTGAACTGGATGAACCCATAGCCAACCCCTTGCCCGATTACCATGATCATCCTCTGAGGACAAGTGTGGAAATTGCGCAGATGCGTGATCGTTTTGCGGCCTATTTTGTGTCCGATGTTGGCCGTGTGTCATGGCAAGATCAAATGGTGTAGCTGTCTTCTGATTGTAACTACACCAATAATACCTCTACTGTGACAGTTAAAAATATATAAAAAAAAAGTAATTTTCTGTTAAATGTGCAATAAAAGTTCCGTTTAGGTTGGTTTTGTATATTTCAAATTTTGCATCTAAGTATAGTTCACAAATTTAATATTCCTATAAAAAACTTGAACCTGTTGTTTTTAAAATATTAAATAAAAAAGTTTTTAAATTCTATACCGATTCAAATAGCATTTTTATACCATAACATTACATATACTTGTTTGTCTGATCGACCTGTATCTTTGTGTTTTACCTGATAAGCAACGATAACAGCGATGTTTTCCAATTGAAACCAGGGTAAATATCTGAAGCGTGGCCCTGCGCTTATCAACATGATGTTTACCCTGGTTACACGTGGGCCTCTGCATCGTTGTTCGCTGGAGAGATGTCTGTGACAGCTCTCCAGGGACCAATCAGCGGACGCTGCAGTGATCTGCATCATTGTCTGTTTCGCTGCTGCATTAAGTGTGAACACCTCATACACTTTAGTGTTTGTGAACACCTCATACAGCAATGAGAGACACCCAAAAAAAGGCAAACTAAAAATTGTAAAAATAGTGTCTGACATTGCATATATGAGGTGTTTGAAGCACAAAATATGTGTAGACAGCACATGGCGTGATTTGCCGAGATAAATTCTGGAAAATAATAGCAAAAATAATAACAAATAGTGTTTTTTAAAACAAAAATTTTTTATTGGGGGGAAAACAGAAAAAAAAATGGGTTATTAAACTTAGGGGGTTTCCACCTGTGCCACCAGTGGGGAATGGTAGGTGTCTTCTTTGGAATGGGGAGAGGAAGGGGAGGATGATGGTGAAGATGACGATGATGGCGAAGAGGAGGATACATAGTCAAGTAGACTGGATGGTAGATACAAACCCTCCCCAGGGTATACTGGGGAGGAAACCGCCACCTCTGTAGGGGAGGGAGGAGGCAACACAAGCCTTGTTTGGCCCTGGCTGCTCCTACTGCGACTCGAGCCCCTACGGACAGATGGTGTCTGCACTGGAACAGCAGCCAGAGCCTCTGTGTGGGCCCGTCTGTGTTTCCTCTTTTTTTTTTTTTGGGTCCTGTTGCAGCTCCCCCAGCATGATGACGCCTACGGGAGGATGAAGGCATGGCAGGAGCAGGAGTCGGCGGCACTATGTTATGGTGCCTGTGGTGGCGTCGCTCGGCACGTGGACCACGGTGGGGTGGCTGGAGTGGCTCTCCAGCAGGAGTGGGAGTCATGCTTGCCAGCGACGGCACTACTGCCATTGTCGCTGACTGCATGACCCCAGCCTGCTGGAGAGCCCTCACGTAGGTAGTGTTGCAGGCCTGCATCACTGAAATCTGTAGTTCCGGCGTAAGGTGTTCCACCATGCCCTTAGCAATGGTACTAAAAAAATGTTTTGCCGGATTTGAGAGCTCGGTTTCAATTGTTTCAAGGCGCCGGTCGATATTGGACAGACGAGTGTCCATGTTATCGCTCAACGCCTTGAAACAGTTCTGGAAAACCGTGCTCAAATGCAAAAATTCGGGCATGGTTGGCCTGTCCGAGGCCCGCTGGCGCTGTCGGGAATACTCAAACGAAGGTGCGCCAGAGGCCTCGGCCAGGGGAACACCTGATGTACCGGCTGCCGGTTCTCCAGATGGCGGTGCAAGCCTGCTGTCGCTGTGGGAGGGCTGTGATGGATCAGATGGCGATTCATGAAGGACCGCTTCTGCAGGGCGAGCTCTCTCGAGGGTGCTGGTGTGTGTCCTGTGAAAAGATAATGGAAAAATTAGTCTTCACTGAGTAACCTCTCCCATACGCCAACTCCTGGAATAAAAATAGCATTACATTACACAATAATACAAATCCTCGGTCTCACAGTCTGTGTGGCCAATAATTAATTTCTGATTGTTATCGCCAGCTGACCATTAGGGCCGACGATAACAATCATGAACATTCACGCTGCCAAAGCCTTGTGACCGCATACCACTGTGGGTACAAAAATTTTGTAATCGAAAACTCTTTCTGGAAGCTGCCTATATGCCGCAAAAATAGTTGAAAATTTAATGTCAAGATAAAAAATAACAAAAAAAAAAACAACAGTGATTTCACTGATCTGATTGCAGGAACGACCATGATGTTAGGATCATGTGATCGAGACTTCATCATTATTCCTGCAATCAGAACTACCCTGACTCAGAACTTAACCTGTCATGAACTACAAGGACTCACGCTTAACCCAAAAAATTAACTAATGGCCTATATAGCATTTTAATAGGGATACATTTACATGGATGGCCAATATGTTACGCTGACTACATGGATGGGCAATACAGTATGTGCCTGGGAAATATACTATGTGGATACGTGGCTAGAACGTGTGCTATGTGGCTGCGATATTGTTACCTGCCAATATACTATGTGGATGCACAATGTACGTGGCTGGGCAATGTACTATGTGTTTGTGCAGTAGGCTATGTGGCTGGGCACTGTAATGGGGCTGTGCAATATGTTTTGTGGACAAAATACTTACTGACGGCGGCCAAGGACTGGTCTTAAGAACTGTAAACATTTGGAATATTTATAGGGCACAGACTTGGCCGCAGCAGCACCACTCTTCGAGCGCTCCTCCTCTGCCCGTATCCCCTTATTGAAACGGTCCTTGATGGATCGCCATCTGATCCTCAACCTTTTAACTGTGAATGCAAAAGAAAAAAAAAGGTTACATATGTAGCATTTGAAATGGATAAAACAACCGTGTGCGATGCAAACCTTTGGGCGTTTATTGCATCACACACTGTTGTGTTCATCCTGGAAAGATGGTGGGTCATAGCAACGTATTTGCACGGCGTATCAGCAATACTCACCAAAGTTGGCTTTGTCCTTGGCAGGAGCTATGTCAAAGCCCTCCCACAGCGACTATGCCACCTCTACCCACAAACGCCTCAACACCACCTGGTCCATGTGCCGGGAGTCACGGCTGTCCCACAACGGGCCACGCTCCTGGATGCTTGATATGAGGAGCTCCACATCAATGACTCCATGGTCCCGTTGTGAAACCTAGAAAAATTACAAACAGAAAAGGTTACAAATATGCAAATATTAACAACCACCAGCACCTGTCATGATATGTACCTTGGCCCTATCCTTTGTCATTTGATATATGTATATTGATGGTTTCTACACCTGTATTTTTGAATGTTTTGGTTCTGTAAGTTTCACCTTTGTTACCTTCCCCCAATACTTGCTACCCTGAAAAGTTTGAATGTAAGCTTACTAAACATCCCTAGTGAAAGCAGGATGCTAATCAAAAAAAAAAAAAAAATTGTTTACAAAAAAATACTCATTCGCCGTCCTGACGCCACACCTTGGCCCTGACCTCTCTGCTCACGCTGACTTCCTTCACCCTCACTTGAAGAAGCCTGTAAAAATTGTATAAAGAAATTATTTTAAAAACTACAAATGACAGCGAATAGTAAGGAAATTGACATAATTACTCACCACACTCCCCTGCGCCGATTGGCTCGATTCAGACACAGTGGCCATTCTAGCACGTTTGTTCTGGCATGAAAAAATGAAAAAAAAAAAAAATCAAAACTAAACCTAAATATGGCACATACAATAAAATAGGCCCAAAAATTTTTACAACAACCACAATTGACTTTTGACTGATCGGACAATGCAAAAATAAGAAAGCGACACCACAACGCCATACATTGCAAGAGAAGACAATCAATAGAAGAAACTATACAAGAATAGACCCAAACCAAAAAGCAAAAATAGACACCTATGTCCCAAATTGTACATATCAAAACTTTCGGAAAAAACATTACAGGCACAAAAAGTACAATGAAAGAGCAAAATAATGAACGCCATACTTTACAATTGCAACAAGACATGATCCTAAAAAACAACATCTTGTGACATCTAACCACAGAAAGACAAAAGGCAATAAAAACCATTCTAGATAACAAGCAATAAACATTACGGGACAACCGCTGTAAAAATATACAGCAATCCAAAGATAAACCATAGCCAAATAGAAAAGAAAACACATGGAATTTTTAAAAAAGGCCACCACCAAAAATAATATAAACAAATAAAAATTATACTACACACTTCGCAATGCAATCAGTCAATGAAGGAAGATATATGCCATACGGAAAACGACGTAAAAACATCAGCGATATTTTTTAAAATAAAGGGAAAGTACAATTGAAACTATAATGGCATAGCAGCACGGAACTATACAATACAAAGACATCATAAATGTTGCCCCCCCACCAGCAAGAAAATACACTCAAGGAAAGAAAAAATAAAGCCAACAGCAGAATCCAAAACACAGCAAGACATGAGCCAAGAAAATGCCACACAGTTACTACCAACAATAGAAACTAGAAAAACATGCACCAGAAATTTTACAAGACAAAATGAGCAAAAATCAATACATTGAACAACCACATGACACAAGAACAAAACACATAACCAAACCCAAACTAACGTAAAAAAAAAAAAAAAAAAAATTCAAAAGACAATAAATGCAATCATATTAACCCAGAAAAACATCAGAACCAGAAAAACAATTTTTCTATAACAACCCATAACCGTAATGGCACAGACCAAACATTGCAAAAATATAGACAAATCAAGAAATAAAACACAGAATACAAAATGTGCAAAGAGAAATATATACTTACAAGTTTGGAAAGCAGATTCTCCTCTCAGTCTTGTCTTGTGTGATGACTTGTGAAAGACAATGGCAAACCCCTCGTTTCTTTATATATATAGGTTGTTTTTTTTGTGTCTAGACAAAGTCTAGACAATGTTTTGCATTTTTTATTGGAAAACGCATGCGTCGTACAACACACCACGACGCAAGTACTTGCGTCGTCTGCGTTGTCAATACAAGTCAATGGGAAAAAAGGCGCATCGACGACGCAAACACGACGCATGCGTTTTTTAAATGGTCGGCGCCGCCAGAAAAATGCAACATGTTGCGTTTGCCGCGCCCAGACAGGTGCGCCCTAACGCCGCATGCGGCGTTAAACGCAACACAACGCATGCACATGCGGCCCCATGCGGCGCCAATGTTAAAGATAGGCCCGCACGACGCATGCGTTTTGTTGCGGCGGCGACGCTGCGGCGCAAACCGCAAATGTGAACGTACCCTAAAATACGATACCGGTTCTACAATTTTTAATTCATTCTGGACATCTTTATTCATTGGGACACCAGCAGCAATTTATTAGGTTACCAAACATAACTACTAAACTTTCCATATGAGTGGTGTAGAGCAATGGTTCTGTTACACACCTGTCCCAGGTCTGGGCTTTGATCCTTACACCCCAATCCGCTAAACTTTCTAGTCCTCTATGTTGGGCTTTGCAAGTAGCCCGGTGTGCTCCCATGTGTTGAACTTCCTTTTATTTCTCTACGTTGCCACATTGTTCCTGTAAGCTCCAGACAATTTTGTCTTTCGCAGGCCAGTCAAGCATATGAACACTGCATATGAAAATTCACCTATTTCACTGCTTATAATCCCACCCACTCCTCTGTACTGGCATCACTGATTGCCAGACTGCCGTATGCCCAAGGATCGCTTCGCAATCCTCGTACTTAGCCGTCTGCTTTCCAAACCAGAGAGTGACTGCTACATAGAAATACATGCTGTCATGCTCATGTCAGGAGAGCAGACGGCCAGTCCAAGGATTGTCATGTGCTTCTTGGGCGTGCAACAAAGCAGTCTGACTGCATCCAGTTAGTGATGCTAGCCGGAAGGGATGGGTGGGATTATGAGTGGGGGAAGGAGTAAATATTCATTTACAATTTACATATGTTTGACTTGCCAGCGTGAAACTTTGTCTGGGGGTTTCAGAAACAATGGGGTTGCGTAGTGATTTCAGGATACTATTCGGAAACTACACAAAAATAACATGAGTGATTCCCTTTAAGACTTTCTAGCAGTGCTGTGGTGTCGGAGTCGTGGAGTCGGAGCCCTTTTGGGTGGAGTCTGAGTCGGTGTGATGGAAATTGAGGAGTCGGAGGTTTGGTTTACCAACTCCTCAGCCCTACTTTCTAGTAGACTTTTTTAGTTTGTCGGTGACCGTTCCTGTTCAGTCTCTAGAATATTCCCTGGCTGTTTGTGTTTTCCAATGCCTGAGTTACCTGTCTGCTGCTTTCAGTACCACTGTTAACTGTCTGCAGTAACCAGTACACTTGTGGTTTCCAGTCCCTGATAGCAGTACCACTGATATATCTGCAGTCTTCTGGGCATCTCCTGTCTGCCTGCGGCCTCCATGGTATTTAGACTTTCTTGTTACTCTGAATTTCTGTCTGCTACCTGTTCTTAGTCTTTTAGGAACTGTTCTACATTTTTGCCTATGGCTTTCAGGACAGCTTCTGTTTGCATGCAGCCTCCGAAACCTCTGCTGCCTGTCTCTAACCTCCAGGATGTCTCCAGTCTGCCTGTAGCTTCCAATAAAAGTCTGCAACCTGTCTGCAGTCTTAAGTCTTGGCTGCCTTTGACTATCAGTTCCCCAGGTAACTGTCTGTGTCCTGCATGCCTTGCCCAACTGGTGCACCGATGCCCGTGTGCCCACACGAACCTTAGGCTTAGAGAATCCACATTATCTAGTGAGCTCTTTTTTTGTACAGGTTCTCAGTGCCAGTGATCAAATCGATCTAAAAGATCAAGATTTAATGAAAACCTAAAGAAAGAACACATACGCCAAGACCTGATGCTATGACCTGTAAATACAATACAAACTACCGGTATATCCAGATTGCATGATCTGTTGCTGGGAGTACCTAAATATCAATGTAGAACCACTTGTATACTCTTTTCATTGAATTGTAGCATAAATTGAATGGACAAATGACTTTTAATTTGACATTCATAGTTCCTCCGTCCATCCAAAATCCTAACAAGTATGTGCTGCTTAACAAAGAACATCCTAGTGTCAGGATCTCATGGTTCAATTACTCAATTCATGCTAATATTTCCCCTTGTGCCCATCACAATTCTCCACTGTCACAGCTTGAGTTATGTCACAAACAGTTGATTGTTTGGAGCTTCTGCAAGGCGTCTTCTCGTTAGTTTGGATTTTTACCCTATTCTTTTTTTTTTTTATTAGAATTTGGCAGAGCGTAGCGCATGAAATCTAGTTTACTTGGTGTTTCAAGTAGTTTAAAATTTCCAGTTATACAGTTTACACTGAATTAAGGGTTGTTAAGTGGTCAATAGTAGGTTCTGTTTACTACACTCATAATATTTAGGACTTCTGTAACATAACCAGTACTTATGAGACTGCAGCTGTCTCTCTATTCTGCTGCGGCCATTAAGAAGAGAAACCACGGCGCAGAGAGGTGTGCGTGCATGTGCCAGGTTCCAAGACCTCAGATAGTGAGTGCAGCACCAGCTTCCTCCTGATACATTGTTTGCAAGCATGCACTGTCAATCACAGTGGGAGGCAGAGGTGTTCAAATTCAAGGAGTTGAATGGTACGCTGCAGCTGCTTTGCCATGCCAATGATTCACGGAGTACATTAGTTGTATCATGTGACTAAAGCGCATTTTTGAACAACAGAGAGAAATATTTATATAGTGAAGGTATGATTTTTTTTTCATAGGGGAATAAGTCCCATATATGATTGTGCTTAACTTCAAGTGTAACTGTTGTTTCAGGAGAACTTGCTGCAGAGTATGTGTCTGACTCTAGCTCCTCCCTCCTACTCTCTCATTCCCTCTCCATAGATTTTCATGAGCAGCAACTGTCATCTCCTATATTAGTTATGGGAACATCTGTACTCATTGAAGACAGATTTTTGCCTTTGAATTGAGAATGAATGATCAGCTTAAGATTAGAAAGAATCCGATTTCTCATTTATAAGATAAATTACAAAGTTTCATATTTTCATGTCTCCTATTGATTTATGAAAAACAAAATTAAAATGACAGGTATAATTTAATGTATGTTTTGTGGATGACAGACCACCAACAAACCATTCTGCATTCTTAATATATAGAAATTTGTAGAGCTTAACATACTTATTACTAATATTATGTTCTATTTGGAACTTGCTTACAGATGCTTTCACCGGTGTAATTTACAAGCAATTTTTAAACCATTTTTAAAATAAAAACTAGGCTGTGGAATTTAAAAAAAAAAAGTGAAGATGAATATATTTTCTTTATTTATTTTATTTATTAATTTATTCATTTTAAAAGGCATAAAACCCACTTGTGACTGCATCCTTAGGGAGGTGTTTTAGATTACTGAGATAGTATTGTACAATGACAACATAACGGCCCCATAGATATTAGATTGTAGTAAACCTGTCGGCTGTAGTGGGATCTGTTCTATAAATGGACCTCCTGACTCTCCCTCATCAGATGATATTGGGGAGATAAGGATTGACGAGTATAAATTCAAATTTCTGACTTTTTTTTGTTCTCCTAAATAAATGATGTGCCTTCTGTGTAGTAGATGTGATTTTACGGATTTTTCCAAAACTATGATACTGATGACCTATCTTTAGGAGTGGTCTGACACCCAGCATCCCCACCAATCAGCTGTTTCCATGTCTGGATATAAATGGTAGCAAACACCTCAGTCATACTGATCAGCGGCTGCTCCTGGGTATTGAACTTCAGTTCCTATTCAAGTTGCCAGAGCTGGAGGCAGTTGATTGGTGAGGATGATGGGTGTTTGTCCCTCCCTAAGGATAGAGTTCATAAATATCATAGTATTAGGAAAACCTTTTAAAGGGGTTGTCCACCCTTGGGAACATTTTTTTTCTTACTTAAAAGCATTTAATTTGGTCTAAAAATCATTTTAGCAATTGGGGTTCATTACAAATTTTGCTCTGTTTGCCTCCTATAGTTTCTGTATTACACTGTCTATTGCTGAATGTAGAATGAGGCAGTGGGGTCAGCTACATAATGCAGCTCTGCCCCCTGAGGATCTCCAAATAATGCAGCGCTGCCCCCTGAGGCTCTCCAAATAATGCAGCGCTGCCCCCTGAGGCTCTCCACAGGGGTGTATCTAGGGCAGCTAGCCGGGCATTTGCCCCGAGCACAGTCGGGCAGCCTGATGTGGAGGTCCGACGTGCCTCCCCAGTGGCTGCATTTTGCCGCCCCCGGAGTGGGAGTCAGCCACTTTTGGGTAGCTGACAACCAACTCAGGGAAGTAATCAATTGTACTCGCGTCTATCAGATTTAAGCCCTGAACACTGTCCCTTCCGGGTTAGGACGATGTTAGCGGGTCACCTGATCATGCTGCTGACGTCCCTCTACAACGGCATAGAGGTGCGGTGAATGTCAGTCTGGTAATGGGTAATTCCCATGCAGCTGAAGAGGCCGAAGATATATTGTAAATGTGGAGAGGGATTTAGCCCCTTAATGACCGCCAATACGTCCTGACTGAGGTATAAGAGACTAGCATCCCCATACAGGTGACAATCCAGCAGCTGTCATATGTATACCGTAGTTAACAACTTGCTGCATCAGCCACGATCAGTGTTGGCACCATCCAAATCTGTTTAACCCCTTAGATGCTGCTGTCAAGTGACTAAATCATATAAATGGTTAACAGTGGGGGGGGCTTCCTATTTAACCCCATCGGCACCCAGAGATCTTGATTGTGTGGTCCTGATGTTTGCCATGGCAATTCACGACCAAATAGCGGCCTTAGAGTCTGCCGGCTGTTGTAACCTGTTCAGAAGTTACTCACATTTAGATAGTAAAAATACACTCTTTCATTTCTGCCATGCCATTTTGCATTAATTCCTGAATATCACTTGAAGGATTGATAAACTACCTGACAGCAGTTTTCAAAATGTTGAGGAATGCAGTTTTTAAACTGTTGTTTTCCAATATATAGGACCCTCAAAGTCCCTTCAAACCTGGATAAGTCACTAAAAAAATAAATGAAAACGAAAAATTACTGCTACATTTTTAAACCTCCTAAAATGCACATTTTTTAAAAATGTTTTAGATATTTTTCATAAATAAACAGAAAACATATCGACCTAAATTTTCCATGATCATAAATTATAATGTTCTAATGTGCCACGAAAAAACAATCTCAAAATCACTGGGATATGTTTAAGCATTCCAGAGTTATTACCACATAGTGACAGTGGTCAGATTTAAAAAGGAGACATTTTAAGGAGACATTAAGTGTAAGATCACACAGGGCGTTTTTGCTGCTTTTTTTTCTGCACCAAAACCTGATCTTCTTGGCAGGAAAGAAGCTGTGTCAAAAACGCAGGTTTAGGTGCATTTTTTTGCTGCGGATTTGGTTTTTTGGGGCTTTTTTTTTTTTTCTCTTTGTCCATGCTAATGTCCTTGACTTTTCAGCAGCAAATGATACCTGCGTTTTTGCAGCGTTTTTGCAGCGTTTTGTTCAACACCCATTCAAGTCAATGGGTGACAAACACTGAAAAAATGCTGAAAGAAGTGATATAAGCTCTGTCCAAAAAACGGAGCAAAGCACAAAATACTGATCAAACAAAAAAACAATGTGTGTGCATAAGAGTTCTGAAATCTCAGACTTTACTGGTACTGGAAAAAGCAGCTTAAAATTAGCATTAAAAATCAGCAAAAACCACAGCAAAAACGCCCTGTGTGAACTTACCCTAAGATGAGCACAGTATTAGCAGTGGGCATCAAAGCTATGAATTAACACATGTGGAATTATATACTTAACAAAAAAGTGTGAAACAACTGAAAATATGTCTTATATTCTAGGTTCTTCAAAGTAGCCACCTTTTGCTTTGATGACTGCTTTGCACACTCTTAGCATTTTCTTCATGAGCTTCAAGAGGTAGTCACCGGGAATGGTTTTCACTTCACAGGTGTGCCCTGTCAGGTTTAATAAGTGGGATTTCTTGCATTATAATTGGGGTTGGGACCATCAGTTATGTTGTGCAGAAGTCTGGTGGATCCACAGCTGATAGTCCTACTGAATAGACTGTTAGAATTTGTATTATGGCAAGAAAAAAGCAGCTAAGTAAAGAAAAATGAGTGGCCATCATTACTTTCAGAAAAGAAGGTCAGTCAGTACGAAAAATTGGGCAAACTTTGAAAGTGTCCCCAAGTGCAGTGGCAAAATCCATCAAGCGCTACAAAGAAACTGGCTCACGTGAGGACCGCCCCAGGAAAGGAAGACCAAGAGTCACCTCTGCTTCTGAGGATAAGTTTATCCGAGTCACCAGCCTCAGATATCGCAGGTTAGCAGCAACTCAAATTAGAGACCAGGTTAATGCTACACAGAGTTCTAGCAGCAGACACATCTCTACAACAACTGTTAAGAGGAGACTTTGTGCAGCAGGCCTTCATGGTAAAATAGCTGCTAGGAAACCACTGCTAGGGACTGGCAACAAGCAGAAGAGACTTGTTTAGGCTAAAGAACACAAGGAATGGACATTAGACCAGTGGAAATCTGTGCTTTGGTCTGATGAGTCCAAATTTGAGATCTTTGGTTCCAATCACCGTGTCTTTGTGCGATGCAGAAAAGGTGAACGGATGGACTCTACATGCCTGGTTCCCACCGTGAAGCATGGAGGAGGAGGTGTGATGGTGTGGGGGTGCTTTGCTGGTGACACTCTTGGGGATTTATTCAAAATTGAAGGCATACACATACCACAGCAACTTGCAGCGGCATGCTATTCCATTCGGATTGCGTTCAGTTGGACCATGATTTATTTTTCAACAGGACAATGACCCCAAACACACCTCCAGGCTGTGTAAGGGCTATTTGACCAAGAAGGAGAGTGATGGGGTGCTACGCCAGATGACCTGGCCTCCACAGTCACCAGACCTGAACCCAATCGAGATGGTTTGGGGTGAGCTGGACCGCAGAGTGAAGGCAAAAGTGCCAACAAGTGCTAAACCTCTCTGGGAACTCCCTCAAGATTGTTGGAAGACCATTTTCGGTGACTACCTCTTGAAGCTCATCAAGAGAATGCCAAGATTGTGCAAAGCAGTCATCAAATCAAAAGGTGGCTACTTTGAAGAACCTAGAATATAAGACATATTTTCAGTTGTTTCACACTTTTTCTTTCAATATATAATTCCACATGTGTTAATTCTTAGTTTTGATGCCTTCAGTGTGAATTTACAATTTTTATATAAAGGCACAGATGATTGGCCTCGGGGAGACCAAAACATCCAACACTGCGGAGACACCATCACGTGTTTCTCAACGCAGTGATTCCAGAACACTGCCCCCATCCCTTATGGGAAATATGCAGATGCATGTAAAGAAGCTGCGGAGACACCATCACGTGTTTCTCGACGCAAGCAGTGAATAGCCAGGCCTTTCCCCGGGAAGGAACAACCACGGGAAGGGCAATTTTTATAGTCATGAAAATACAGAAAAATCTTTAAATGAGATGGTGTGTCCAAACTTTTGGTCTGTACTATGTGTATATATATATATATATATATATATATATATATATATATATATACTGTTAATTTACAATGGTAATAAAGTGTAGTGCCGGAGTCAGTCACTAGATGGAGTACATGGCACCAGAGTGTTATAGACAGTATAGCTTGTAGCAATAGCACTGTACATAGTTAAGGCCCCTTCACATTAAGCGACGCTGCAGCGATACCGACAACGATCCGGATCGCTGCAGCGTCGCTGTTTGGTCGCTGGAGAGCTGTCACACAGACCGCTCTCCAGCGACCAACGATGCCGGTAACCAGGGTAAACATCGGGTAACTAAGCGCAGGGCCGCACTTAGTAACCCGATGTTTACCCTGGATACCATGCTAAAAGTAAAAAAAAACAAACACTAGATACTTACCTACCGCTGTCTGTCCTCCAGCGCTGCGCTCTGCTTCTCTGCTCTCCTCCTGTACTGTCTGGGAGCCGGAAAGCAGAGCGGTGACGTCACCGCTCTGCTTTCCGGCTCACAGCCAGTACAGGAGGAGTGCAGAGCGCAGCGCTGGAGGACAGACAGCGGTAGGTAAGTATCTAGTGTTTGTTTTTTTTACTTTTAGCATGGTAACCAGGGTAAACATCGGGTTACTAAGCGCGGCCCTGCGCTTAGTTACCCGATGTTTACCCTGGTTACCAGTGAAGACATCGCTGGATCGGTGTCACACACGCCGATCCAGCGATGTCTCCAGGGAGTCCAGCGACCAAATAAAGTTCTGGACTTTATTCAGCGACCAACGATCTCCCAGCAGGGGCCTGATCGTTGGTCGCTGTCACACATAACGATTTCATTAACGATATCGTTGCTACGTCACAAATAGCAACGATATCGTTAACAATATCGTTATGTGTGAAGGTACCTTTAGTATAGAAGGGACCACTGTGAGATAAGATAGGGAGCATTTCCTGTTTTCGGCCAGAAAGAGCCTGGGAGCTGAACAGCTCAGGAGAGCCTGAGTGTCCAGACAGTCCTGATGGGGTTAATACCCATGACCGCACAGTGACCACGAAACGTTTCAAGGAAAGAACCCAGCCATCCAGGTTCAGCAGGCCAGATCAGCAGCAGAGCAGCAGCAGAGAAAGAATTATTAAGAATTGGAGCTGCAGGAGAAGGCACAGCAGTAACAAAGGGCAGGTTGCTCACCATGTGGCAGATCATCGCATGGGCTGATGCCCTTTGATCTGGTGCGAAACAGCTGAGGAAATCCCCGTATGCAGCGTCTGAACAGGAAGGACGCTGAGGAACCGTATGATACGGTCTGTCCCGGGCACGTGCTGTGTGATAAGGAAGAGCGTACAGGGGAAGAAATGTGTAATGTGAAATCTGTTCTTGATACAGTTATGAAAATGGATGTGCTGCGAGAACATGAAAGTAAAGTTTTACCTTTGAGTTTAAAATGGATTCTGTATCTTTAAATGGAACAACAGCAGCAGTGGAACTTTAGCCAGCCTGAGCGAACCCCGATGGTACAGAAGGTGACGTGCAAGGTATGCTGCAGTGGGGACACTATATTCTTGTGAAGGGAGGCCAGGGCACGCTAATGAAAATGCTCTCGGCCATGACTAAGCCCTGTCTCTGCCTCTCACAACAGTATAAGTAGTGAGGTGGGGCAATTGGTGGAGATACAGTATGAGGAGTGGAGGGGATTGTGCAAACACAGTATGAGGAGGGGGGATTGCTGTGGACACAGAATGAGTAGTTGGAGGGTGATTGGTGTGGACACAGTATGAGGAGCGGGAGGGAAGGAAGAGGCGTGTACATAGTATGAAGTTTGAGGGGGGATTTAGGGTTCTGCAGCCACATGACTCTCCACATAATGCAGCACTGCCATCTGAAACTCTCCAAATAAAGCAACGCTGCCACCTGAAGTTCTCTAAACAGTGCAATAGAGGCATGAGAAGTTCAGGACAGTAGGAGACTTACATCAGACGGTCTGGAGACTGTAGAATAGTGACACAGGATGTTTCTTGCCTGTGCTTTTGCTTGGGAGCAACAAAAAAATGGAGAACGACAGTGGACACGGCACAGGCATTTTTGGAGACACCCCATTATTGATCTCCGGGAGAGCCGTGGAACCTATCACACACTACATGTCGAGCTTAATGCCAACCCGGACAAATTCCCGGAATATACCTGGATGTCTCAAGACTCTTTCCGGGAATTGCTTGGTCGTGTCCAAGGAGCCATCCGGAGACAGGACACCCAGCTCCGTAGAGCGATTCCAGCAGAGGAATGTCTCCTGGTTACATTAAGGTACGTAATAATTCTAAACAAATGCCAGTCATAATTATTGTTGGTCTGCGATGTATTATTTGTATTTTCCTTTGTCTTTAGCTAAACACCACCATAAATGGAATTGATTGTAATTTTATTCTTTTATTTTATTTCAGATTTCTGGCAACCAGAGAAAGCTTATCATCCTTCCACTTTCAGTACCGGCTTGGAATTTCCACCCTGTCTGGAATAGTTGTGGACACCTGCCGGGCTTTGTGGAATGTTCTCTGGGATGAGTTTATACCCTACCCACCGAGGACACGTGGATGGGAATTGCAGAGAAATTCATACGCATTATCAAACCCACCAAAACTGGAGTACTAGGAGTACTTCAACTACAAAAAATATTTTTCTGTTGTGCTCATGGCAATAGCAGATGCGGACTGTCGCTTCATCACTGTGGACATTGGAGCTTTGGCAATGACTCACAGACTTTCAGGAACTCGGATATGGACCGACGTGTGTCTGGCAAAAATTTTAATTTTCCACTGCCACGACCTCTCCCCAACACTCAAGGCCTGCCAATGCCATTTGTTATAGTTGGGGATGAGGCCTTTCAGATGTGTGAAAACCTACTGAAGCCATATTCCAGTCGGGACTTGAGCCACACTAAAAGGATCTTTAACTACCGACTGACCAGGGCCCGAAGAACAGTGGAGTGTACCTTTGGGATTCTAGTCTCAAAATAGCGCATTCTTGCGACAACCATTAATCTAAAAATGGAGGCAGTCAATGAGGTGGTCAAAGCCTTTGTGGTTCTCCACAATTACGTAATGGCTAAGGAGCGACCCAACATTGAACTGGATGAACCAGTTGCAAACCTAGATTACCAGCATCACCCGCTGCGGTCAACTGTTGAAGTTGGCCACATGCGGAACCAATTTGCTGCCTATTTTGATTCTGATATTGGACGTGTGGAATGGCAAGACAATATTGTGTAAATTGTCCTGTTGGGTTTGTAACAGTTATGTTTTAAATGTTAATATTTTTTGTTAATAAAATTCATGTTTTGATATCTTGACCAAGTCTCCTATGTATTTCCTCTAAAAACCACTTATGTTGTTAGTTGAAAGGTAGTTGACGTCATTACATCCTGATTCTGTTGTACAGTATCTATTGGATGCAGACTGAAGAGACGATGGAGGTATAATACAAAGGAGATCTACACTCAAGTCAGGTGTCATAAATAATGAATTCATGATGCATAAATAACAGCTTCATGAATTCACTATTTCTGACACCTGTCCAGGTGTGTATAGATATGCCTTGTATGACCTCCATCGTCTCTTCGGTTAGTGTGAAATAAATTACGTACACTGAAGAAAAAAATGGAGGTTATACAAGGCAGTTCTCTACTCACCAAGTCAGGTGTCATAAATAATGAGTTCAAGACGCAGAGTTTTGTGCATCATGAACTCACTATTTTGGACACATGACCTGTTGAGTATAATTCTGCTTTGTATTACTGCCATTTTCTCTTCAGTCTGCGACACAGATTAATCAGACTGAAGAGATTATGGAGAAAATACAAGTTGTATTTATTTTTTGCCACCTCATGGCTCTAAACCAAACACACAAAGCTGCAGTCTTGTACTTAATAACTACTGGAGCTATGAGTTGGCAAAAAAATAGTGTGCGGCGCAGTGTTTTATTAGGCGCATCGCGTGTGTTGCCGGCGGCGAAATACACAAATAACTAAACATTAATGGGGGCAAAAAACAATATTATTTATTTTTTAACCAAAAATTTTTTTTACTGCGCCTGCTTGGGGTAGAGTGACGGAACTGGGGGGTGTGTAGCTGTGAGGCCTGGCTAAGTGTGGACGACGCAGGGGTGGCAGGAGAAGGGGCAATCAAAGTAGTGGGATCTAGGAGTTCGGGGATGGGGCTTGACGCATGAGAGGGCTGAGACACACTGGAAGGGTGAGACAAACCTGACATTACAGACACATTGGGAGGTGAGGGGTGGAGGAATACTGATAG
The DNA here is from genome assembly GCF_032444005.1 of Ranitomeya imitator. NCBI lineage: Eukaryota > Metazoa > Chordata > Amphibia > Anura > Dendrobatidae > Ranitomeya > Ranitomeya imitator. Next base: position 724,602,351 of record NC_091282.1, on the reverse strand, counting down.
TCCGCTGCTTTTTATTTTTTTTTCCCTTTTTGGGATGTACGTGCAAGTTTGGGGAGCCTCGGTGGGCTCATTTGTTGCAGCCTGGTCGAGGGGGGCGACCTGTCAGGGTACGGCTGCTGCATTTTGCTCGTAGAGTGGACAGCCATGCCAGAGTCCTGCTCCTGCATGGTGGTGGGGAAGGCCATGCCTGGGTCCTGCTGCATCGTGGTGGTGGTGGAGGGGAAGGCCATGCCAGGGTCCTGCTGCTGCATGGTGGTGCGGAATGCCATGCCTGGATTCTACTGCATCGCGGTGGTGGTGGAGGGGAAGGCCATGCTAGGGTCCTGGTGCTGCATGGTGGTGGGGAAGGCCATGCCTGGGTCCTGCTGCTTCGTGGTGGTGGTGGAGCGGAAGGCCATGCCAGGGTCCTGCTGTATCGTGGTGATGGTGGAGTGGAAAGCCATGCCAGGGTCCTGCTGCATCGTGGTGGTGGTGGAGCGGAAGGCCATGCCTGGGTCCTGCTGCTGCATGGTGGAAGCAGTGCAGGAGGCCCAAGCAGGAGCAGCAGTTGTCGTGGTGGCGATGGGCTGTCCTACAGCACTCGGCATGGTGGTGGTGTAGTGGTGTCCGGCAGTGCTTGGAATGGAGGTGGCCGAGCAGTAGTATGCAGCAGAGCTCGGCATTGAGGTCAAGAGTGACAGTGTTGGGGCAGGTGGATATGCCACCACTGTCTGCTGAAAATACCGACTCTGCTGCATAGCCTGTTGCAGGCCTACATGACCCTAAGCTGGAGATCAGGAATAAGGTGTTCTGACATGCCCTGTTCAATTTGATTCAAAAAAATAATGTGCTGGCCTCTGGAGGTCAGCTTTCACTTGGTCAAGGCTTTTGGTGACCTCCTGGATACGTGTATTCATATGGTTTATGGCACTATCCAGTTGGTCACGCATCGCCTTGAGTTCATCATGAAAGACCGAGCTCAAGTGCAAAAACTTGGGCATGAGTGACCTGTCCGAGGCCCTCTGCCGCTACTGGGAAGAGCCCCCCCAAAAAAGAGGCAGAGGACTGGGACAGGGGAACACCTGATGGACCAGCATCCTGGTGTCCAGTCTGTGTGGCAGGCCCACTTGCTGCAGCGCTGCTGGAAGGCTGGGACGGGTCCGTGGCTGTTTGATAAAGGACCGCTCCAGAACCAGGGTCAAGAGTGCTGCTCCATGTGCTGTGAAAAAAGAGGAAAAAAACACATTACTACCAAACATTTACAATGGTAAAGCGCCAACTCCTGTGGAATAGAAAAATACAGATTAGGCAATCCAACACAACACATTACACCACAAAAAATACTTACGTTCTCTGGGCAAGGACTGGTCTCAAAAATGCAAGGATGCGGTGATACTTGTATTTGCGGATTCTTGCTCCAGAACCACTAGGAACCCGGCTCTCTTGATGAAGGTCCTTGTTGAAGCGATCCTTCATTGAACGCCAGCGTGTTTTGACTTTGAGCACTGTTGAAAAATATAAATAATGGTTATACAATGCATTTTTGACCGTGATCACACAAGTGTGTGTGATGAGAGAAACTCTCAGGAGTTTCTCTCATCACGTGTGATCCTAGCCAAGGTCACTGCTGCAGCACACCGCTTTTCAATACTTACAAAATGCATTTTGGACCCAAGTTGGGGCGTTGTCCCAGCCATCCCACATCGCTTTGGCCACCTTATTCCATATCATTCCGGATCGTCATGTCTGAGTGCTGCGGAACCCGGGTGTCCCACAACGGAACTCGCTCATGGACAAGGGAGATGAGGAGGTCATTTTCAATGAGGTCCTCATCCCATTCTGAATCCTAAAAAATAAATAAAGACATTAATGTTGGAGAGATTAACATAAGGAAAAGAAAGAAGACAGAGACAGAAAACTGGCATAAATATTGAAAGTCAAGGAAAAAAAAGGAGGCAAGAAGAAAAAGGTAAAGAAAGAGGAAAGTAAAGAAATGAACATTCAAGAATAGTAAAGTCAGGATACAATAGTCAGCCAGGTATACATACACGCTCCACCCGACCATGTCCCCGCTGCTCTTGTTCAGCCTCTGCCACGGTGGAAGTGGGCACATGTGTAGATGTGACAGTGAATACTTACCAATCTGAGGAGTTGAGTACTCACTTCACTGACATTTTCCCCTTGTGCAGGCCCAGGCCGTTGCTCCTCCTCAGAAAAAGATGACATTCTGATGCATGCAGAAAGAAAAAAATGACAGAAATTAGGACATATAGAGACAGAAAATAGAAAATAAAGGCATTGGCTTTGATATACTCACATTGTTGAGGGTCTTGATTCCTCCAAGGTGCTTTCCTCTGTCTGGTCTGCTTCTCAGTCTGCTGTGTAGTGACCTGCCAATGCCCACTCCCTCCTTTTATCACCTTGTATGTGGGGGGTGGCTAATTGGTGTCTAGACATGTTTTCCTGTGGTGCAACGCATGCATTCACAAACGCAAGCAAACGCATGTGCTTGCGAACGCATGCGTTCACATAGACCGTAATGCGTTTTTTTGCTGCATTCCTTCCGCTAACAACCACATACGTTTCTAGGCGGCAAATTGACGCCTCTAAAATTACTACATGTAGCGTTTACCGCGCCAAACTGCAGACGACGAATCAACGCATGCCTCGTCAAACGCGGCAAAATGCAACCAATCGCATACATCTGCGTCCCTAATGTTAAAGCTAGGAATACACGACACATGTGGAAAATTGCTGCGCAAGCGCTGCGGACACAACCGCAAATGTGAAACCAGCCTTAGACGAGAGAATCGTATCACAGTAAAATGAAACGCTGGTCAAAGTTTGAGCCAAGTGTCATTACCATTATCGATCCGATTCTCTTGGAAGAGAGTATCATCGCTCGTGTGAACAAGTCCTTATAGTAAGAATTCCAGGATCTCTGTGAAATATGTTCTTATAGGTTTTACTCAATATTTCAATTATGCAGTCTTGTCATAAAAGCGGATTCAGGCATAACACATTTTTATTTCTTTATTTTGTACGCTCTGTCATTTCTTATGTCTGACTGAACATTTTCAGAGCTGTATTCTGCGCTGTGTGAGGTTTACATATACAGTATGTGTCTGTGAACCCTGTAATGATGAGGCTTGTTACGGCAGAGCGGGAGCAGCTTGGGGTAGGAAGAGTTTTTATCTTGCGGGAACTTGTCTCTTCAGGACTGCCACAATTATCTCCTTCATATGTTTTTTTTAGCACAAGGTATATGCA